>NC_053389.1:568428353-568754538 GCF_905171765.1 Bufo bufo | reverse complement strand
GGTAGGCCCCTTAAATGGTTTTCACTTCACAGGTGTGCCCTGTCAGGTTTAATAAGTGGGATTTCTTGCCTTATAAATGGGGTTGGGACCATCAGTTGCGTTAAGGAGAAGTCAGGTGGATACACAGCTGATAGTCCTACTGAATAGACTGTTAGAATTTGTATTATGGCAAGAAAAAAGCAGCTAAGTAAAGAAAAACGAGTGGCCATCATTACTTTAAGAAATGAAGGTCAGTCAGTCAGCCGAAAAATTGGGAAAACTTTGAAAGTAAGGGCTATTTGACCATGAAGGAGAGTGATGGGGTGCTGCGCCAGATGACCTGGCCTCCACAGTCACCGAACCTGAACCCAATCGAGATGGTTTGGGGTGAGCTGGACCGCAGAGTGAAAGCAAAAGGGCCAACAAGTGCTAAGCATCTCTGGGAACTCCTTCAAGACTGTTGGAAGACCATTTCAGGGGACTACCTCTTGAAGCTCATCAAGAGAATACCAAGAGTGTGCAAAGCAGTAATCAAAGCAAAAGATGGCTACTTTGAAGAACCTAGAATATGACATATTTTCAGTTGTTTCACACTTGTTTGTTATGTATATAATTCCACATGTGTTAATTCATAGTTTTGATGCCTTCATAGTCATGAAAATAAAGAAAACTCTTTGAATGAGAAGGTGTGTCCAAACTTTTGGTCTGTACTGTATATGGAGGTTTAAAGCTGTCACCATAATTATAATTGTGATATTTTGACCATTGAAATGGTGACTTCTTATGCATTTGCATTTTAATTATTTGTTGGCTGTTGTATGGTCCCATATTTTGGAGCCATTACACATCCATATGTCGCGGTGTAATCTGTAACCACTTATTGATATGCCATTCAGCACTTGCACTTTAGTATTTTCAAGTTTTTTTTTACCCCCTATATTGAATATCTGTGGTTACAGTAATACATGCAGAAATCAGTGAGATATTGTACTCCTTTTTTCTACCTCCTTTTTATATTGTATACTCCACCCCCTCCCTCCATGTTGCACTTGTGTTAATATGCCTCCTCAGATGTAGCCATTTTTTATCTGTTGTCTCATGTCTCGTTTATATGTCATTTATTTAATAAAGGATTTATTTTTGATGATATACCCGTTTAATCTCAGTTTATTCTTGTTGGTTGGCACTGCTATACCTAGTAGACAGGTTAAACAAAGAAAAAAAAATTGTCATTTACATTTTAGGGTGAAATTCACCAATTTTGGTGTGTATAGTACCACTGCTATACCTAGTGGACCGGTAAAAAAATTAAAATAAATTGTCAGTTACATTTTATGGTGAAATTAACACATTTTTGGGTGTATAGTACCACTGCTATACCTAGTAGACAGGTTAAACAAAGAAAAAAAAATTGTCATTTACTTTTTCAGGTGAAGTTAACACATTTTTGGGTGTATAGTACCACTGCTATACCTAGTAGACCGGTAAAAAATAAAAATTAAATTGTCAGTTACATTTTCTGGTGAAATTAACAAATCTTTGGGTGTATAGTACCACTGCTATACCTAGTAGACAGGTTAAACAAAAAAGAATAATATCATTAACATTTCTGGGTGAAATTTACCAATTTTTGGGTGTGATGTACCGCTCCTATACCTAGTAGACCGAAAAAAAAAAAATTGGCAGTTAAGTTTTTTTTGTAAAATTCACAAATTTTGGGGTGTAATATACCCTCCTCTACCTAGTTGACAGCTTAATAAATTTCAATAATTTTTCTGTTACATTCTTGGGTTGACATTATACAATTTTAGACGTGAATAAACACCTGCTATGCATAGGTGACAGGGAATAAAATTTTATAAATGATTCAGTAATTAATGCGCACCACATCCTTACATTCAATGCTTAAACTTTGAAAAGTTGTCACACTTTTATGCTTTAATAATTTCTCCCATATTTCAAGTCTAATTTTAAATTTGAAATAATGGATCCTCCCTTAAATTTGGTCTCTTTTTCTCACGCTCCCTCTATGGCCTGGAACCCTGATTCCCCGCCACCCCTAATCACCATGGTGAGTCAAAATCACCATGGTGAACATCACGGGGACGTGTGACATGGTGGGGAAGTAAGTGTGCACACGCCTACACAAACTGACTGACAGGGGTCAGCCCCTGCAACTTCTGGGTCTCCAAATTGGGCACATGGCCTGAGCTTGCCCTTTACCCCTTGGAGGTGCTGGCCTGCCCTGCAGCCAGTGTATTGTCTGAACGTGTGTTTAGCATGACTGGAGGGGGTTATCACAGGTTATATTTACCAATGTTTTGGGGTGTACCCTAATTTTAAAAATAAAATTTAAAACCAAAAACCAGTGTAGGCTGCCTCCTCCTCCACCGCCGCTTCCACCGCCACCGCCACATCCACCGCCTCCTCAACCTCCTGCTCCATATGGACCTGGTCCTCCTAGATCAAGATTATTATTATTTTTTATTTTTACGTGTTTTATGTTATTTAAAGTCATTTCCCTATCCACATTTGTTTGCAGAGCACTTGCCATGCTCTTAACCACATTTTGACGCCATTTGCAGCCCTTTCCATGACATTTTTACAGCCATTTTAGTGTCCCCATTGACTTCAATGGGGTTCGGGGTCAAGTTCGGGTCCCGAACTCGAACTTTTTTCTGAAGTTCGGCCGAACCCGTCGCACCCGAAGATCCAGGTGTCCGCTTAACTCTATTAGTGATGCTTCTTGCTTAGGTGTTGCAGCCTCTGGGGCCTTTCAAAATAGGTGTGTATATACTGTATAATGACAGATCATGTGACACTTAGATTGCACACAGGTGGACATCATTTCACTAATTATGTGACTTCTGAAAGTAATAGGTATAGGTAGCACCAGAGCTTTTTATGGGCTTCCGAACAAAGGGGTTGAATACATATGCACGTGCCAATTTTCGGTTTTCTATTTCTAAACAATAATTTTATTTATATTTTTTTCTCATTTTACTTCACCAACTTAGACTATTGTGTTCTGATCCATCACATAAAATTTAGATTATCAAAACATTGAACAGAAGACTCTAATGTACCAAAATAAGCAAAAAGTCAAGGGGGTGAGTACTTTTGGAAGGTACTGTATATACAGTAATACAAATAAGTATTTCATCCCTTTATAAATGATTAATTAGTACCTGGTGGGACACGCCCCAAATTAACCAAATTACATCAAACATCTCAACCTAGCTGTGGTTGTATTGTATATATATATATTTAAACACACAGCGCAATAGAGATTTCGGATGTAACCAGCTGATTTCATACATGTCACGGACTGAACCATCACTGGGTTTGCAGTAGAAGCCTGAGGGCTAGCCTCCTTCCTACGGACTATGGACCCCCACTCTGACCTATTTGCGTTAGAGGGAACTATAAACCATGATTTTTTGGTTGAGTTTATAGGCCATATTTTTCCTATTCCCCATTAAAGTTGCATGGTGTGAATCCATAAAGGCAATAAGGGTTGATTCTGCTCTGAGACTCCCAATGAATGTGTTAGTTTATTTGTCCCTTTGTTCTATTGTGTTAGTGATGGGATTAAGAAGTAGCCGACTCTGGTGTAGAGAAGTAGATCATCCTATGATACACTCAGGAGATAATCCCATCATATGGGTCTCCTCTCTCCCTATTGTTTCATCAAGACACTGTGGAGGGGATGTCTGTTTGCATGCTGTTCATTTATTATTGAGTTATGCGGCATAACGTTGGCAGCCACTGCAATTATATATAGATCCCTCCATATTGGAATTTCTTGATATTAAAGGTTGTTAAGATTTCAGAGATGTTTCTCTAAAATCTGAACATTCTGTGATCACAGAAGTTCCTATTCATTCCATTCGGAGAAGGCCATCGGCGGAGGGGGTGGAGGTGGTGGAGGTTGAGGAGGAAGAAGAGGAGGAGGAGCCTGGACCCTCCCAGCCTATTGAGCCACCACCACCAGATGTGGGAGAAGTTAAAGAGGTGGAGGTGGAAAGTCCTGGATCCTCCAGCACCGCCCCATCTCAGGAGGAGGAAGAGGAGGAGATCACCAGCCCCCGACAGGAGGGTAAATATGTGCACATAGAAATATGATTATGTATCCATAACATGTACATAAACATTAAAAGAGCCAACAATGAGGGGACAACATACACTACATTAATACAAAACAAGAACACTGGACAATAACTCTTTAATCTACGTAAAAACCATTAACTTAACAAATAAATAATATTAAACTCTATTAAACTATCACCAAATAACAAACAAAATAAAATTATACTCTAGTAAAATATCACAAACTAATAAACTATATAATCATCATAAATATCATTAACTAACCTATTGAGATTTAAATCGTCAATGTGTATAAACACTTAAAAGAAAAAAAAAAAGGTAAAAAATAGAAAAACAGACATATTTGGTACCGCCGTGTCCATAACGACCCTCTCAATAAAAATATTATATGACCAAACCCCTCAGGTGAACACTGTAAAAATAAAAAAATAGAAACATAAAAAAAAAATTATAATTTTGTCACCTTACATCACTAAAAGAGCAACACCAAGTTATCAAGAAAGCATATTCCCCCCAAAATAGTACCAATCTGTCATTTCATTCGGCCAAAAATGAGCCCCTACCATTAGACAATCGCCGAATAAAAAAAATAATATGGCTTTCAAACTATGGAGACACTAAAACATGAATTGTTTTTGTTTCTACAATGGTTTTATTGTGTAAAACGGAAATAACATATTAAACATATTAGCTCTTGCCGCATCTGTAACAACCAGCTGTATAAAAATATCACACGAAGTAACCCCTCAGGTAGACACCTTTCAAAACAAAAAATAAAAACTCAAAAAAAAGCTTTTTTTTTAGAACTTTTATCACAAAAAGGTGAAATAGCAAGCGATCAAAAAGTCATATGCACCACAAAGTACCACAAATCAAAATGTCATCTCATCCAGACCGAAAATGAGCCCCTACATAAGACAGTCTTTCAGAGTATGGAGACACAAAAAAATTTTTTGTTTAAAAATGCTTGTTTATGTAAAACTGAACCAAACAACATATAAAGTAGACATATTTTTTATTGTCACCTCCGTAACAACCTGCTCTATAAAAATAACCCATCTAACCTTAGCGACGTTTCGACTTAAGGAAGTCTTTATCAAGCAGTGCAATAGTGTACGTTATCATCCTTAACCCCTTAACGCCCAGCGCCGTACATTCCCAGCGTAACTGGATGTGACTTAACGCCCAGCGCCGTACATGTAGGAGGTATTAATATCTATTATAAAAGTAGAGACATTGAAATTTGGAAATTTGAAAATTTTTCAAAATTTTTGGTAAATTTGGTATTTGTTTATAAATATAAATGAAATATTTTGACTCCTTTCGGACAGGACACTGGACGAGGGGCAAGCCAACAGTTCCTTGGCAAATTGTGACAGCTCTGGCCAAAGGTCAAGCCTGCCCACCCAGTAGTCCAGGGGTTCACTGCTTCTCAGAATGTCCACATCGGCCGTTAACCCGATGTAGTCAGACAACTGTCCTTCTAGGCGTTCCCTGAGGCTGGATCCGGAGGACAGCTGTCGATGGGATGGCTGCAAGAATGATCTCATATCCGAAGTGATCAACATATCTTCAAACTGCCCTCTTCTTGCAGGCGCTGTTGGATTGGTATCCGCAACTGTTTCTCTGTGAGTGGAAATACCTCTGCCAGCGCCTGCAAAAGCAGAATGCAGCATTTCTAGAAGCAAGGCCTGGAAGTGCTGCATTCTGACAGCCCTCTGTGATGTTGGTGACAATTCCGCCATTTTTTGTTTGTACCGGGGGTCTAAGTACGTTGCCACCCAGTACTGGTCCTTGCCCTTTATGCTTTTTATACGGGGGTCCCTCTTCAAACACTGGAGCATGAAGGCCCCCATTTGCACTAAACTGGAAGCGCTGGAGTGGCCTGGCTCCTGCTCATCATCCAGGATAATGTTGTCCTTGTTCTCCTCCCCCCATCCACGGACAACACCAGGGATCCCAGAAAGGTTTAAAGCATGCTCTTCTTGCTCCTCCTCTGCCTCAAGACCATCCTCTTCTGACTCCTCTTCAGACTCCTGTTGTTGACTTGTCTCAGATGGAGTAGCCCCCCCCCCCCCCCCCCCGGGAATTCATCCAGCATTATGACTTCCTCATCTTCCAGCTCCTGCTCCTCGGCGGCTTGATCAATGACACGACGCAATGCACGCTCCAGAAAGAAGGTGTAAGGTACGATGTCACTGATGGAGCAGTGGCTGCGACTGACCAGTTTGATGATCTCATCAAATGGCCGCAGAAGTCTGCATGCATTGCGCATGAGCAGCCACTGGCGCGGTGAAAAGAAAAACAAGCTCCCTGTACCACCTGATGGATGTGTCATGGATCAAAGTTCTTCACAATGTAAAAGAATATGGTGGGTGCCAATATCGCAATATGTTCGCATGTTCGGCGAATCGCGAACAAGCAAAGTTCGCCGCGAACCAACCGCCGGGCGAACCACAAGGCCATCTCTAATGCTGTGATTAAAAAACATTTTGGTGTCTAATTACGTAGGTGAATCCATGGATGTCCACTGGTGGCCATGGGCAGCTGTCCTAACGTGTCCACTCATTTTCTAAAAGTAACTAACGTGCAATACAACTGCTTTGTGTGCAAAGACTGATAACAATAAATAATCATGTGCAGGGAATAATGCTGTATAAATCCATAGCTGTACAATTACTGTATTGATAGCGTAATTCTCCACATTACATTTATGGCATCCCAATTGTCATATGGCTTAGGTTTCTTCCCAAGAAGAGTCAGGTTAATGTTTTTGGTAGTGATAATAGTTCCTGCAGTACATGCAGACTTTATATTTGTGTAGACTACATTTTAAATTACACAATGTACTAGATATCTAACTCTTTAATATGTCCAGCTGGGAGGTGAGAGGGCAAATAGTGTCCTGCATTTAATGTGGAAGGTAGATAGGTAAGTGGCAACCACAGGGAGAAGGTACAGTTTTTGTAAGCTGTAATTTCTGTGTTTTAATGGAGAGGTGTTTGCCTGTGGTTCAGTAGTAGATCCCCTTGGGTGTGTTGTGGTGTTGGGTTTTTACATAGCTTACATAGAATAGAATCCAGAGAGAAATGAGGGGTAAAGAGGTTAGTTACAGCTCATTAATAGTAGCAACTGAGACAAAAATTAGGTTTCCTGCTCCCGCCTTGTATCTAAATACCCTGGCCTAAGGTAGAATAAGTTCCTTGCTGACGTCAGCCCTTGCACCCAGCACATGGCAAAAATGCTCCCAGTACAACTGGCATGTTGTACTGCTGGCCCATGTATCTAGGATTGATGATGTCACTTTAGAAGGCAAAAACATCTTTCATATGCTTTTACAGGCCAAAAATAAGGCAAAAAGGGTTCTGTGTCTGCTATAGGAGATAGGAGGGTGTCTGTGGATAATACGAGGTAAAATTGATGTGCGTGCCTGAAGCACTTTCCATATAGTGTGCCATCTAGATTCCCCCTATATACAATTAGATTTCAGAAACAGGGCTAACGAGCTATCCTCTTTAAAAAAAAAATCCAAGTAGATAATATAGGTTCACTTACGGTACATATTATTAAAAGGTTATTGAGCCATTTTATTTATTACTATCTTATGGTTTCTGGCTTCTTTTGCTTACAATAGAAATTCGATGGGAAGCAACAATAAAGTAAAGCAAATTTAAATGATGTTGCTTTTATGCTTTTTTTTACTTTTTGTGTCCCATATTCTTCAAGGTTCATTTATTATCTCTTAATATGCATGTACTGTATTAATACGTGTATTATAACATCATCTTTGTTTAATTATAGAATCATTCATTAAGAATTCTAATACAGAAAATATAATTATTCATGGCAAGTTAATATGGCCAAGTCAATTCAGGTTCTCAATATGATTTGGATTAGCAGGTCTTCTGTCACACTAAATCATTTGGGAATTTAATCATGCATCCTAGCTTGGAAACCAAAAATCCCATTCTATTGCTCTGTTTACAGAAGTTTATCAGTTGTGTATTCAGAACAGCCGTTTCCTCGCATCCATGTCCTTGGAATTTAAAGGGCTTTCTTTCACACACAAGAAAGGAAATAAAGTCTTCATTTGCATGCATAATAATTTGCATGCATAACATTAGTCTCAAGAAGGTCGAATCACCTTTATTAAGGTGAAATAAACCCTGACTTAAAAACAACCACAAATAGAACTGAAAAAAACTGAAAATTCTAAACAGGGTAGAACAATGCTTGTCAAATGTAATCGGATTAATTGGATAAACAGCTTCATTCAGGATGCAACCAAATCAGTGTGTGTCAACAGAGCTAAATTGCGCCAAGTCACAGACATGTATTGCAAGCCAGATCAGCAAAGACCTGTAAAATCAACTATACTCTGCATGATGCTAAACAACACTCATCACACTAAATCATTAATATTACTAATTTTCACTGCCAACCTTCACATTACGTTTGTAGACATTGAAGTAGATGATATACTGTCTAAGTAAAAACTTAGACTAAAAGAGGACCAGTCACAGCTCCTGTCATGTCTGTTTTAATAGTTACGTACATTCCTCATGTAAGAACAATTCTGGAACGTATATTTTTGTGACTCTATGCCATTCCATCCTTCTCTTATTCCTGCTAGAAGTTTATGAATAAAGGTACAGATGGGTGTAACCGGTTGGGGGGGGGGGGGGTCCTTGTCTAGTCTGACACTGGCAGCACTGATTGGACATGGTCAGACTGTGCAGGGACACGTCCCAACTGATAACTTCTAGCAAGAATAAGAGAAGAATGGCAAAACATAGTCAAAAGAGAAGATGCTCCAGAATTGTCATTTCACATGGAATAAAATGATTGACTAAAACAGGCAGAAGAGGTGACAGGTCCTATTTAAGGTCTTATTCACACATCCGTGTTTGATCAGTGACTTCCATCAGTGACTTTGAGCCAAAACCAGGTGCAGGTCTTAAAGAACACAAGGAAATCCTTATATTATACCTTATCTCTGTGGAAGCTCCACTCCTGGTCTTGGTTTATAATCACTAATGGAAATCACTGACCAAACACTGATGTGTGAACAAGTCCTAAACAGTGTACAAATGCACAACATTTATCACTGTGACTGATTTTGAATGATATCTGGCATACTTTTAGACTGTCCAGTCTAAGTTTTTATAACCTATTAGGTGTGCCAGAATCAAGTGCATCTAAAGTTATGCCTCTCACCTACTAAGAACCCATGCCTCTTTTTGCTACTTTCTTGTCACTGGCAAAAAAGTGTCTTTAAGGCTCATGGCCTCTGCACCATAATTATAACTCAGTTTGAGACAGAACGCTGGCACATTTGCAAAAGTAAATCTGCCCCATTGTGTTATATCATAAATTCATATACAGTGTGTATACAACCATCCATATACAGTATGTGTGTATACAACCATCCACCGTTACATACAGCCCTTATGATAACAAACAGAAACACATATACAATATGTGCCCCATTCCAAATTGTGGATAGGGTTATATGAACTTTATTCACCATTCCAAGATGATACATTTTTTCTACAAAATACAGACATGAAATAATTTGCTTTTTTGTTATATACATGCACTGCATCCTGCTCATTAACTTAGGTAGTGAATCCACATAGGAATAGTAAGGACTTCATACTCCTCTGTTCCCAGATCATTATGCTATAAATTTTTACCTACTGGATCCATGGGATTTCTAGACCACCAGAGTTGACGATCTTTTATGCAAACAAAAAAAAGGACTTGAATATGCAATCCTTTTTACTGGCTGCCTATCAAGCCCTGCCGCAGGCACATCTTAACAGGCAGTTTGCTATGGCAGGCCTAGGAGCCTTCAGAAGGCCCTAGGCTGTCATAGTAACCAATTTATTGCCCCTCAATTTTACCATGGGAATGTGATCAGATATATGTAGTTTCCCCACTACAAGTGTTGATTTCACTGTATTCTGTGTACTGTGTGTCTAAGACTGTATATGGAGAGAGCAAGAGGTTCCTATCTACTCTAGAAGAAAGTAGTTCAGTGTAGCATGAGCCATGGATATGTGCAAAGAACAGAGCTTAACAGGGAAGCATCCTTCTCCTGTTGATTACAAAAGCAACGGAATGACAGCTGTTTTGGGGTGATTGTTTCGGGGGGAGGGGCAATCATCCCAAAACAGCTGTCTGCAGATGAGGTGCTGGCTTATTTAATATCCAATTCATGTCTCAAGGCTTATTTTAAGAGCTGAATATTGACTTATAGGATAGCTGCCTTACATCTGGTGGCATTAGAGGCAGAGCTTGTTAAGAGCTCATTTGCATCCCTTCCCTCCCAGAATTCCAGCGCAGCATGTATGGCCTATAAGTCTCCTCACACTGATTAAGGTGTGCTCCCCCTAAAGAGAGTTAGTTCCCCCCGACCTGGACACAGGCCTCTCACCCAGTTAAGCCAGTACTCTCTGCTCTGCACTGATGAAGGGCAATCACCCCGAAGTAAGTATAGGTTGTTGGTGTACTGGAAATGTGTGGAGCAGGCCCACAATCTTAGCCCGCTCCATACATTGCAGGTTCTGGCTATGCAATACAGCTGGCACAAGGCTGCAATAACTAGGTTGGAGATCCCGATCATTTAACCTTTCAGATGCCACAGTCAATAGTGAATGAGGCATCTCAGTGATTAGATAAAAGCAGGGGCTCCCTCTGTCCTCTGATTGGAAAATTGCCTGGCTATAATTGATTGCAATGAAAGCCCGGAACATTGTGAAGGCTCCCAGCCCTGCCATTGTAAACTGCTTGTGAAGCCATGGCTGCAACAGGACTTGACAAGAAGCGAGTTAAAAATCCCAAAGACTGCAAGAAAATTCAATTGCAGTTTATGATACAAGTGAACAAATAATTATTTATTAAAGTCCCTTAACGGCCTACAAATGACAGTAAAAAAAAAAAGTAAAGTAAAATGTTTTTTTAAAAAGCATAGAAATATGAAAAATTCAAATCACCCCTTTCCCAATTGTATATATATATATATATATATAGTTACATAGTTAATGTTACCTAGTTAATACGGTTGAAAAACGTCCATCAAGTTCAACCAAGGGATAGGTGGGGACGCGAATCCCAGAAGGAAGTGAGACTCAGATTTCTACACGTTTTCATAAGCATTTATGTTTTTTACTTTTAAGAATTTGTCTAAACCCTTTTTGAAACTGTCCACTGTTCCTGCTGTGACCAAGTCCTGAGGAAGTCTATTCCACAGATTCACAGTTCTTACAGTAAAGAAGCTTTGACGCTGGAGACTGAACTTTTTCTTCTTTAGTCGTAGGCAGTGCCCCCTTGTCTTTTGAGCACATTTTACATGGAACAGCTTTTCGCCATATTTTTTGTATGGCCCATTTATATACTTATTGTAGAGAGGCTGAGCACTCACACTTGGACCACACAGAGATACGAACAAAAATAAATAATGGTGACAATATTTATTAAACCTATGCAGAATCGGCAATAAAATCCTAAAACAATAATATATAGCAAATAAAAACAGTAAGTAATAATGTGACTAAGAACAATTCAGAGTAAAAACACCATCATAAATATCTAAACATGCAATGCAATTACATGTTTAGATCTTAGAAACCAAACGCGTTTCGGGGTCTTTTCCTGGCCCCTTCCTCAGTGGTGATGGTGGTTTCTAAGACCCGCACATCAGCTGATGAATACGTCTTGATCCCCATATCTTGGACTTGGATCTTTACTCTACTAAATCCTCGATTTTTTGGCATACAGCGAACATTTTGACCTAAAAACCTACAGGGTCATGATAAATGCTAAAGTCACTTACACCTGTTATACCTGAAAGAGTTGGGAAGACCACTGGAGAAACACCTACATTGGGGGCTGACAAACCGCCTGAACCACTCCAGTTGAATCACCACAATCAGGTACCGCCGGCTCTGACTCCATAAGCCACGTGGGACGCCACCGTAAGCTTTAGTCAGAAGGCAACTGTAAGTGTATTCATTACATGCCATACAGGGGACATCTGTCGAATATACTAGACTAACCGAATGAAATTTATCGAACTTTGTCCAGATATTCATTCGAATAAATACTGAACATTTATCGACGAATATTTATCGATTTTCCAAAGTACCGATTTTCACAACATTGAATCTTAATCGATTTCACTCTATCCTTAAAGGGACACTGACAGGCCTTCTGAGCATAATTAGCTCTTTATATGCCCCCCTAGGTCTTATAATAAGTTCCCAATTCATATAAGTATTATCCCTGTGCGCATTATAAAACGTTAAAAATAATCTTTATAATCACCTCTCCTTTCTGCCCAAGGGGCGTTCTTTGTGGCGCATTTTTGCCCAGCCGCGTCCCAACTGCCGGGTCCTTAGACACGCCCATCTCATTAGTATTCACTTGGCGCAATGTAATCCCGGCGAGCGAGGGTGCCGGGCGCATGCGCATGATCTCCGAATGTCGGGGATTGAGAAATACCGCCCAGCGAAGTGAATACTAATGAGATGGGCGTGTCTAAGGACCCGGCAGTTGGGACGCGGCTGGGCACAAATGCGCCGCAAAGAACGCCCCTTGGGCAGAAAGGAGAGGTGATTATAAAGATTATTTTTAACGTTTTGTAATGCGCACAGGGATAATACTTATATGAATTGGGAACTTATTATAAGACCTAGGGGGGCATATAAAGAGCTAACTATGCTCAGAAGGCCTGTCAGTGTCCCTTTAAGGGCTCCACACGCCACCTTGAGCCCCTCTTGGTATTTCTCATTATATATTATAAAATACTATATGTAATTGCATTGCATGTTTAGATATTTATGATGCCGTTTTTACTCTGAATTGTTCTTAGTCACATTATTACTTACTGTTTTTATTTGATATATATTATTGTTTTGGGATTTTATTGCCGATTCTGCATAGGTGTAATAAATATTGTCACCATTATTTATTTTTGTTCGTATCTCTGTGTGGTCCAAGTGTGAGTGCTCAGCCTCTCTACAATCTTTATATTCTGTTCTTGACTGGGTGAGTCATAAGGCTTGGTAGCACCAATCCATAGCTATAGACAGAGTGAGCCACCTTACCTTTTTCTACATTTTCCATTTATATACTTGTACAGGTCAATCATGTCCCCCCTTAGACGTCTCTTCTCAAGACTAAATAAATTCAATTATTTTAATCTTTCTTCATAACTAAGACCTTCCATGCCCCTTATCATTTTAGTCTCTCTCCTCTGTACTTTTTCCAGCTGCAGTGCATCCTTTCTATGTACTGGTGCCCAGAACTGCGTATTCCAGATGAGGCCGCACCAGCGCTTTGTAAAGTGGTAGTATTACATCCCTGCCCCGCGAGTCCATGCCTCGTTTAATGCATGACAATATCCTGGCCTTAGAAGCAGCTGATTGACATTGTATGCTGTAATTTAATCTACCATCCACAAGGACACCCAAATCCTTCTCTATAAGTGACTCTCCCAGTGCTACATCACCTAGGACATATGAAGCACAGAGATTATTACTACCTAGATGCATAACTTTACATTTGTCCACATTGAACCTCATTTGCCAAGTTGATGCCCAATCACTCAGAGTGTTCAAGTCAGCTTGTAGTTTGTGGACATCTTACATAGACTGTACAGTTCTACACAGCTTAGTGTCATCTGCAAAAATAGATATGGTGCTATTAATCCCGTCCTCAATATCATTAATAAATAATAAAGGGCCCAGCACTGAACCTTGGGGTACACCACTTATAACCTGGGACCATTCTGAATAGGAATCATTGACCACAACTCTCTGGACACGGTCCTTCAGCCAGTTTTCAATCCAATTACAAATTATACTTTCCAAACCAATAGACCTTACTTTACTTATTAAGCGTCTATGAGGGATAGTATCAAAAGCCTTTGCAAAATCCAGAAACACTACATCCACAGCCGCCCCTCTGTCCAGGCTACTACTTACCTCCTCATATATATAAAGTAAACAATAAAAAAATATACAATTTTCTGTTTTTGGCCACCTCTCCCTCACCCCTAAAAAATTTGAAAAAAAAGTGATAAAAAATGTACGGTATATGCACTCCAAAAGCCTGCACTGCAAAAAAAGCCCTCATACAGTTCTGCAGATGGAAATATAAAAATGTCTGAAAATGGTGATGCAAATAAAAACGTTTCAAAGGTTTTTAATATTTTTTTTTTTAAGTGGCAAAACATGATAAAAACTACATAAATTTGGCATTGCTATAATCGTGCTAACCCCCAGAATAAGGACGAAATGTCATTTATAAGAAACTGAACACTGTAAAAACAAAACTCGAAAACAATCGAATTGACAGAATTGAATTTTTTTCACAATTTCACACCACAAAGTTAATTTTTTCTTATTTTTCATACAAGATATGGTAAATTAAATGGTCCCATAAAAAAAAAAACATCTTGTTCTGCAAAAAAAAAGCCCTCATACATACAGAGTTGAGCGGACACCTGGATGTTCGGGTTTGACGGGTTCGGCCGAACTTCACAAAAAAGCTTGAGTTCGGCACCCGAACTTGACCCCGAACCCGAGCCCCATTGAAGTCAATGGGGACCCGAACTTTGGAGCACTAAAATGGCTCTAAAAAAGTCATGAAAAGGGCTAGAGGGCTGCAAATGGCAGCAAAATGTGGTTAAGAGCATGGCAAGTGCTCTGCAAACAAATGTGGATAGGGAAATGATTTCAAATAACATAAAATACGTAAAAATAAAAAATAATAATCTTGATCTAGGAGGAGGAGGTCCATATGGAGTAGGAGCTTGAGGAGGTGGTGGATGTGGCAGTGTAGGTGGAAGCGGCGGTGGACGAGGAGGAGGTAGCCAACACTGGTTTTTGTTTTTGTTTTTTATTTTATTTTATTTGTTCAAATTTGGGTAGACCCCAAAACATTGGGAAATATTAAAAATAAAGCAAAGAGAAAGTGCGCTGGAGTACAACAATGGCTGGGTGAGGCCGGTATACATGTCTATTCTGCACAAGGTACTGTGGGATCCCTGCCTGGTTCTTTTTAATGAACGTGAGCTTGTCCACATTTGCTCTGGACAGGCGGCTGCGCTTGTCTGTGATAACCCCCTCTGGCCGTGCTAAACAAACGTTCAGACAATACACTGACTGCAGGGCAGGCCAGCACCTCCAAGGCATAAATTGCAAGCTCAGGTCATGTGCCCAATTTGGAGACACAGAAGTGGAAGGGGCCAGACCCATCAGTCAGTACGTGTAGGCGTGTGCACACATACTACTCCACCATGTCGCATGTCCCCCTATCAACTTTCAATGTTCTTTTATGCGCCTACCATGGTGATCACGGGTAATGGGGAATCAGGGTTCCATGCTGGAGAAGGAGCCTGAGAAAGGGATACCACATCAAAGGGAGGTAAATGGCTGAAATGTGATCGAGCGGAAATGTGGGAC
Organism: Bufo bufo; assembly: GCF_905171765.1. Taxonomy (NCBI): domain Eukaryota; kingdom Metazoa; phylum Chordata; class Amphibia; order Anura; family Bufonidae; genus Bufo; species Bufo bufo. Next base: position 568,738,978 of record NC_053389.1, on the reverse strand, counting down.
AAGTTATTGAAGCAGAAGCATCCAAGTAAAGGAGGGTGCGCGCGGCAATTACCCACTTCCGACTCAGAGAGGTAGTGACGATAAATAACAATACAGGACTCTTAAGATGCCCTGTTATTGCAATGATTAATAAAAAATTACAGGGAATGTCACTGGGGTATTTTGGATTTGGAAACGTTAGACAGGAGAGGCCCTGCTGCCGCTTTGCTGACTCTAGATAACTTCTGCCTGATCGCACGTCCCTGTGACGTCCACGATTCAATTGGATATCTTCTCTATTAACTTTCGATGTTCTTTTCTGCGCCTACCATGGTGATCACGGGTAATGGGGAATCAGGGTTTCATGCCGGAGAGGGAGTGTGAGAAAGAGATACCACATCCAAGGGAGGTCAATGGCTGAAATGTGATCGAACGGAAATGTGGGACAAGTTGTTAAAGCGGAAGGATCGAATGAAAGGATGGAGCGCGTCAATTAAAGACAAATTTTACAAATTTAATTCCCTGTCACCTATGCAGAGCAGGGGTTTTTCATCTGCAAAAATGGGTTAATGTCACCCACCAATGTAACAGACGATTTTTTGAAATTTAGGTCCCTGTCACCTATGCAGAGCAGGGTTTTTTTCACGTCAAAAATGGTAAAATGTCACCCAAGAATGTAACAGATGCTTTTGTACCCTGCTCCCTCTTTTGCTGTGCTGGTGCCTCTTCCTCCAAACTGCACACGTCACTCGCAAGACCTTGATTCCATTTGGGGTCTAGTACCTCATCATCCTCCACATAATCTTCCACTCACTCTTTACCTCTGCCCTCCTTGTCGGTCTGCAGACTGCAGAAACCCGCAGCAGTTGGCACCTGTGTTTTGTCATCATCAGAGACGTGCTGCGATGGTCTTCCTATGTCCTCATCCTTAAACATAAGTGGTTGGGCATCAGTGCACTCAATCTCTTCCACTTCTGGTGCAGGGCTATGTGGATGGCCCACGGAAACCCTGCCAGCAGAGTCAACAAAAAGCATAAGAGACTACTGCATGACTTGGGGCTCAGACTCCTTGCCTGATTTGCAAAGGAGTGAGGTGAAAGACTGATGGCCATGGGCTGTAGGTGCCAAAACTGATCTTTCAGCAGAAGACTGGGTGGGAGGCAATGTGAAGGAACTGGAGGCACTGTCAGACACCCAATCTACTATCGCCTGTACTTGTTCTGGCCTCGCCATTCGTAGAGCCGCATTCAGCCCTACCAAATAACGCTGAAGGTTCTGTCGCTACTCGCATCTGAGGAAGGTGTTTCACTTGTGCGTGTAGCTGGCACAGATCGACCACGTCCTCTCCCTGCAACAGGAGCTCCACCAACATCAGCAGAACTACGACCGGGGCCACGTCCCTTATTTGACGCTTTCCTCATTCGTTGCTTTCACCAACCAAACTAACAGATGGTTTATGTCAGACGACAATGTAACCGCCAATTAAGTTCACTGACAGTAAGGCAGTGCCGGTGTCATAAAGAGGAAAAATTTCTTGAGGTCACACAACAGTGTGACAGGCGAATTCTATACAATTACTTCACGGTCGCAAAATTTTTTAATTTGTCAACCAACAATGTAACAGCAGTATTGACTGGTTGTATTGGGCTGTCAGAAATGCAGTAAAGGCTGCAAATGTACAAACCGGATTCCAAAAAAGTTGGGACACTAAACAAATTGTGAATAAAAACTGAATGTAATGATGTGGAGATGGCAAATGGCAATATTTTATTTGTAATAGAACGTAGATGACCGATCAAACGTTTAATCCAAGTAAATGTATCATTTTAAAGGAAAAATACGTTGATTCCAATTTTCACGGTGTCAACAAATCCCAAAAAAGTTGGGACAAGTAGCAATAAGAGGCTGGAAAAAGTAAATTTGAGCACAACGAAGAGCTGGAAGACCAATTAACACTAATTAGGTCAATTGGCAACATGATTGGGTATAAAAAGAGCTTCTCAGAGTGGCAGTGTCTCTCAGAAGCCAAGATGGGTAGAGGATCACCAATTCCCACAATGTTGCGCAGAAAGATAGTGGAGCAATATCAGAAAGGTGTTACCCAGCGAAAAATTGCAAAGACTTTGCATCTATCATCATCAACTGTGCATAACATCATCCGAAGATTCAGAGAATCTGGAACAATCTCTGTGCGTAAGGGTCAAGGCCGTAAAACCATACTGGATGCCCGTGATCTCCGGGCCCTTAAACGACACTGCACCACAAACAGGAATGCTACTGTAAAGGAAATCACAGAATGGGCTCAGGAATACTTCCAGAAACCATTGTCAGTGAACACAATCCACCGTGCCATCCGCCGTTGCCAGCTGAAACTCTACAGTGCAAAGAAGAAGCCATTTCTAAGCAAGATCCACAAGCTCAGGCGTTTTCACTGGGCCAGGGATCATTTAAAATGGAGTGTGGCAAAATGGAAGACTGTTCTGTGGTCAGACGAGTCACGATTCGAAGTTCTTTTTGGAAATCTGTGACGCCATGTCATCCGGACCAAAGAGGACAAGGACAACCCAAGTTTTTATCAACGCTCAGTTCAGAAGCCTGCATCTCTGATGGTATGGGGTTGCATGAGTGCGTGTGGCATGGACAGCTTGCATGTCTGGAAAGGCACCATCAATGCAGAAAAATATATTCAGGTTCTAGAACAACATATGCTCCCATCCAGACGTCATCTCTTTCAGGGAAGACCCTGCATTTTTCAACAAGATAATGCCAGACCACATTCTGCATCAATCACAACATCATGGCTGCGTAGGAGAAGGATCCGGGTACTGAAATGGCCAGTCTGCAGTCCAGATCTTTCACCTATAGAGAACATTTGGCGCATCATAAAGAGGAAGGCCCAAGACGATTGAACAGTTAGAGGCCTGTATTAGACAAGAATGGGAGAGCATTCCTATTTCTAAACTAGAGAAACTGGTCTCCTCGGTCCCCAGACGTCTGTTGAGTGTTGTAAGAAGAAGGGGAGATGCCACACAGTGGTGAAAATGGCCTTGTCCCAACTTTTTGGGGATTTGTTGACACCATGAAATTCTGATTCAACATATTTTTCCCTTAAAATGGTACATTTTCTCAGTTTACACTTTTGTTCCGTGATTTATGTTCTATTCTGAATAAAATATTAGAAGTTGGCACCTCCACATCATTGCATTCAGTTTTTATTCACGATTTGTATAGTGTCCCAACTTTTTTTGGAATCCGGTTTGTAGTATCTAGCACAAAATGGGTGTTTTTTTAAAACCAGAATATAACGGCAGTATCTAACGCAAGTATTGGACTGCCACAAATGCAGCAAAGGCCCCAAATGTAATATCTAGCACAAAATGGGTGTTTTTTTTTATACCAGAATATAACAGCAGTATTTAACGCTTGTATTGGACTGTCAGAGATGCAGCAAAGGCCCCAAATGTAGTATCTTGCACAAAATGGGTGCTTTTTTAAAACCAGACTATAACAGCAGTATTTAACGCTTGTATTGGACTGTCAAAAATGCAGCAAAGGCCGCAAATGTAGTATCTTGCACAAAATGGGTGTTTTTTTAAAACCAGAATATAACAGCAGTATCTGACGCTTGTATTGGACTTTTTTTAAACAAAAATTTGTTTTTGCAAACAGTCGGTTGCTGCTGTGTATAGGGTTCCCACCCCGGGTAGTATATTAGCAAAAATCACAGCAGATAAGTAAGATATTCTTTCTGTTTCTTTTTTATTTTATTTTTTGTTTCAAAAATAAAGTATAATAACATACGGCAGTACGTGTGTAAACGTTTTCGGCTATGCAAAGCCTTCCTCAGACACTGAAAGATTACAAAAAATGACAATCAAGCCCTATGTAGATACTATATTAGGCTAACAGCATATAGTTCTAGCAAATAATATATAATATAAATATAAATAAATAATATACGAAAAATAGAATATGAAAAAAATACAAATGATAGTAATAACAATATAATCTAAGATACAAGATACAGTGGCTGACTATACGATCTAGTAAAACAAGCTTGTCCGGATCTCGAGGTCATCTCTGGTCAGAAGTCCCTTTTTTATGAAATAGACACTGCGTCGGCGTATATCATGTTGCTGGAACGTCATATCAGCTTGAATAAATGCATTTAAGGAAGAAATGTCCAGTTCCAAATCCCAAAATTCCAAAATTAAGCTCTAATATCTATTTTCCTCCTAATGGAATATCGCTGTATCGACTGAGGTTATGTAACATAATAGTGATCCCTATAATCTGACTTCATTTCAACACAATCTATATAACACCTATCTCTCTCCTAGGAATTTCAAGACACCTAACTGTATTATAAAAGAAGCATAAAAAGAGCATAAAAAAACAACCAAAGACAAGAATAAATAAAATCCATAGAAAAACATAGAAAACCAGAGCCTTCCATCCTTACCTGTGCCGCAGTGTGATGTGGATATGATGGTGAAGAGAGGGTAAAGTTTGTGCCAATGGAAACGGAGCTATGCTCCAAGTACACCAAAATTGGGTGCCATAATGCTCTCAACCTTTGCTTTTTATATTGAGGTCCAGAATCGCGCCAAAATCTGTGGGCGGAATCTATTCTAGCCATGTGGAGCGGCTTGCGTTCCACCAGCCGGAAGTGTATCGGCCGGTGGAACGCATCAGGACCGGAAGTTGCGTTCCAAAGGCCGGAAGTGCCCGGCCGTGGAATGCAGTGAAAATAGGCGATACAGGGCTCTACTGAGGACAGATCAAAACAGATAACTGTATAGATGATATGGTGTATAGTCACATATGTTCAGTAATATGCTAAATATGGTGATGATTTGGAGAAAAATAGAGTGGAAAGTAGATAAGAAGGGTATGAATGGAAACAGATTGAAAGGAACGAATATAAGTGGGAAAAATAGAGGAAAGAAAATGTAGTAGAAATAAGTATAAGGAGAAAGTACATGCACACATATATAAACACATACACATACATATACATATATGTACATATATACATACACATACACATATACACATAGAGGTGGGGATGTTGAGACAAAAAGAATAAGAATAATGTAGAATAACCAAGAGAAATATATACGTACATATATACACCCATACACCTAGAGAGGGATATAAAGACAGACAGGGTGTGATAAAACAGTGAACTATGGGAAATATTTTAAAGGATACTCTATGCGGCACTTGGATTCAGGAGGAGGTTTATAGGGCCTACGGAGGAAAAGTAAAATTATGTTAATATATATAGGAAATGTTGCATGAAAATACAGATTTTAACATGGTGATAGAAGCCATGGGATACCACTTCAGATTATGTCTCCTATGAAAAACCTTATAAAAAACTTTGAATTTCGTACTCTTTATTCATACCCTTTGGACTGAGGGTCTGTAGTAAGTGGATCCAGTACGCTTCTCTGAGTTTCAGGATTTTGCTTCTATTTCCTCCTCTGCGCGGTGGTGGAACATGTTCAATCACTTGATATCTGAGTTGTGAAATTGAATGACCGTGGCTATGAAAATGTGCGGGGACCGGTAGTAATAGGCTTTCTCGACGTATGGTGGACTTATGTTGACAGATTCTGTCACGTATTTTTTGCGATGTTTCCCCTACATATGCCAGTCCGCATGGGCATTTAATAATGTAGACAACGTAGTCGGAGTCGCATGTAAAGAAACCCCTGATTTCAATTGCTTTACCGGATTGTGGATGTGAGATGGTGGGACCTTTTTGAATGTGCGTGCATTGAGCACAATTTAAGCATGGGAACGTTCCCTTCTTGGGAGTGGATAGAAAGATTTGTTTCTGTAATTTTGTGTCCGAGCCAATGTCTGCCCTCACTAAGTTATCCCGTATGTTTCTCGGTCTACGGTTGCAAGGAAGAATAGAGTTGTGGAATTCTTCCACCTGTGGAAAAGCCTTCCGTAAGAGTGGCCAATGTCCCCGAATGACATTGAGGACTTTCTTTGTGGCAGGGTGATACGTGTGTACAAATGGAATTTTTTTGTTGTTAGCAGAACCTGGTCGTCTGATCTTCCTATTTTTTGTTTCATGTAAAACGTGTTGTGGGTATCCTCTATTCTTAAATCTTTCCTCCATCTCTTTTTCTCTTATTGTTTTTAATTTGGGATCCTGGACAATTGTTTCAATTCTTTTGAATTGGGAGATTGGAAGTGATTTTAGTGTTGCTGGTGGATGAAAACTGGAAAAATGAAGTAAATTGTTTCTATCAGTAGTTTTACGGAAAAGATCTGAAGAGAGTGTCCCTGTTGTGTTAATAGAAATACTGGTGTCCAAGAAATCTATTGAGGTATTACTGTGGTGAATAGTGAACTGTAATTCCGGCCAGATTGAATTCATGTATTGATGGAATAAAAGTAAAGATTCTTCTGGGCCCGTCCAGATACAAAAAATGTCGTCGATGTATCTTTTCCAAGTTAACGTATGTGTCATGTATAACTGATTGGTATAAATGTATGTTTCCTCAAAGTGTGCCATGAAGCTGTTAGCGTAAGGGGGAGCCACATTCGACCCCATTGCGGTACCCTGTTTCTGTAGGTAGAAGTCATCCTGAAACATGAAGAAATTATTGAAAAGAACTAACTTGAGAAGGTCAATGCAGAGAGATTTTACTTTCGTATGTAGGTCTGAGTTGATTAGTAGTTGTTCTATTGCTCTAATGCCTTTCTCATGTTGTATTGATGTATACAGGCTTGACACATCCCAGGTTACTAGGATACTTCCAGCTGGTAGTGGTCCTAGTTCTCGGATAAGGATCAAGAAGCATGTAGTGTCTAGTAAAAACGATTTGGTTTTTTTGATCAGGGGAGTGAAGATTTTTTCTAGGAAAATGGATAGTGGTGATAGAATGGACTCCGTTGATGCCACTATGGGTCGGCCAGGTGGATTCTGTAGATTTTTGTGTATCTTGGGTAAGATATAGAACACTGGGACAATCGGGTGTAACTTGGTCAGGTAATCTACTGTTGTACTATCTATTGTTCCCTGGTCAAGGTGGTGAATGAGAGTATTTTTTATCGAAGTAGAGATTACCGGTGACGGGTTCCGATCTAGTTTTTGGTAAATGGTTTCATCATTAAGTTGGCGTTTAACTTCAATGGTATACTGGTTTTTGTCCATTACTACCAGGGCTCCACCTTTGTCTGCGGGTTTGAAAACTAAGTTTTTTGATCGCTTTAGAGAATTTAATGCCTGTCTTTCTATATTTTGCATATTGTTAGTATATTTAAAGTGACCTGCCTTCACATTTTTTCTAAAGTTCTCAACGTCTTGTATTGGACTATCACAAATGCAGCAAAGGCCCCAAATGTAGTATCTAGGACAAAATGGGTGTTTTTTTTTAAACCAGAAATAACTGCATTATTTAATGCTTGTATTGGACTGTCAGAAATGCAGCAAAGGCCCTAAATGTAGTATCTAGCACAAAATGGGTGTTTTTTTTTATACCAGAATATAACAGCAGTATTTAACGCTTGTATTGGACTGTCAGAAATGCAGCAAAGGCCCCAAATGTAGTATCTTGGACAAAATGGGTGTTTTTTTTAAAACCAGAATATAACTGCAGTATTTAACGCTTGTATTGGACTGTCAAAAATGCAGCAAAGACCGCAAATGTAGTATCTAGCACAAAATGGGTGTTTTTTTTATAACCAGAATATAACAGCAGTATTGAAAGCTTGTATTGGACTGTCACAAATGCAGCAAAGGCCGAAAATGTAGTATCTTGCACAAAATGGGTGTTTTTTTAAAACCAGAATATAACAGCAGTATTTAACGCTTGTATTGTAATTTCACAAATGCAGCAAAAGCCACAATCGTAGTATCTTGCACAAAATGGGTGTTTTTTTAAAACCAGAATATAACTGCAGTATTTAAAGCTTGTATTGGACTGTCACAAATGCAGCAAGGCCGCAAATGTAGTATCTTGCACAAAATGGATGTTTTATTTTAAACCAGAATATAACAACAGCAGTATTTAACGCTTGTATTGGGCTGTCAGAAATGCAGCAAAGGCCCCAAATGTAGTATCTAGGACAAAATGGGTGTTTTTTTTAAAAAACAGAATATAACTGCAGTATTTAAAGTTTGTATTGGACTGTCACAAATGCAGCAAAGGCCCCAAATGTAGTATCTAGGACAAAATGGGTGTTTTTTTAAAAAACAGAATATAACTGCAGTATTTAAAGCTTGTATTGGACTGTCACAAATGCAGCAAAGGCCGCAAATATAGTATCTAGGACAAAATGGGTGTTTTTTAAAATTAGAATATAACTGCGGTATTTAAAGCTTGTATTGGACTGTCAGAAATGCAACAAAGGCCCCAAATGAAGTATCCAGGACAAAATGGGTGTTTTTTAAAACCAGAATATAACTGCAATATTTAAAGCTTGTATTGGACTGTCACAAATGCAACAAAGGCCCCAAATGTAGTATCTAGGACAAAATGAATGTTTTTTTAAATACAGGATATAACTGCAGTATTTAAAGCTTGTATTGGACTGTCACAAATGCAGCAAAGGCCACAAATGTAATATCTAGGACAAAATGGGTGTTTTTTTAAAACCAGAATATAACTGCAGTATTTAAAGCTTGTATTGGACTGTCAAAAATGCAGCAAAGGCCACAATTGTAGTATCTTGCACAAAATGGGTGTTTTTTTAAAACCAGAATATAACTGCAGTATTTAAAGCTTGTATTGGACTGTCACAAATGCAGCAAGGCCGCAAATGTAGTATCTTGCACAAAATGGATGTTTTATTTTAAACCAGAATATAACAACAGCAGTATTTAACGCTTGTATTGGGCTGTCAGAAATGCAGCAAAGGCCCCAAATGTAGTATCTAGGACAAAATGGGTGTTTTTTTAAAACCAGAATATAACAGCAGTATTTAAACCTTGTATTGGACTGTCACAAATGCTGCAAAGGCCGCAAATGTAGTATCTTGCACAAAATTTATGTTTTTTTAAAAAACAGAAGATAACAACAGCAGTATTTAACGCTTGTATTGGACCGTCACAAATGCAGCAAAGGCCCCAAATGTAGTATCTAGGACAAAATGGGTGTTTTTTTTAAACCAAAATATAACAGCAGTATTTAACGTTTGTATTGGACTGTCACAAATGCAGCAAAGGCCCCAAATGTAGTATCTAGGACAAAATGGGTGTTTTTTTAAATAACCAGAATATAACTGCAGTATTTAAAACTTGTATTGGACTGTCACAAATGCAGCAAAGGCTGCAAATATAGTATCTAGGACAAAATGGGTGTTTTTTAAAATTAGAATATAACTGCGGTATTTAAAGCTTGTATTGGACTGTCACAAATGCATCAAAGGCCCCAAATGTAGTATCTAGGACAAAATGGGTGTTTTCTAAAAACCAGAATATAACAGCAGTATTTAAAGCTTGTATTGTACTGTCACAAATGCATCAAAGGCCCCAAATGTAGTATCTAGGACAAAATGGGTGTTTTTTAAAAATCTGAATATAACTGCAGTATTTAAAGTTTGTATTGGACTGTCACAAATGCAGCAAAGGCCCCAAATGTAGTATCTAGGACAAAATGGGTGTTTTTTTTAAAAAACAGAATATAACTGCAGTATTTAAAGCTTGTATTGGACTGTCACAAATGCAGCAAAGGCCGCAAATATAGTATCTAGGACAAAATGGGTGTTTTTTAAAATTAGAATATAACTGCGGTATTTAAAGCTTGTATTGGACTGTCAGAAATGCAACAAAGGCCCCAAATGAAGTATCCAGGACAAAATGGGTGTTTTTTAAAACCAGAATATAACTGCAATATTTAAAGCTTGTATTGGACTGTCACAAATGCAACAAAGGCCCCAAATGTAGTATCTAGGACAAAATGAATGTTTTTTTAAATACAGGATATAACTGCAGTATTTAAAGCTTGTATTGGACTGTCACAAATGCAGCAAAGGCCACAAATGTAATATCTAGGACAAAATGGGTGTTTTTTTAAAACCAGAATATAACTGCAGTATTTAAAGCTTGTATTGGACTGTCAAAAATGCAGCAAAGGCCGCAAATGTAGTATCTTGCACAAAATGGGTGTTTTTTTAAAACCAGAATATAACAGCAGTATCTAACGCTTGTATTGGACTATCACAAATGCAGCAAAGGCCCCAAATGTAGTATCTAGGACAAAATAGGTGTTTTTTTTTTAAACCAGAAATAACTGCATTATTTAACGCTTGTATTGGACTGTCAGAAATGCAGCAAAGGCCCTAAATGTAGTATCTAGCACAAAATGGGTGTTTTTTTTTTATACCAGAATATAACAGCAGTATTTAACGCTTGTATTGGACTGTCAGAAATGCAGCAAAGGCCCCAAATGTAGTATCTTGGACAAAATGGGTGTTTTTTTTAAAACCAGAATATAACTGCAGTATTTAACGCTTGTATTGGACTGTCAAAAATGCAGCAAAGGCCGCAAATGTAGTATCTAGCACAAAATGGGTGTTTTTTTTATAACCAGAATATAACAGCAGTATTGAAAGCTTGTATTGGACTGTCACAAATGCAGCAAAGGCCGAAAATGTAGTATCTTGCACAAAATGGGTGTTTTTTTAAAACCAGAATATAACAGCAGTATTTAACGCTTGTATTGTAATTTCACAAATGCAGCAAAAGCCACAATTGTAGTATCTTGCACAAAATGGGTGTTTTTTTAAAACCAGAATATAACTGCAGTATTTAAAGCTTGTATTGGACTGTCACAAATGCAGCAAGGCCGCAAATGTAGTATCTTGCACAAAATGGATGTTTTATTTTAAACCAGAATATAACAACAGCAGTATTTAACGCTTGTATTGGGCTGTCAGAAATGCAGCAAAGGCCCCAAATGTAGTATCTAGGACAAAATGGGTGTTTTTTTTAAAAAACAGAATATAACTGCAGTATTTAAAGTTTGTATTGGACTGTCACTAATGCAGCAAAGGCCCCAAATGTAGTATCTAGGACAAAATGGGTGTTTTTTTAAAAAAACAGAATATAACTGCAGTATTTAAAGCTTGTATTGGACTGTCACAAATGCAGCAAAGGCCGCAAATATAGTATCTAGGACAAAATGGGTGTTTTTTTAAATTAGAATATAACTGCGGTATTTAAAGCTTGTATTGGACTGTCAGAAATGCAACAAAGGCCCCAAATGAAGTATCCAGGACAAAATGGGTGTTTTTTAAAACCAGAATATAACTGCAATATTTAAAGCTTGTATTGGACTGTCACAAATGCAACAAAGGCCCCAAATGTAGTATCTAGGACAAAATGAATGTTTTTTTAAATACAGGATATAACTGCAGTATTTAAAGCTTGTATTGGACTGTCACAAATGCAGCAAAGGCCACAAATGTAATATCTAGGACAAAATGGGTGTTTTTTTAAAACCAGAATATAACTGCAGTATTTAAAGCTTGTATTGGACTGTCAAAAATGCAGCAAAGGCCACAATTGTAGTATCTTGCACAAAATGGGTGTTTTTTTAAAACCAGAATATAACTGCAGTATTTAAAGCTTGTATTGGACTGTCACAAATGCAGCAAGGCCGCAAATGTAGTATCTTGCACAAAATGGATGTTTTATTTTAAACCAGAATATAACAACAGCAGTATTTAACGCTTGTATTGGGCTGTCAGAAATGCAGCAAAGGCCCCAAATGTAGTATCTAGGACAAAATGGGTGTTTTTTTAAAACCAGAATATAACAGCAGTATTTAAACCTTGTATTGGACTGTCACAAATGCTGCAAAGGCCGCAAATGTAGTATCTTGCACAAAATTTATGTTTTTTTAAAAAACAGAAGATAACAACAGCAGTATTTAACGCTTGTATTGGACCGTCACAAATGCAGCAAAGGCCCCAAATGTAGTATCTAGGACAAAATGGGTGTTTTTTTTAAACCAAAATATAACAGCAGTATTTAACGTTTGTATTGGACTGTCACAAATGCAGCAAAGGCCCCAAATGTAGTATCTAGGACAAAATGGGTGTTTTTTTAAATAACCAGAATATAACTGCAGTATTTAAAACTTGTATTGGACTGTCACAAATGCAGCAAAGGCTGCAAATATAGTATCTAGGACAAAATGGGTGTTTTTTAAAATTAGAATATAACTGCGGTATTTAAAGCTTGTATTGGACTGTCACAAATGCATCAAAGGCCCCAAATGTAGTATCTAGGACAAAATGGGTGTTTTCTAAAAACCAGAATATAACAGCAGTATTTAAAGCTTGTATTGTACTGTCACAAATGCATCAAAGGCCCCAAATGTAGTATCTAGGACAAAATGGGTGTTTTTTAAAAATCTGAATATAACTGCAGTATTTAAAGTTTGTATTGGACTGTCACAAATGCAGCAAAGGCCCCAAATGTAGTATCTAGGACAAAATGGGTGTTTTTTTTAAAAAACAGAATATAACTGCAGTATTTAAAGCTTGTATTGGACTGTCACAAATGCAGCAAAGGCCGCAAATATAGTATCTAGGACAAAATGGGTGTTTTTTAAAATTAGAATATAACTGCGGTATTTAAAGCTTGTATTGGACTGTCAGAAATGCAACAAAGGCCCCAAATGAAGTATCCAGGACAAAATGGGTGTTTTTTAAAACCAGAATATAACTGCAATATTTAAAGCTTGTATTGGACTGTCACAAATGCAACAAAGGCCCCAAATGTAGTATCTAGGACAAAATGAATGTTTTTTTAAATACAGGATATAACTGCAGTATTTAAAGCTTGTATTGGACTGTCACAAATGCAGCAAAGGCCACAAATGTAATATCTAGGACAAAATGGGTGTTTTTTTAAAACCAGAATATAACTGCAGTATTTAAAGCTTGTATTGGACTGTCAAAAATGCAGCAAAGGCCGCAAATGTAGTATCTTGCACAAAATGGGTGTTTTTTTAAAACCAGAATATAACAGCAGTATCTAACGCTTGTATTGGACTATCACAAATGCAGCAAAGGCCCCAAATGTAGTATCTAGGACAAAATAGGTGTTTTTTTTTTAAACCAGAAATAACTGCATTATTTAACGCTTGTATTGGACTGTCAGAAATGCAGCAAAGGCCCTAAATGTAGTATCTAGCACAAAATGGGTGTTTTTTTTTTATACCAGAATATAACAGCAGTATTTAACGCTTGTATTGGACTGTCAGAAATGCAGCAAAGGCCCCAAATGTAGTATCTTGGACAAAATGGGTGTTTTTTTTAAAACCAGAATATAACTGCAGTATTTAACGCTTGTATTGGACTGTCAAAAATGCAGCAAAGACCGCAAATGTAGTATCTAGCACAAAATGGGTGTTTTTTTTATAACCAGAATATAACAGCAGTATTGAAAGCTTGTATTGGACTGTCACAAATGCAGCAAAGGCCGAAAATGTAGTATCTTGCACAAAATGGGTGTTTTTTTAAAACCAGAATATAACAGCAGTATTTAACGCTTGTATTGTAATTTCACAAATGCAGCAAAAGCCACAATTGTAGTATCTTGCACAAAATGGGTGTTTTTTTAAAACCAGAATATAACTGCAGTATTTAAAGCTTGTATTGGACTGTCACAAATGCAGCAAGGCCGCAAATGTAGTATCTTGCACAAAATGGATGTTTTATTTTAAACCAGAATATAACAACAGCAGTATTTAACGCTTGTATTGGGCTGTCAGAAATGCAGCAAAGGCCCCAAATGTAGTATCTAGGACAAAATGGGTGTTTTTTTTAAAAAACAGAATATAACTGCAGTATTTAAAGTTTGTATTGGACTGTCACTAATGCAGCAAAGGCCCCAAATGTAGTATCTAGGACAAAATGGGTGTTTTTTTTAAAAAACAGAATATAACTGCAGTATTTAAAGCTTGTATTGGACTGTCACAAATGCAGCAAAGGCCGCAAATATAGTATCTAGGACAAAATGGGTGTTTTTTTAAATTAGAATATAACTGCGGTATTTAAAGCTTGTATTGGACTGTCAGAAATGCAACAAAGGCCCCAAATGAAGTATCCAGGACAAAATGGGTGTTTTTTAAAACCAGAATATAACTGCAATATTTAAAGCTTGTATTGGACTGTCACAAATGCAACAAAGGCCCCAAATGTAGTATCTAGGACAAAATGGGTGTTTTTTTAAATACAGGATATAACTGCAGTATTTAAAGCTTGTATTGGACTGTCACAAATGCAGCAAAGGCCACAAATGTAATATCTAGGACAAAATGGGTGTTTTTTTAAAACCAGAATATAACTGCAGTATTTAAAGCTTGTATTGGACTGTCAAAAATGCAGCAAAGGCCACAAATGTAGTATCTTGGACAAAATGGGTGTTTTTTTAAAACCAGAATATAACTGCAGTATTTAAAGCTTGTATTGGACTGTCACAAATGCAGCAAGGCCGCAAATGTAGTATCTTGCACAAAATGGATGTTTTATTTTAAACCAGAATATAACAACAGCAGTATTTAACGCTTGTATTGGGCTGTCAGAAATGCAGCAAAGGCCCCAAATGTAGTATCTAGGACAAAATGGGTGTTTTTTTAAAACCAGAATATAACAGCAGTATTTAAACCTTGTATTGGACTGTCACAAATGCTGCAAAGGCCGCAAATGTAGTATCTTGCACAAAATTTATGTTTTTTTAAAAAACAGAAGATAACAACAGCAGTATTTAACGCTTGTATTGGACCGTCACAAATGCAGCAAAGGCCCCAAATGTAGTATCTAGGACAAAATGGGTGTTTTTTTTAAACCAAAATATAACAGCAGTATTTAACGTTTGTATTGGACTGTCACAAATGCAGCAAAGGCCCCAAATGTAGTATCTAGGACAAAATGGGTGTTTTTTTTAAATAACCAGAATATAACTGCAGTATTTAAAACTTGTATTGGACTGTCACAAATGCAGCAAAGGCTGCAAATATAGTATCTAGGACAAAATGGGTGTTTTTTAAAATTAGAATATAACTGCAGTATTTAAAGCTTGTATTGGACTGTCACAAATGCAGCAAAGGCCCCAAATGTAGTATCTAGGACAAAATGGGTGTTTTCTAAAAACCAGAATATAACAGCAGTATTTAAAGCTTGTATTGTACTGTCACAAATGCATCAAAGGCCCCAAATGTAGTATCTAGGACAAAATGGGTGTTTTTTAAAAATCTGAATATAACTGCAGTATTTAAAGTTTGTATTGGACTGTCACAAATGCAGCAAAGGCCCCAAATGTAGTATCTAGGACAAAATGGGTGTTTTTTTTAAAAAACAGAATATAACTGCAGTATTTAAAGCTTGTATTGGACTGTCACAAATGCAGCAAAGGCCGCAAATATAGTATCTAGGACAAAATGGGTGTTTTTTAAAATTAGAATATAACTGCGGTATTTAAAGCTTGTATTGGACTGTCAGAAATGCAACAAAGGCCCCAAATGAAGTATCCAGGACAAAATGGGTGTTTTTTAAAACCAGAATATAACTGCAATATTTAAAGCTTGTATTGGACTGTCACAAATGCAACAAAGGCCCCAAATGTAGTATCTAGGACAAAATGAATGTTTTTTTAAATACAGGATATAACTGCAGTATTTAAAGCTTGTATTGGACTGTCACAAATGCAGCAAAGGCCACAGATGTAGTATCTTGCACAAAATGGGTGTTTTTTTAAAACCAGAATATAACAGCAGTATCTAACGCTTGTATTGGACTATCACAAATGCAGCAAAGGCCCCAAATGTAGTATCTAGGACAAAATGGGTGTTTTTTTTTAAACCAGAAATAACTGCATTATTTAACGCTTGTATTGGACTGTCAGAAATGCAGCAAAGGCCCTAAATGTAGTATCTAGCACAAAATGGGTGTTTTTTTTTATACCAGAATATAACAGCAGTATTTAACGCTTGTATTGGACTGTCAGAAATGCAGCAAAGGCCCCAAATGTAGTATCTTGGACAAAATGGGTGTTTTTTTTAAAACCAGAATATAACTGCAGTATTTAACGCTTGTATTGGACTGTCAAAAATGCAGCAAAGACCGCAAATGTAGTATCTAGCACAAAATGGGTGTTTTTTTTATAACCAGAATATAACAGCAGTATTGAAAGCTTGTATTGGACTGTCACAAATGCAGCAAAGGCCGAAAATGTAGTATCTTGCACAAAATGGGTGTTTTTTTAAAACCAGAATATAACAGCAGTATTTAACGCTTGTATTGTAATTTCACAAATGCAGCAAAAGCCACAATTGTAGTATCTTGCACAAAATGGGTGTTTTTTTAAAACCAGAATATAACTGCAGTATTTAAAGCTTGTATTGGACTGTCACAAATGCAGCAAGGCCGCAAATGTAGTATCTTGCACAAAATGGATGTTTTATTTTAAACCAGAATATAACAACAGCAGTATTTAACGCTTGTATTGGGCTGTCAGAAATGCAGCAAAGGCCCCAAATGTAGTATCTAGGACAAAATGGGTGTTTTTTTTAAAAAACAGAATATAACTGCAGTATTTAAAGTTTGTATTGGACTGTCACAAATGCAGCAAAGGCCCCAAATGTAGTATCTAGGACAAAATGGGTGTTTTTTTTAAAAAACAGAATATAACTGCAGTATTTAAAGCTTGTATTGGACTGTCACAAATGCAGCAAAGGCCGCAAATATAGTATCTAGGACAAAATGGGTGTTTTTTAAAATTAGAATATAACTGCGGTATTTAAAGCTTGTATTGGACTGTCAGAAATGCAACAAAGGCCCCAAATGAAGTATCCAGGACAAAATGGGTGTTTTTTAAAACCAGAATATAACTGCAATATTTAAAGCTTGTATTGGACTGTCACAAATGCAGCAAAGGCCCCAAATGTAGTATCTAGGACAAAATGAATGTTTTTTTAAATACAGGATATAACTGCAGTATTTAAAGCTTGTATTGGACTGTCACAAATGCAGCAAAGGCCACAAATGTAATATCTAGGACAAAATGGGTGTTTTTTTAAAACCAGAATATAACTGCAGTATTTAAAGCTTGTATTGGACTGTCAAAAATGCAGCAAAGGCCACAATTGTAGTATCTTGCACAAAATGGGTGTTTTTTTAAAACCAGAATATAACTGCAGTATTTAAAGCTTGTATTGGACTGTCACAAATGCAGCAAGGCCGCAAATGTAGTATCTTGCACAAAATGGATGTTTTATTTTAAACCAGAATATAACAACAGCAGTATTTAACGCTTGTATTGGGCTGTCAGAAATGCAGCAAAGGCCCCAAATGTAGTATCTAGGACAAAATGGGTGTTTTTTTAAAACCAGAATATAACAGCAGTATTTAAACCTTGTATTGGACTGTCACAAATGCTGCAAAGGCCGCAAATGTAGTATCTTGCACAAAATTTATGTTTTTTTAAAAAACAGAAGATAACAACAGCAGTATTTAACGCTTGTATTGGACCGTCACAAATGCAGCAAAGGCCCCAAATGTAGTATCTAGGACAAAATGGGTGTTTTTTTTAAACCAAAATATAACAGCAGTATTTAACGTTTGTATTGGACTGTCACAAATGCAGCAAAGGCCCCAAATGTAGTATCTAGGACAAAATGGGTGTTTTTTTAAATAACCAGAATATAACTGCAGTATTTAAAACTTGTATTGGACTGTCACAAATGCAGCAAAGGCTGCAAATATAGTATCTAGGACAAAATGGGTGTTTTTTAAAATTAGAATATAACTGCGGTATTTAAAGCTTGTATTGGACTGTCACAAATGCATCAAAGGCCCCAAATGTAGTATCTAGGACAAAATGGGTGTTTTTTAAAAATCTGAATATAACTGCAGTATTTAAAGTTTGTATTGGACTGTCACAAATGCAGCAAAGGCCCCAAATGTAGTATCTAGGACAAAATGGGTGTTTTTTTTAAAAAACAGAATATAACTGCAGTATTTAAAGCTTGTATTGGACTGTCACAAATGCAGCAAAGGCCGCAAATATAGTATCTAGGACAAAATGGGTGTTTTTTAAAATTAGAATATAACTGCGGTATTTAAAGCTTGTATTGGACTGTCAGAAATGCAACAAAGGCCCCAAATGAAGTATCCAGGACAAAATGGGTGTTTTTTAAAACCAGAATATAACTGCAATATTTAAAGCTTGTATTGGACTGTCACAAATGCAACAAAGGCCCCAAATGTAGTATCTAGGACAAAATGAATGTTTTTTTAAATACAGGATATAACTGCAGTATTTAAAGCTTGTATTGGACTGTCACAAATGCAGCAAAGGCCACAAATGTAATATCTAGGACAAAATGGGTGTTTTTTTAAAACCAGAATATAACTGCAGTATTTAAAGCTTGTATTGGACTGTCAAAAATGCAGCAAAGGCCGCAAATGTAGTATCTTGCACAAAATGGGTGTTTTTTTAAAACCAGAATATAACAGCAGTATCTAACGCTTGTATTGGACTATCACAAATGCAGCAAAGGCCCCAAATGTAGTATCTAGGACAAAATAGGTGTTTTTTTTTAAACCAGAAATAACTGCATTATTTAACGCTTGTATTGGACTGTCAGAAATGCAGCAAAGGCCCTAAATGTAGTATCTAGCACAAAATGGGTGTTTTTTTTTATACCAGAATATAACAGCAGTATTTAACGCTTGTATTGGACTGTCAGAAATGCAGCAAAGGCCCCAAATGTAGTATCTTGGACAAAATGGGTGTTTTTTTTAAAACCAGAATATAACTGCAGTATTTAACGCTTGTATTGGACTGTCAAAAATGCAGCAAAGACCGCAAATGTAGTATCTAGCACAAAATGGGTGTTTTTTTTATAACCAGAATATAACAGCAGTATTGAAAGCTTGTATTGGACTGTCACAAATGCAGCAAAGGCCGAAAATGTAGTATCTAGGACAAAATGGGTGTTTTTTTAAAACCAGAATATAACAGCAGTATTTAACGCTTGTATTGTAATTTCACAAATGCAGCAAAAGCCACAATAGTAGTATCTTGCACAAAATGGGTGTTTTTTTAAAACCAGAATATAACTGCAGTATTTAAAGCTTGTATTGGACTGTCACAAATGCAGCAAGGCCGCAAATGTAGTATCTTGCACAAAATGGATGTTTTATTTTAAACCAGAATATAACAACAGCAGTATTTAACGCTTGTATTGGGCTGTCAGAAATGCAGCAAAGGCCCCAAATGTAGTATCTAGGACAAAATGGGTGTTTTTTTTAAAAAACAGAATATAACTGCAGTATTTAAAGTTTGTATTGGACTGTCACTAATGCAGCAAAGGCCCCAAATGTAGTATCTAGGACAAAATGGGTGTTTTTTTTAAAAAACAGAATATAACTGCAGTATTTAAAGCTTGTATTGGACTGTCACAAATGCAGCAAAGGCCGCAAATATAGTATCTAGGACAAAATGGGTGTTTTTAAAATTAGAATATAACTGCGGTATTTAGAGCTTGTATTGGACTGTCAGAAATGCAACAAAGGCCCCAAATGAAGTATCCAGGACAAAATGGGTGTTTTTTAAAACCAGAATATAACTGCAATATTTAAAGCTTGTATTGGACTGTCACAAATGCAACAAAGGCCCCAAATGTAGTATCTAGGACAAAATGAATGTTTTTTTAAATACAGGATATAACTGCAGTATTTAAAGCTTGTATTGGACTGTCACAAATGCAGCAAAGGCCACAAATGTAATATCTAGGACAAAATGGGTGTTTTTTTAAAACCAGAATATAACTGCAGTATTTAAAGCTTGTATTGGACTGTCAAAAATGCAGCAAAGGCCACAATTGTAGTATCTTGCACAAAATGGGTGTTTTTTTAAAACCAGAATATAACTGCAGTATTTAAAGCTTGTATTGGACTGTCACAAATGCAGCAAGGCCGCAAATGTAGTATCTTGCACAAAATGGATGTTTTATTTTAAACCAGAATATAACAACAGCAGTATTTAAGGCTTGTATTGGGCTGTCAGAAATGCAGCAAAGGCCCCAAATGTAGTATCTAGGACAAAATGGGTGTTTTTTTAAAACCAGAATATAACAGCAGTATTTAAACCTTGTATTGGACTGTCACAAATGCTGCAAAGGCCGCAAATGTAGTATCTTGCACAAAATTTATGTTTTTTTAAAAAACAGAAGATAACAACAGCAGTATTTAACGCTTGTATTGGACCGTCACAAATGCAGCAAAGGCCCCAAATGTAGTATCTAGGACAAAATGGGTGTTTTTTTTAAACCAAAATATAACAGCAGTATTTAACGTTTGTATTGGACTGTCACAAATGCAGCAAAGGCCCCAAATGTAGTATCTAGGACAAAATGGGTGTTTTTTTAAATAACCAGAATATAACTGCAGTATTTAAAACTTGTATTGGACTGTCACAAATGCAGCAAAGGCTGCAAATATAGTATCTAGGACAAAATGGGTGTTTTTTAAAATTAGAATATAACTGCGGTATTTAAAGCTTGTATTGGACTGTCACAAATGCATCAAAGGCCCCAAATGTAGTATCTAGGACAAAATGGGTGTTTTCTAAAAACCAGAATATAACAGCAGTATTTAAAGCTTGTATTGTACTGTCACAAATGCATCAAAGGCCCCAAATGTAGTATCTAGGACAAAATGGGTGTTTTTTAAAAATCTGAATATAACTGCAGTATTTAAAGTTTGTATTGGACTGTCACAAATGCAGCAAAGGCCCCAAATGTAGTATCTAGGACAAAATGGGTGTTTTTTTTAAAAAACAGAATATAACTGCAGTATTTAAAGCTTGTATTGGACTGTCACAAATGCAGCAAAGGCCGCAAATATAGTATCTAGGACAAAATGGGTGTTTTTTAAAATTAGAATATAACTGCGGTATTTAAAGCTTGTATTGGACTGTCAGAAATGCAACAAAGGCCCCAAATGAAGTATCCAGGACAAAATGGGTGTTTTTTAAAACCAGAATATAACTGCAATATTTAAAGCTTGTATTGGACTGTCACAAATGCAACAAAGGCCCCAAATGTAGTATCTAGGACAAAATGAATGTTTTTTTAAATACAGGATATAACTGCAGTATTTAAAGCTTGTATTGGACTGTCACAAATGCAGCAAAGGCCACAAATGTAATATCTAGGACAAAATGGGTGTTTTTTTAAAACCAGAATATAACTGCAGTATTTAAAGCTTGTATTGGACTGTCAAAAATGCAGCAAAGGCCGCAAATGTAGTATCTTGCACAAAATGGGTGTTTTTTTAAAACCAGAATATAACAGCAGTATCTAACGCTTGTATTGGACTATCACAAATGCAGCAAAGGCCCCAAATGTAGTATCTAGGACAAAATAGGTGTTTTTTTTTAAACCAGAAATAACTGCATTATTTAACGCTTGTATTGGACTGTCAGAAATGCAGCAAAGGCCCTAAATGTAGTATCTAGCACAAAATTGGTGTTTTTTTTTATACCAGAATATAACAGCAGTATTTAACGCTTGTATTGGACTGTCAGAAATGCAGCAAAGGCCCCAAATGTAGTATCTTGGACAAAATGGGTGTTTTTTTTAAAACCAGAATATAACTGCAGTATTTAACGCTTGTATTGGACTGTCAAAAATGCAGCAAAGACCGCAAATGTAGTATCTAGCACAAAATGGGTGTTTTTTTTATAACCAGAATATAACAGCAGTATTGAAAGCTTGTATTGGACTGTCACAAATGCAGCAAAGGCCGAAAATGTAGTATCTTGCACAAAATGGGTGTTTTTTTAAAACCAGAATATAACAGCAGTATTTAACGCTTGTATTGTAATTTCACAAATGCAGCAAAAGCCACAATTGTAGTATCTTGCACAAAATGGGTGTTTTTTTAAAACCAGAATATAACTGCAGTATTTAAAGCTTGTATTGGACTGTCACAAATGCAGCAAGGCCGCAAATGTAGTATCTTGCACAAAATGGATGTTTTATTTTAAACCAGAATATAACAACAGCAGTATTTAACGCTTGTATTGGGCTGTCAGAAATGCAGCAAAGGCCCCAAATGTAGTATCTAGGACAAAATGGGTGTTTTTTTAAAACCAGAATATAACAGCAGTATTTAAACCTTGTATTGGACTGTCACAAATGCTGCAAAGGCCGCAAATGTAGTATCTTACATAAAATTTATGTTTTTTTAAAAAACAGAATATAACAACAGCAGTATTTAACGCTTGTATTGGACCGTCACAAATGCAGCAAAGGCCCCAAATGTAGTATCTAGGACAAAATGGGTGTTTTTTTAAAACCAAAATATAACAGCAGTATTTAACGTTTGTATTGGACTGTCACAAATGCAGCAAAGGCCCCAAATATAGTATCTAGGACAAAATGGGTGTTTTTTTTAAATAACCAGAATATAACTGCAGTATTTAAAACTTGTATTGGACTGTCACAAATGCAGCAAAGGCTGCAAATATAGTATCTAGGACAAAATGGGTGTTTTTTAAAATTAGAATATAACTGCGGTATTTAAAGCTTGTATTGGACTGTCACAAATGCATCAAAGGCCCCAAATGTAGTATCTAGGACAAAATGGGTGTTTTCTAAAAACCAGAATATAACAGCAGTATTTAACGTTTGTATTTGACTGTCACAAATGCAGCAAAGGCCCCAAATGTAGTATCTAGGACAAAATGGGTGTTTTTTTAAATAACCAGAATATAACTGCAGTATTTAAAACTTGTATTGGACTGTCACAAATGCAGCAAAGGCCCCAAATGTAGTATCTAGGACAAAATGGGTGTTTTTTTAAAAAAACAGAATATAACTGCAGTATTTAAAGCTTGTATTGGACTGTCACAAATGCAGCAAAGGCCGCAAATATAGTATCTAGGACAAAATGGGTGTTTTTTAAAATTAGAATATAACTGCGGTATTTAAAGCTTGTATTGGACTGTCAGAAATGCAACAAAGGCCCCAAATGAAGTATCCAGGACAAAATGGGTGTTTTTTAAAACCAGAATATAACTGCAATATTTAAAGCTTGTATTGGACTGTCACAAATGCAGCAAAGGCCACAAATGTAATATCTAGGACAAAATGGGTGTTTTTTTAAAACCAGAATATAACTGCAGTATTTAAAGCTTGTATTGGACTTTCACAAATGCAGCAAAGGCCGCAAATGTAGTATCTTGCACAAAATGGGTGTTTTTTTAAAACCAGAATATAACTGCAGTATTTAAAGCTTGTATTGGACTTTCACAAATGCAGCAAAGGCCGCAAATGTAGTATCTAGGACAAAATGGATGTTTTTTGTTTAAAAGCAGAATATAACAACAGTATTTAACGCTTGTATTGAACTGTCACAAATGCAGCAAAGGCCCCAAATGTAGTATCTAGGACAAAATGGGTGTTTTTTTAAAACCAGAATATAACAGCAGTATTTAACACTTGTATTGGACTGTCACAAATGCAGCAAAGGCCCCAAATGTAGTATCTAGGACCAAAATTATTTTTTTTCTAAACCAGAATTTAACAGAAGTATTTAAAGCTTGTATTGCTCCTGGCGTTTATGATCATTAGGTGTTGTGTTTTTTTTTTTTTGTCTTTGTTTTATTTTCGAAAACGCAACATACTGGAGTGTTTGCCATTTTTTTCAGGTTTTTACATGGTTTTCAGATAAGGGAAAAATGCCATTAAAAATACTACTCAATAAAAAGTATTGAAAAAAAAAAAAATACTAGGAAGAAACGTCACTAACATTTCTGGTGGGTTTTTTGTGGTAATAAATGCCAGTGTCAAATTCATGTGTGAGTATGAATTATTAATTTGCCAGTGGTTAAAAAACACACGCTGCATATGTGCATTAAATACTGTTTGTTCAATCACATTCCTCCTTAATAGAAGACCATGGCAATTTACAATGACAAATCTGTCTATACAGCAACAAAAAACACATTTCCAAATGCAACACATCAATGCTCCATCTACAAAAAAATGTGACAAGTAACATACTCTTGTCTTGATGGCTGCACCCTGAGGTGAATATGAGACGATAGAAGTATTCTTCTGCAGAAAACCTGATTATTTACTAGTAGACACTTATACCTTGACACGTTAAGCTCACAACTGATTCCACCATGGGATCATTTCCTATAATGAAGCTCAGAGCTAGGATATTTTTTATAGAATCTCGTGAGGAAAACAGTAGGTCTGTTAGAGAATAATGAAATAACAGCATGGAGCTCTGAATTGTGAGGTCAATGTCAAACTTCTGAAATGACTGAGCCTTCAAAGCAACCGTGTATAGAAACAATAAAAGAACGACAGTGTGCTCGTATACAAATGTGTTTTCATACACTCCAGTCAGTGTGAAAATCATTGCAAGGTAATTAGGTCATTATACTGTGGCAATGTTTAGTTTTTATTTTCCATGGATTTCGAACAATTTAGGCTAGATGTATTTGCTGTATATCAGGTCTGCAGCGATACATATAGGACACGCATTTGCAGCTAATAAGTCATCCATTCGCATTGAAATTTTCTACGGTATTATTTATGTTATAGATGCAAATGCCAGTCTGATTTAAATAGTAAAATAAAAAACTAATAAATCTGTACTGACTAAAATATTTATAACAGTTCATCTCAGGAGAAATAAATGACCAGGCATCTATTTTCTCAGTTTATTCTCAAAAGTAATTACTTTTCAAAGTTAAAGGGAACTTGTCACTTCCAAAACACATATAAAACCAACATCATTACCTTACAGTAGCCCCCAGTGTGTTCATAATCATTTGTTTCATTCCTCCATCGGTTGCTGCATACTTTATAAAAATGCTGTTTAATCTCCATTCGTGCTATCATCAGAGCCAGCTTGAAGTCAAGGGGGCAGGAACCTCCTTGCTTCAAGTCAAGCTAAGCCTGCCCCTTACCCGTCCTCTCTTCACTTTGAGTGACATCCTGCCGTGCATTCCTTGTTACTGCGCGATCCCGTCTCTGGCTCCCGCAGTCAGCCGGCTGCTATTGTCTCACTGCGCATGCACCGGCCATTTCCATCGTGTGCGCATGCGCGGCGATTCTGGTGATCACTGGCTTCAGCGCGCGCACAATGGAAATGGCCAACACATGCGCAGTGAGACGATAGCAGCCAGCTGACTGCGTGAGCCGGAGACGGGATCGTGCAGTAACAAGGAGTAAGGGGAGGGCTTAGCTTGACTTGAAGCAAGGAGGCTGCTGCCTCCTTGACTTCAAGCTGGCTCTGAAGATAGTGTGAATAGAGATTAAAACAGCGTTTTTATAAAGTATGCAGCAACCGATGAAGGAATGAAACACATGAGTATGAACACACTGAGGGATACTGTAAGGTAATGATGTCGGTTTTATATGTGTTTTGGAGTTGACAGGTTCCCTTTAAACATCATATTAAAAATCATTGATACAGGACCCCCCCCCCCCACCCTTCAAGACAATAAGAGATAAATACTCAAGAACCCCTTCAGAGATTTTTAGACTCATGCAAATTTAGCCCTGGCTTATGAGTTTTCTTCCACCTCATGACCACCTGCATCTTTTGATGTATTTCTCGCACTCATGTTCTCATGGGTTAAAATTTCAGTTGTTTAGTCCTCCCAGTGTTACCCATCATACCATTCACAATTATAATTATCAACAAATGGGAACTGGACCTGACCAGTATGTGACACAGAACATCTTGGGATGAAGCATGGAATGACATTTGTCATTCCAGGAAAATGTGGTTCCTAGCCAGACTCTCAGTCTGATTACCACACAAATATATTGTATATACTGATATTATTCAGTGATATTCACCCACTAAGTGATATCAATATGGCTAGAAGCCATTTGGTCATTGTATCCCTTGTTAGCATATCAAAGGCACGAAAGAAACATGGTAAAATGGGGGAAAAGCAGTTGGACAACATTCTCTTGGCCAACAGATTGGGAAGGTATTTTGGTGGTCATAGGGTGGAGTCGATGGTGGGGGCTGAGACACAGGAAGATATAGGGTATGTAAAACTTGGGGAGGTGCTCTCTTCCTGCAACCCCTGGACAAACAACACTTCAGAAGCAAGCTAAGTCATATTATATGTGTATAATACCCAGTAGACTTTATATGTGTATATATAGATATTTGTAGTCTGCAACTGTATTCCTGAATGTGTATAACTGGAAGACGGGCACTCTCAACACATGGAACCATATGGTTTAATGCAAATCACAATGTTTATTAATAAGTACATAAAAGGAATAAAAAGATAAATACACTAACACTGAATAATTGTTAAAAAGGTTTCACACAGTATTAAGCTGATCATAGGATGATATCATATATCTTATATTTAAGCACTCGATATTCAATGTTGATCCTTATAGTGTTTTGGTGGCCGCTGCAGGGAAAAAAAACAATGAATATTCACATATGAGTTCCTGTAAATGGAAAAGAAAAGGAAGTCCTCCTTATTTCTGTCTTAAATGAAGGCCGACAGTGCGGGATGGTATTCGCTGAAATAAAGTCAATGTTTCTGCTATAGATGACTCCTTCTTTCTTATGTAACTATAGCTTGACAATTGGCAGTTGAAATATGCCTAATGATCACCCACTATGTGGGCTTACCTTTCCTTAGTGCCGGTCAGTCAGTCAGTTTACTCGGGGCTCGCTGGATGCCGGCGTCCCGACTGTTTCGCTGTCAGCATCCCACGTGAGTTTGGAGATAGACTTGTCGCTCCGGAAATGACGTGTCGGCACACAGGATGGTGTTCGTTGATATTCTTAAGTTCGACCGTTCGTTGTGGCGGCCAGAAACAAACTTACAGTGCACTGTTATAGAAGTAATTTCTTCTCACAAATGGGTCATATTATGATCTCCTATTTGGATCTCTTGAAACCAAACGCGTTTCGGGGAACGCTCTCCCCTTCTTCAGTGGACTATTTCCCACATTTTTACTTTGTATTCCAGAATGTGTTTACAGATGTGTAGCTTGCATATGCTATTTATGCATGAGTCTATATATGTACATGTACTAATGGTCAGGTACTGGATATGAGTTGGTTAGAAGTGTAGATCCAGTAGATGGTATATTGGTGAAATCTGGATATATTGTGTGTGTGTATACAGTGGGGGAAATAATTATTTGACCCCTCACTGATTTTGTAAGTTTGTCCAATGACAAAGAAATGAAAAGTCTCAGAACAGTATCATTTCAATGGTAGGTTTATTGTAACAGTGGCAGATAGCACATCAAAAGGAAAATCGAAAAAATAACTTTAAATAAAAGATAGCAACTGATTTGCATTTCATTGAGTGAAATAAGTATTTGAACCCCTACCAACCATTAAGAGTTCTGGCTCCCACAGAGTGGTTAGACACTTCTACTCAATTAGTTACCCTCATTAAGGACACCTGTCTTAACTAGTCACCTGTATAAAAGACACCTGTCCACAGAATCAATCAATCAAGCAGACTCCAAACTCTCCAACATGGGAAAGACCAAAGAGCTGTCCAAGGATGTCAGAGACAAAATTGTAGACCTGCACAAGGCTGGAATGGGCTACAAAACCATTAGCAAGAAGCTGGGAGAGAAGGTGACAACTGTTGGTGCGATTGTTCGAAAATGGAAGGAGCACAAAATGACCATCAATCGACCTCGCTCTGGGGCTCCACGCAAGATCTCACCTCGTGGGGTGTCAATGGTTCTGAGAAAGGTGAAAAAGCATCCTAGAACTACACGGGAGGAGTTAGTTAATGACCTCAAATTAGCAGGGACCACAGTCACCAAGAAAACCATTGGAAACACATTACACCGCAATGGATTAAAATCCTGCAGGGCTCGCAAGGTCCCCCTGCTCAGGAAGGCACATGTGCAGGCCCGTCTGAAGTTTGCCAATGAACACCTGAATGATTCAGAGAGTGACTGGGAGAAGGTGCTGTGGTCTGATGAGACCAAAATAGAGCTCTTTGGCATTAACTCAACTCGCTGTGTTTGGAGGAAGAAAAATGCTGCCTATGACCCCCAAAACACCGTCCCCACCGTCAAGCATGGGGGTGGAAACATTTTGCTTTGGGGGTGTTTTTCTGCTAAGGGCACAGGACAACTTATTCGCATAAACGGGAAAATGGACGGAGCCATGTATCGTGAAATCCTGAGCGACAACCTCCTTCCCTCTGCCAGGAAACTGAAAATGGGTCGTGGATGGGTGTTCCAGCACGACAATGACCCAAAACATACAGCAAAGGCAACAAAGGAGTGGCTCAAGAAGAAGCACATTAAGGTCATGGAGTGGCCTAGTCAGTCTCCGGACCTTAATCCAATCGAAAACCTATGGAGGGAGCTCAAGCTCAGAGTTGCACAGAGACAGCCTCGAAACCTTAGGGATTTAGAGATGATCTGCAAAGAGGAGTGGACCAACATTCCTCCTAAAATGTGCGCAAACTTGGTCATCAATTACAAGAAACGTTTGACCTCTGTGCTTGCAAACAAGGGTTTTTCCACCAAGTATTAAGTCTTTTTTTGTTAGAGGGTTCAAATACTTATTTCACTCAATGAAATGCAAATCAGTTGCTATCTTTTATTTAAAGTTATTTTTTCGATTTTCCTTTTGATGTGCTATCTGCCACTGTTACAATAAACCTACCATTGAAATGATACTGTTCTGAGACTTTTCATTTCTTTGTCATTGGACAAACTTACAAAATCAGTGAGGGGTCAAATAATTATTTCCCCCACTGTATATATATATATATATATATATATATATACAGTACAGACCAAAAGTTTGGACACACCTTCTCATTCAAAGAGTTTTCTTTATTTTCATGACTATGAAAATTGTAGATTCACACTGAAGGCATCAAAACTATGAATTAACACATGTGGAATTATATACATAACAAACAAGTGTGAAACAACTGAAAATATGTCATATTCTAGGTTCTTCAAAGTAGCCACCTTTTGCTTTGATTACTGCTTTGCACACTCTTGGCATTCTCTTAATGAGCTTCAAGAGGTAGTCCCCTGAAATGGTTTTCACTTCACAGGTGTGCCCTGTCTGGTTTAATAAGTGGGATTTCTTGCCTTATAAATGGGGTTGGGACCATCAGTTGCGTTGAGGAGAAGTCAGGTGGATACACACCTGGCCTCCACAGTCACTGGACCTGAACCCAATCGAGATGGTTTGGGGTGAGTTGGACCGCAGAGTGAAGGCAAAAGGGCCAACAAGTGCTAAGCATCTCTGGAAGACCATTTCAGGGGACTACCTCTTGAAGCTCATCAAGAGAATGCCAAGAGTCTGCAAAGCAGTAATCAAAGCAAAAGGTGGCTACTTTGAAGAACCTAGAATATGACATATTTTCTGGTGTTTCACACTTGTTTGTTATGTATATAATTCCACATGTGTTAATTCATAGTTCTGATGCCTTCATAGTCATGAAAATAAAGAAAACTCTTTGAATGAGAAGGTGTGTCCAAACTTTTGGTCTGTACTGTATATATATATATACATTATTAGCCACATTTGCTTATCATCCAGGGAGGGCAAAAATGGAGGCAGCTTTGTGTGGTGGTTTATTTCATGTAATGTGTTGTGTATTTGTAGTGTCTGTATCTTCTTGGAATGTACATTTTTTGTCACCTCTATGTTACTAGCAAAGTATTTTTATATATAAGTATCTGGTTGTATGTTACTCCTGGGGTGTATGAAGAACTGGAGGGTGTGTACACAGATTAAGTGGGCTATATAGGAAACAAAGACAACAGCATAGGAACATAGGAAAAGGGACGGAATATGGAGATAGATATACACTGACAAGAAAAAGGGTAACGTAATGTTTTGAATTTGTGAATTCCAGACTCCATATCTCACCATCCACTACAGCTTCAAACATGAGACTACCATCATTTTATAGACAATCATCTTGGCTATCTTATAGTTAAATTGGACTTGCAACTATTTAGCATATGATTAGTTATGCAGATTCTTGTCATGTCACTGCATTTTTACCCTTTTGCTCCTGGTGGTGGAACAATCATGTTCTTCTTATATACTACAAATTACAACCTGTTGTCACATTCCCTAAAAGCTCAGTGTGTTATTAGGTTGATTCCCAAGCAAAAGGTCATTGGTTTGAATCCAGGTGCAGCCATGAAGATTTCCCAAGAAAAGGGAAACTGCATCATCTAGCTCATCGACAGCGGTATCTCGGACAAGAAAATTGCCAAACTGCATCATGTGAGATTAAAGACATTTATGCAAGCACCATGCGATGCACATTACACAAGCCTGGAATGGTGGCCCGAAAAAAGGTGAAGAACCTTGGACTTTAATATTGTCAAAGTCCAAACAGTGGACAATAGAAGATTAGAAACGGTTGATTTGGAGCAATGAGACAAAAGTCAATAGACTGGGCTCTGATGGGTGCAAACGGGTCTGGAAGAAACAAGGGAAAAGGGGGCTAACGGATCGAGAAATTTAAGTAACTGTCAAGTTTGGTGGAGAAAGCCTGACAATATGGGGTTGTTTCACAGCCAAAGGTGTTGGATACTTGACCAGTATCAATGGTGGTCTCAATGCTGAGCTATATGTGAGTATCCTACAAGATGAGTTACTTAGTACACTTGAGTACTATGGGTATGAGAAGGACAACATAGTGTTCCAGCAGGACAACGTCCCGAAGCATACGTCAAGATTGGCGATTGGTTCAATGACAATGAAGTAGAGGTGCTGGACTGGCCCCCAAAGTCCCCAGACCTCAACCCAATTGAACACTTTGTAGAATTGAAGAAAAAGCTGTATTCATACCCCAGTGAGTCGACCAGAAATTTTTCACCTTGTCTCTGAGGTTGCAGTCCTCGTCCTCAAGCATGGTCCACCGTGCTCTGGGAACACCAAACTATGGCTAGCGACGTTACTTCTCCTGAGCCCCACGTATCGGGCACCAACTGTTGAAGTTGTCCTTAATCAGGGCTGATTATGTTTGCTCTACTGCTCCAAATTACATGCACGGAAGAAAATAACTGTGACACACACACTGGGGTCAAAGCAAATTCTGATTTATTACAGGAAGTGAGGCAGGTTATATAGACATCAGAAAGGCATTCCCTCTGAGGCTCGTGGCATTGTTACATAAATACACTCACCTAAGGAATTATTAGGAACACCATACTAATACGGTGTTGGACCCCTTTTTGCCTTCAGAACTGCCTTAATTCTACATGGCATTGATTCCACAAGGTGCTGATAGCATTCTTTAGAAATGTTGGCCCATATTGATAGGATAGCATCTTGCAGTTGATGGAGATTTGAGGGATGCACATCCAGGGCACGAAGCTCCCGTTCCACCACATCCCAAAGAATGCTCTATTGGGTTGAGATCTGGTGACTGTGGGGGCCATTTTAGTACAGTGAACTCATTGTCATGTTCAAGAAACCAATTTGAAATGATTCGAGCTTTGTGACATGGTGCATTATCCTGCTGGAAGTAGCCATCAGAGGATGGATACATGTTCTCATTCTGTTTACGCCAAATTCGGACTCTACCATTTGAATATCTCAACAGAAATCGAGACTCATCAGACCAGTCTTCAACAGTCCAATTTTGGTGAGCTCGTGCAAATTGTAGCCTCTTTTTCCTATTTGTAGTGGAGATGAGTGGTACCCGGTGGGGTCTTCTGCTGTTGTAGCCCATCCGCCTCAAGGTTGTGCGTGTTGTGGCTTCACAAATGCTTTGCTGCATACCTCAGTTGTAACGAGTGGTTATTTCAGTCAACGTTGCTCTTCTATCAGCTTGAATCAGTCGGCCCATTCTCCTCTGACCTCTAGCATCCACAAGGCATTTTTGCCCACAGGACTGCTGCATACTGGATGTTTTTCCCTTTTCACACCATTCTTTGTAAACCCTAGAAATGGTTGTGCGTGAAAATCCCTGTAACTGAGCAGATTGTGAAATACTCAGACCGGCCCGTCTGGAACCAACAACCATGCCACGCTCAAAATTGCTTAAATCACCTTTCTTTCCCATTCTGACATTCAGTTTGGAGTTCAGGAGATTGTCTTGACCAGGACCACCCCCCTAAATGCATTAAAGCAACTGCCATGTGATTGGTTGACTAGATAATTGCATTAATGGGAAATAGAACAGGTGTTCCTAATAATTCTTTAGGTGAGTGTATGTATGTTACATAAATAAAATATGAAAATGAGAAAAGAGATAACACTTGGCATCTGTACATTGTGCATTGCTTTACTAACTGTGGTATGTGAACTATGTAAATATCTAGCTGTAAGCACCATATTGTAATGGAGTATTCACTAACAGCAGAAAAGCATATATGACGTAGCAAGGAGGCGTGTTCTCCTCGGTAGGATGGAACCTTCGTGCTCTGGAGAAGATAAAGTGTTGTCTGAGAGCTGGAGTATGTGGGAGCTTTCTTAGCTGATTAAAAAAATGCTCTATCAGCACCAACATTGGGAACGTGTAGAAGAGACCTGGGAACAGATTTCAGGCGAGACATGCTTGAATCTGATCGAGAGCATGCCCAGAAGGATTCAGACAGCGTTAAAAGCCAAAGGTGGATTTGCAAAATACTAACAAAATAATAAAAATTAACATTTAGAATTTTAGGAGCAAATCAGTAACAAGGCAGTTACATAACAAGAACCTGCATAACTAATCATATGCTAAATAGTTGCAAATTCAATTTATGTATGAGATGGCCAAGATTATTGTCCATAATATAATGGTAGTCTCACGTTCAAAGCTGTAGTGGATGGTGAGATATGGAGCCTGAAAGTCAAAAGTTCAAAACATTGTTATCCTTTTGCTTGTCAGTGTAAATCCCCAATTTCCAAGAAACTAAATTTCCCTTCATCACCTTCTCTATAAATCTGCAGGCCTCTCAAAAGAGCTCTATGGAAGGCCTAACTACAGTACAAAGGTACCATTAGCAAGCTTTCAGGAACACTTTAAATGGAACTATAGCCTACCTGCATCTGGCACCAGAAAAATTTCTGATGGATATAAAAGTAAGCCTCTTTAATTTTATAGGTGCAATGCAGAATTTTAATACTGGGGGAATTTTACAATGTCCACTTTACTATCATATGATTTATTCATGTATTTTACCTACTTATATAGAGCTGACGTATTCTGCAAGGCTTTCCAGACATTAGCATCACACTGTCCACAGTGGGGCCTACAATCTAAGTTCCCTACCAGTATGTCTTTGGGAGGAAACCCACACAAACAAGGCAAACACATACAAATTCCATGCAGATATTGCCCTTGGTCAGTTCAAACTCAGGACCCCAGTGTTGCAGGGCACCAGTGTTAACCACTGAGCCACTATAATGTCCAATATTACCATATAGTTGCCACATAATACCCTAGGCTACCCATATAATACTTCCATACAAGTGCACAAGTATGAAGCTTCTCTAAACTAAGTCATGTTATCACAGAAAATCTAGTACACAACCGGCAACACTTGTACTGTTAATATGTCATATGTAATATCATACACCAAGGCTTAGCTTACACCAAGCAATGTTTCTCACAGGTTACGATCAACACAGCCTAGTTAATTAGTGCACCACTGCTGAAATGATTAAATGCATTTTAGATGTAATATGACAGGTGAACTTTAAAACTTATTTTGTAATCATGTCTGCTTTGCAAAAAAGCTTTCCGCCATGGCCATATAACTTGCAGAAGTTCATTTTTGTGTTTATTGTTTTCATATTCTGCAGTAATATGGATTTTTCTTTCACAAAGCGATATTGATCACAAATTGACCTTTAAGCGGAAGAAAGAGCAACTGCTGTAGCACCTCTAATATACAATACCATATTTATAAACTGACATTTATTTTGTGCTTGCCTCTGTCCAAAGCAGGAAGTGCTTGGTGTTTAATGCACAGGAATGATTTTATTAGAAATTTCATTATGAAGGTCAGAGTTTCTTGACATAGAGCATAAAGTTAAAAATCACACCTTTCACAGCTGAATGCTGGAGAAATTGCAACTGGTAGCTCAGTGGTTGCTGTAGGCAATGTCGATGTTACTGCTTTTTATATTGCATTTATACAGTATATAACCTCATGTATTTTAAGTTACCAGCTAGCCTTTTTAGGCAACTTTGTTATTCAAAGTACTTTAACTATATACAAACGGAAAATACAAATGTGATAGCACTCTGCATCCAGCATTCTGCCCTGCCTCCATGCTGGATGAGGCATTGGTGTACATTTTGACCTGCATTCCCTGGACTTTGTGTGGCTGTCATGGCCCATGAACAGGTAGGAACTAGTGTTAGGGACCACTCAATAGAGGCGACCTTGACGTGGTGAGTGGCTTATTACGCTTTGGCCAAAATGTACACCAATGCCTCATCCAGCATGGAGGCAGGGCAGAATGCTGGATGCAGAGTGCTATCACATTTGTATTTTCCGTTTGTATATGTATTTCGCCATAGTGATGTGCACCTACATACAGGTTGTGCTGACTCAATCCCCCACATTTTTTCTTTGTAGTATATATTGGAGGCGTGGCGATCTCCTTGGAGTCATGCACACCTGACCAGTCAATCTGTCCTGGAGGCTGGTTTTAAAGTCAGTATAAAACTGAGTCTGCTTATATAGAACCTACCAGTAGCCATTTGGCTCCAGGAGAAGTATATGGTGGGCTCAGCGTGCATGTTGGTACTTGCATCCCTGGATCCGATGAAAGCTGTAATGGCACCGGACAGGGTTAAAAGCAGAGTGTGCTTGGCGTGCATGCTGACCTGCATTCCCTGGACTTTGTGTGGCTGTCATGGCCCATGAACAGGTAGGAACTAGTGTTAGAAACCACTCAATAGAGGCGACCTTGACGTGGTGAGTGGCTTATTACGCTTTGGCCAAAATGTACACCAATGCCTCATCCAGCATGGAGGCAGGGCAGAATGCTGGATGCAGAGTGCTATCACATTTGTATTTTCCGTTTGTATATGTATTTCGCCATAGTAATGTGCACCTACATACAGGTTGTGCTGACTCAATCCCCCACATTTTTACTTTAACTATATGTTTCATAACTTCCATTGCCTTTAAGTTCATTAGATGAAAAAAAGAATATCAACCAATTATCTACAGTAAACAATATTTTACTGCAAATATAATTAGCATAAATAATTGAACCAGTACTGGGTCAACCTGTGTCGCACTCGAGTCCATCAGAGGGTCACACAATGAGGATGAGCTAATTGATTTGTAACAAACCGGTTTTGTTACACATTTAGCAAAAATATTAATGAGGAAATCAGTAGGGGGGGACAAGTACCCCACAATGAGGTATCACAGCCTGATAAAAGTGGTAGGAAGATAGAGGACTATGACTAGTGTTAAGCAAATTGAAGTTCACAAAGTGGACTTCGATCTGAATTTCAGGAAAAATTTGATTCATAGGACAGCTGAATTTCCTTGTGCTTCCACCACAGCCATCTTGCTTCAAGATCCCGCACAAAATCTTGTGCTCGGTGACGTATAACGTCACCACACTAGCCGACTTGATGCCATCACGTGCCGGGCAAGGTGTTGCGCTGGATCTTCTCCGTGGCGGCCTCTTCGTGATCAAATGGAAGAGGTAGGTACAATTTAATTTTTCTTTTGTAATTAGCAAACAATAAAATGCTTTAATATGGATCTCAGATGCCGCCATCAGAGATGAACGGTTGTTCAATGGCGGGGGCGGCGCAATCGCTGTTCCCTCTGATTGCACCCGCTATTTATAAAGAAATGTGCTTTGTGATTAAGTAATTCGGTGAAGCAGCTGAATCTAATTTTTAAGAACTTCGCTCATCTGTAACTATGACAATGATTGTGTGTTGGACAGGACTTTGGATCCAGATCAGAGTGCTGAGGAGGCAGTAACATAATAGGAGTAGGGTTCTGGCAGCAACAACAATAAAGAACAGAGGCAACATACGACCAGAATCTCCCGAAAAGCTGCTGGGGCCAGATATGCTTCTATTATGGTCAGCTCAGTAACTGGTGATGCCACTGGTACTGTGGGAGCAAGCACAAAACGTGTCAGACCTAAGCAAGTTTGGCTGCCACTAGCTCTGTGCGAGTATCTCCCATCTGGCCGTTACTGGCAATCAATAACGGAATGTGTTGACAGAAAACAACTGCACATGCCCAGCAATCCGTTGATGTGCAAGCTTACTTCCCACCTAGCCAAGTTCCTGGTGGTGCAGTCACTGCCGTACCACTTAGTAGAGTCTGCTGAATTTAGGGAGCTGATGGCGTGTACTCAGCCTCGCTGGAAGAAACCTAGCTGGCATTATTTCTCTAAAAAAGCTATCCCTGCCTTATATTGTCACGTGCAATTCTTGTGGACACCTGGAACAGCTGTTACAAGCAGTGGCAGTACATGTCTTTCATGGCCACTGGGACAAAGTTTTGCATGGCAGCAGAAAGGCAGCACTGCAGCAAAAAAGGCCAGGTCCTATTGACACCTCCACATTTGTGTCGGTCTGGTTCCCACACCAGGTGCTTATCTGCCTCCTCCATGGGCATCCTCCCATCCCCAACAGCAGCAGGGCAGAATATCGCTTCCATTTGCCCTCCCTCCTATCAAATGTGTAAAATGAAGCTTTGCTATGTGGTGTTAGAGATGATCGGCCTGGCCGAGAGTACTCACACAGCCAATCACCTGCTACAGTGCATCAAGCAGTAAACATCCTGCTCTCCCTTCCAACTCCAAGGTGGTCTGCGACAATGACAGGAACATCGTGGTCACCCTGCAATTGGGGGAAATAACATATGCTTCCTGCATGGCACAATGATCAAGTTATTAGAGCAACACTTTTTGAAAAATTGCAATGGATTGCAGAGGGTGCTAGCCATGTCCAGGAGACTGTCCTCACATTTCAGCCATTCTTATGTGGCAAGGGATGCCCTCTTGAACAGTGTACCAATGGTACTGCTTGATCTGTGATGTTTCAACTTGCTGGAATTCAACCATGCATATGCTAGAGTGTCTGTACAAGTAGTGTAAAACCATGAATTATTTTATCATACACTAGACCACCGCAGCAGGGAGCATGTCTTGTTACAAGGTCAGGCAATGGCAGCTCATTAGAAATGCCTGTCACGTACTCAGGCCCTTCAAAGAGGCCACCAGATTTGTCAGTAGGGAGAACTGCGGTTTCAGTTATGTCATACCCCTGATATTTATCTTAGAGCAGACGCTCACGATGATGCAACAAGGGACAAAGTGGAAGCTGAACAGCTTAGACATTTTGCTGGCCACCCTGTAGCTGTTGGGGACCCACACAGTCCCATAGAGAAGGGGAGTTGGTTGTGGAGGAAGAGCAGGAGGTTGATGATGAAGATCATGACACCCAATGATCTAAGTCCGGTGCAGACCTTGAAAGAACTGGTTCCTCCAGGTCCTCCAGCACACTGGCCAGAATGGAAAGCTGTATGCATGTTGGCTTATGTAATGACAGCCTTACCCTCAGAGTAACCCACCTCCTGCCGACTCCCCTACCACAAGCAGCAGCCAGTTCAGTATCATCTACATGAAGGAGAAATTTTTCCATGTGCCACAACAGACTGAGGCAAATCAGCAAATGGATATGTACTATCTCAACAACTATGTTCAGTCCTACCTTGACTCTGGCCTTTTTCCGATGCATACCATGTTCGCTGATCGCATGGATTTGTAGGCAGGCAGACTGGAACACTGGCCTGAGCTGGCCCAGTATGCTCTCTCCATTCTCTCTTGCCCAGCCTCCAGTGTCATCTCAGAGAGGGTTTTCAGCAGAGCAGGAGGTGTGGTAACACCCAAATAGACAAATTTGTCTTCCGCCAGTGTCCAAAACATCACTTTTCTCAAAAGGAACAAGACATGGATCCATAAGGATTTTGACACTCCTGTAGCTGAGGGTTATGGATAGACCTGCCCTTGTTGATGGTGCCTCATGATGCCACTGCTGCTGTCTGACTGCCTACTATCATGTTCGTACCCTATGGCTGCTGCCATCATGCCACTGTCACTGTCTGCCTGCCATAATGTTCTGTACCATATGACAGCTTTGATCGTCATGCCGCTGTCTGTCAAATCAGAACCAAAGTGAATCTCTACCGCATATCACATTTATTTGAGGTTAGGACCAGAGTTAGGCACACAAACATACATTATGAAGCGAAGCTCACTGTACCCCATATGCCCATGAGCTGTAAATCTTGGGAAAATGCTTATAAGGTAATTCTATATGTGATGCTGGTGGTCCATGCCCTTTGGCATTCCTGTGCTCCTGGTGGTCAAATGATTGCTTATCCAATCTCTCCTTCCAATCCTCCAGTGGTCTGTGTCTGTAGGCGTCTCTCTGTTCTTTCCTGTCCGGAAGGGGGGGGGATCTGTCCTATCCACTCTGGCTTTGGCCTACTCTCCTACTTGATGTGTCTCAGTCTACCCTTAGGGCACATGTAAGCACTTCCTCCAGTTCTTAAAGGGCCAGCACATGCACCCAAATCTGTTCAGCCTATGGCTAGCTTTCCTGGGGTATTTAAGTGCCTTCCCCTTTGGGAGGGTGCTTGAACAACAGGTTGTTTTAGCTTTCTAGTTCCCTGCAATGGTTTTACATTCTTCTCATTACCATATACCCTGCCTGATTACCCAATTTGACGCTCTGCTGCCTGACTCGACCTCTTATTGACTCACATATTGACTCCGTATTGCCTTCCATGACCTTTGGCTTGATTACTGGCTTGCCTGCCTTAGTATTAGCTTGTCCTATTACTACAGTTTGCCTGACCCCTTGGATCGCCACTCCTCCTTTCCCCGTGGGTCAGTAGTCACTGAACAGAGAGTACTTCAAAAGAAAACGTTCTGTTGGTTCCACTGCAGCAGAGTACAGATCCCTGTATAAGGGTTAAAGGATGAAGACCACGGGGTCACTTATGCCTCGTTTCCACTGAGCGGATCGGTTCGGGTCGGTACGGTACGGTTTGCTATTTTGGGTGTTTCCACTATGAAAGCGATCCATACAAGCGAACCATACCGCACCATTCAGGGTCCTGCTTCAGATGTAGGGCCATAGAAAAATGGAACGGTTCAGTTAGGGCGGAGCTACTTGCGTCACACAATACATTCTCCTGATTGGCGGCCTGAATAACGTCAAACGATGACCTCCATCTTTGTTGTTTGTAGCGTCGCGTTTGTTGTCGCACTAGTGTGACGTCACGCTACGCATTTTTTTCTAAACCACGTATGGACCCGGCGGCCCGAGTTGCAGTGGAAACCCTCACCTAAATAGACCGGACCATTAAAAATCTTCCAAACTGTGCCGACCCGAACCAATCCTCTCAGTGGAAACGAGGCATTAGATAACGCCCCTAGAAGTAGCCCTAAGGCAAATGTTTTCAGTGACACTACAGATGCACACCTGCTTCTGTAACACTCCGGTGGGAGGCTTGTTACATTACACCCATATTAAGCCATGCAATAAGGTTAGCAAAAAGAGGAGGCAGATAGCAAAGAGTAACACATAATAGTAGGATCAGACTACACACACAGGGTTTGTTTGTAGTTTGTTACCATGGAGGTACATATGTCTGTATTGGTGGTGATTACACAAAAATATACTGTACAAATTAGCTAAAATTTATTTTAAAATATAATTGAGCAGATTGGATGATACAATAGAATTTTGGATCCCATATATAAAATTACACGTATATGACTATCATCAATCATCTTTAGAAACTGTTAAAAAGCTACATTTTTAATTTAGCAATTACAATTCTAAATCGTTCTTGAATCTTGAATAAGATATTCATCTGTAAAATGCAGCAACTGAGCATTTTGTGAGAGAGATTACAAGGTAAAACAAAAAAAGTGAAAATCATCTCTACCTTTACTTTGCATTACAAAAAGAGACTTATGGGAACTGGCTTTGCCATCAGATTCCTGTGAATATCCAAACTCAAAGGCTTGAAGACAGAACGTGTTATTCATCTTTTCCCTTAAAAGAGTCGCTTTCACGAGCAAAATTCTATTCAACATACCAGCTGCTGTTACTTGGCAAATCGCCCATGTAATCCACAATGCAATGGGGTAGGACTACTCTTAGTGGAAAGCTTCATGCACAAACTCCTTTAATTACATCCTCACCCCTGAATCATAGCAGAGAGTAACTTCAAATGCAGCATCTTTTTTCAGTGCCCCCTACAAAACATGATTATTTCCTTCCAAATCCAATTACATTTCACTGGCTTCTTTCTAAATGAGACAAATTAACATTATGACTCAGAGAAGTCAACAGTTTTTCCTGTGCCTACTGAGATCTGGCTTGTAAAGATCAAGTACAGTACATTTCTGAGTTGACTCATCAACATCAAGTTTCAATAGATTACAAAAAAGTTAGTTCCAACTAGTTTAACTAAGTCCCAACCCATTCAGTAATTATTATTTTTGGAAGTCAAATATACTTGGTCAGAAAAGTGCATGAATACATTGAAGTTAGACCATTTACAATCCATAACTATATAATACAAATTATGCAAACACATATGGGGTCATTTATTGAAACCGGCATTTTAGACACTGGTCTTAATTACCATTGCGCTGACGCATGATGCTCCTAAGTTAAGTAGAGGCGCATTCATCACCAGCCTAATTCTACACCAGTTCCTTTGCTGGTCTATATTTTGATCAGTTTTTACGTCTAAAACAGACGTAGAAAATGATAAATGACATGGGCCAGCTAGGCCGCCCACGGCCCACACCCTTTTTTAGACCTGGCGTGAGCAGGAAAAAGTAGCGGATTCTGCCTCAAATCCCCTTTGTGACTGAATGTGGGACAGATATACGCCAAAAATTGGCGTATATCTAATAATAAATTACCCCCATACTTTTTAACACTGCTAGAATGAGTAAGGCTAGTTTCATATTAGCACTAAACTGTTCCTGCAGGCTCTTCCGGTAATGGAACAGCCTGCCGGAATCCATCATATCAGGTATATAGCCAGATACTACCTTTCTCCACTGGAGCACATTTACTATAATGAGACCAGGCAGGGATCCGGCCTGTTTCTGGCATTGGTGTTGGTATTTGGCCTGACAAAAACTGCTGCTTGCAGTGAATGGGGCCTGGCAGTTCTGCGGCAGTTTCAAGCTGTGCCGTTTGGGACGAACTCCGGCAGGCTGTTGTTCCTCTACCGGAGCAGCATGTCGGAACAGTTTAGCACAAGCGTGAAACTAGACTAAGGTAAAATGATTCTGCACTGATCCTATCACCACTTTTTGATGGTAATATAGGCCCTATTCTTTCCCAATATAATATTCAGTGGTCACTTACCTGCCTCTCTTGCATTTTTTTCATTCTGCTTCTATGTTCTTCCTTCCTCTACAAACAGGATGCCATTTGCTATTATTTCTGTCTATGATGCAAGGAAATATAGTTACTCTTTTCTCTGTTATCAAGAGGAATGGGTATCAATTGAGCTTGCTATGCTTTCCTGTTTTGGGTAGCTCCCATTCACTGCAATGGGAGTAATGGAAATAGTAGATAACAGCTGAGAAGCTGTTTTCATAAATCCAGCCACCATCGGCTGGTGCTTACTAAGATTATTCCCATCTCAGACAAGAAGGCTGAGCTGCAAATAGCTCTTTAGGTTAATACATAGTAATATAAGATTAAAAAAGAAGTCATGAACTTACTTCTCCATACTGCTTCCTCCCAGCACCACCACCACAATAAGTCTCATGGTGGGGTGGTTATGAATGAATGGTGGCACATGCGTGGTACATATAGCTTTATAGCCAACCAAAACCAAAAGTGCTCAGTTTAAAGGAGCTCCACACTGGCCTCTTTGCCAGTTATGGGAATTACTTACCCAGTTTTAGCTTATGTTTGTTTTGTGAATCGGCATGTGGCATGACCGAGCTTTCTTTAGTACTCTTGAGGTTCTCCACTGATTCTGTCTGACCTCTAATAACTCGCTGGTGGTCCAACCGGACCCATGTACGTCTTTTATCATGTGCTGTTATATATAACTAAAACTTTACTTTTATTTATTATTTCCTTTTAAAATCCCTTATAAGCTAGTGCTAACAATACATAGACAGATTAAAACTATCAGTGGTGTGGGTCGCTCCGTCTTTTACTATATGCCAATATTATTGCTGTTACTTCACAGCAAGTGCCTAGTGCCAATATTGGTTACGACCTATACACGGTTTGTAACTATCTTCTTATTTGAGCAGGTATCCCCTGAAGACGCTGGGTGACCAGCGAAACATGTCAGGATGCAGGGTGTATGAGTGTTGAAGATTTTAGGCTCAGTGGTAGTGAGGGAGCTCCGTAACAGGAGTAAATTTGCACTTGCTGTGAAGTAACAGCAATAATATTGGCATATAGTAAAAGACGGAGCGACCCACAACACTGATAGTTTTAATCTGTCTATGTATTGTTAGCACTAACTTATAAGGGATTTTAAAAGGAAATAATAAATAAAAGTAAAGTTTTAGTTATATATAACAGCACATGATAAAATACGTACATGGGTCTGGTTGGACCACCAGTTAGTTCACTAGATTAGTAAACGTCGATGAGCTGTGAGGTCATAAATAATTGCAAGTTGATGACCTCTAATAACTGGCTCTTAGTTAGACTACTCTCATATAAGTTCCATGGCACTGCTTCGGATCTTGCATTTCCTTACCGGTACCATTATACTTTGATATTCCATGCTCATCAAACCAAACCTACTTGTACCTTCACATAGTGGCTTTGTATTATTGTTGTCACAATGAATTCACATGTACTCTGTTTCTACCTCTGATAGATGCTTATTTAAGGAATCAAACTCTGAACTCCTGGTACAAAGCTTTGGGGCATACCGCGATCCAAGCTTAAGTCATAGGAAAGAGTAGTCGGTCCTAGAGTTAAATTGTGCCATGCAATTAATTCTTTCCTTGGGTATTACAGGTAGAGATGAGCAAATTTTTAAAAAATGTGATTCGGGGCGTTCGGCAAATAAAAAAAAAAAATTGGTTTGATACGAATTTATCACGGCGAATCGCTCTAGAAAATTGCTATTTCCTGGCTGCAGAGAGCCTTTATAGGGGTGAGAAAAACAATGCCTTGCAGTAACACGCATAGGTAGTCTGCTGTGGTAGTTAATTAACAATGTGAGTCAGTATGACATGCAGAATCACTGCACACTTCACTTATTTGGGCAGTCTTGGGGCCAAAACTGACTAAATAACTCAAGTATGAACTCAGCCTTACAGGTCGATGTTAGCGCCAAGAGCACTCCTTTTACACCATCGTCAGCTGATTCCACATAGATGTCTACAGAACCTGTTCTTTTAAATGCTTAAACAAGTAAAGTCCCCCGACAGAGTAGAGAGGGTGTCAGCAGTAAGTTTGTGTTGACGTCACTGATTATATTGCCCTTCCTCTGATTCGTCAGAACAATAAGCCACAAAAAACGGATCCTGTCTGTTGAGCATCCACCTTCACTTGGTCAGCATTTGGTCAGTAATCCATCAGTATTGCTAATGTCCAAAAAAAAAAGGAGGGGATCCAAAACAGAGAAGACACGTGAATGGAATATTTGCATGTCTTCTGTGTTTTGTACCCACTCCTGCTTTTGGCTACCAAATCACAAGCCAATTCGGATGGGACCATACAGGCCTTACAGCTGCTACACAGACAGGATCCGTTATGCATCTAATTTTTCTTTCCTTCTGACAGATCAAAAGAAGGGTCAAATTAATGATGATGTCAGCCAGGCTGAAAGGCAGAATAGTGGCACAGTCATAAAGTCGGAAGGGTGGGAACAGCATGAGAAGTCCACAGAGTGGCCCTATGACATAGTGGTGAGGTGGAAGCAGCATGAGGAGGCCACAGAGTGGCACAATGACAGTGTAGAGGTGGCAGCAGCATCAGGAGGAGGCCACAGAGTGGCACAATGACAGAGTGTGGAGGTGGGGGTAGCATGAGGAGACCACAGAGTGGCAAGGTGACATATTGTGGAGGTGGCAGTGGCATCAGCAGGCTACAGAGTGGCAAGGTTAAATAGTGTGGAGGTGGCAGTAGAATAAGGAGGCCACAGAGTGGTAAGGTGACACAGTGTGGAGGTGGCAGCAGCATCAGGAGGCCACAGAGTGGCAAGATGATACAGTGTGGAGGTGGCAGAAGCATCAGGAGACCACAGAGTGGCAAAGTAACATAGTGTGGAGATGGCAGCAGCATCAGGAGGCCACAGAGTGGCAAGGTGACATAGTGTGGAGAGGGCAGCAGCATCAGGAGACCACAGAGTGGAAAGGTGACATAGTGTGGAGGTGGCAGCAGCATCAGGAGGCCAATGAGTGGCAAGGTGACATAGTGTGGAGGTGGCAGCAGCTCCACACTCAAAGTGACCCGGTGACAGTGGGTGGCAATAACAGTACCCACTGATGATGGTGGGTGTAAGAAGGAGAATTTGGCATCAGATGTGTGGAATCAGATGGGTGGCAGCATCAGAATAGTAGCTGAGGCAGGTAGCCATGAGAAACCTGTCTCTTTTGTCAAAGTGTTGTGTGGCACCATGGATGATCTAGTCTGATGCATCAGGCATTAGTGGGTGGAAATCCTGGCTGATCAATGCCTGATTCATCTTGACAAAGGTCAGTCTTTCCACATTTTGGGTGGACAGATGAGTTCTTCTTGGGATAACTATGGCCCCCACCGCACTAAACACCCGCTCTGATGCCACACTACTGGCTGGGCAGGACAGCTTTTCCAGGGCAAACTCTGCCAGCTGCGGCCACAAATCCAGTTTGGCTGCCAAGTAGTCCAGCAGGTCTTCAATGTGGGGTGGCAGGGTG
Organism: Bufo bufo; assembly: GCF_905171765.1. NCBI lineage: Eukaryota > Metazoa > Chordata > Amphibia > Anura > Bufonidae > Bufo > Bufo bufo. The sequence goes on along the minus strand of NC_053389.1, from coordinate 568,694,080 downwards.
CTGTCCAAGTATGCCATCTGTTGGTTCAGGTCCTGCTCTATGTCTAGCTGCTGGTGAGTAGTTTCTTCACTATGCGGGTGAAGGAAGCTGCTCATCAGCAACTCTAGACTTAGGCTGCTGATGATGGAGCTGGTACTGCTCCTGCCACCCCACCCCTCCCCAGTAGCCATGGCAGTGGAACATCAGACCTGTGAGAGGATGGACGATGGAGCAGATAGGCAGAGGCCAACTGACTACATAGGATGCCTCTGTAGTAGTTCAGTTTGTCCTTCCTCTAAGCGGGTGTAAAAAAGGCCCGCATTTTGGACCGGTAGGGAGAGTCCAACAAGGTGAAGATCCAGAAGTCATCCCTCTGCTGAATGGTGACTATTCGACTGTCACTACGCAAGCAAGTGAGCATGCATCGGTCCATTTGTGCAAGGGACTCCCTGCCTTAATCTCCGCTGCATACTGCCACGGTGTGTCTGGGTCCTCTGCCTCTTCTTCCTCATCGCCCTGTAGCTCCTCTGGCTGGTCCTGCTCCTCCTCTCCTGTTACCTGTGTATAAAAAGCACCCATTTTGCTACACTGCTTGTGCTCCAATGTCCTCCTCCTCCTCCTCCAGTTCAGCCCCCACAGATCTAGGCGCCACGTCTCCAGTCCCCTGACCAGCCAGATTTACCAGCATCTGTTCCAGGATATTAAGCAGTGGAATGACGTTTTCATCCCATAGTCCTGGCGACTAACAAACAACGTGGCCTCCTCAACGGGCCTGAGCAAACGGCAGGTGTTAGGCATGAGCTGCCACTGGCTGACATCGAAGTTACACAGGGGAGTACTCCTGCAAGCTTGGATCATCAAGAAATCGTTTATGGCCTTTCTCTGTTCATATAGTCGGTCCAACATATGGAGGGTGGAATTCCAACGGGTGGAAACGTCGCATATCAGCCTATGTTGGGGGATGCTGTTCTGCCGCTGCAGCTCAAGGAGGGGGTGCTTTGCAGTGTACGAGTGGCTGAAGTGTATGCAAAGTTTCCTGGCCATTTTTAGGATGACTTGCAGATGAGTGAAAGACTTCAGGAACCAATTGACAACCAGATTGAACACGTGGACCATGCAGGGCGCATTGCCGGTCCAACATATGGAGGGTGGAATTCCAACGGGTGGAAACTACGCATATCAGCCTATGTTGGGGGATGCTGTTCTGCCACTGCAGCTCAAGAAGGGTGTGCTTTGCAGTGTATGAGTGGCTGAAGTGCATGAAAAGTTTCCTGGCCATTTTTAGGATGTCTTGCAGATGAGTGGAAGACTTCAGGAACCAATTGACAACCAGATTGAACACGTGGACCATGCAGGGCGCATTGCTCAGCCGTCCTGGACGCAGCGCCGACACCATGTTCTTCTTGTTGTCGGTCACTATGGTTCCGATTTGCAGTTGTTGCGGAGAAAGCCAGGATTCGATTTCTTGATGAAGGACCCGGAGCAGTTCCTCCCCTGTGGCACTGCGGTGCCCTGCACATGTGGTATGCTGGAGGGGCACTGTGAATTGTCCCTGCAGTGGAGGCTGAGGACAAGGTGGAGGATGAGGGGGCAGAGGCGGTCATTGCCGCAGGACCAACGGCGTGACAATGTGGAAGCGGAAGCGGCGTCAAATGGCCAAGTTGCTGGTGTGGCTATGCAGGAACCATATTCACCCAGTGGGCCGTAAGGGACATGTATTGTCGCTGACCGTGGTTAGGCATGGTACTCTCCACCTTGGCTCAACACAAGCCATCAGTTCTCTAAAAGGTGCAGAGTCCACCACTTGGAAAGGGAGGGACTGCAGCACCAGCAACTTGGACAGGAGCACATTCAGCTTCTGCGCCGTTGGATGAGTGCATGCATACTGTTGTCTCTTGGCATTCGCTTCGGTGATCGATTGCTGACGGAATGACTGACGAGGAGTAGGAAGGCGAGGAGCAGGAGCATCAGGACCAGCAGATGATGGGAAGGACAGACAGCTCCCTTGGGCTGAGGTGGTGCAGCCTTTCCTGCCTGAAATAAGCTGCATGCCACTAGGTGATGCAGCGGTTGCTGCAGCAGGCTGGACCACCACATTGGAGCCACGGTTCTCCCAGGCCACTTTATGGTGATGCTGCATATGTTGACGCAGGGCCGTGGTGCCAACATTGACACCCTGGTCACGATTCTACATATGGCCATGTTCACCTCCTTTGGTGGCTTAACAAAAAACTGCCACACTGCCCAGTAGGTGATTTTATCCCCCAACACTATGCACTGACTGACTGCTACCGCCGCTGCCTCTGTGAACCCGTGCACCGCTACTTCCCGGGCGGGTAGGATCCTGCGAAGCGGGTGGTCTACCCCGGGCACATTTGGCTACCGACCTCTCACTGCTGCCATCCTGCTGACTCCCGGCCATCCTAGCGACTTGCTGGCTCCACCGCTGCCTCACAGGCAAGCTGCCACCTTCTTCTCCTGATGATGATGAAGCCCCTTCGTCACCCGGCTCCCAAGTGCGATCAGCTACATCATCATCATCGAGTACTGTCTGCACATTATTGATGTCCTCCTCAACCGTCTCTGGGTCAAGAGCCTGACCGCTCGCAACACCAGCTCCCACACCACTCTCCTCATAACTACTTGCACAGCTAGTGGAGGAAGCAGCGGATTTCTCCTCCACATCTTGGCTTGCCAGTAGCTGCTGACCCTCTTCTAGTAGCTCGTCCTCACTGTATAGTGGAGCTGAGCCCACAGCATACAATTCTTCTCTGGCTGAGGGAACAAAAAAGGACAGAGGCAGGTTGAGGACAGGTGAGGGCACAGGGACTGCTCCCGGGCCATGCCAACTAAGGGTTGTGTCTGAGAAAACCCACTGACTCTTGGCTGGGGGTGTCTGATGTCACTTGCAACAAAGTCGAAGATCGAGTCAACCATTCAAGAACCGCTGGGTTGCTGTTCACGACACGACCACTAGCTGACACTGGGAGCTCAGGACTTTTGAAGTGACCCCTGCTGCCACGGCCACTTACTCTGCTGTGACCTCTGCCTGCGGCAGAAACATTTAGGCCTCTGCCACTCCCCTGTGCAGGGCCTGGCACTTCTCTGTCTGACATACTGTTAGATCAAATAAATAGGAAATTAAAACACCCCAAAAAAGTCTGTAAGTTTCTCACTTCACCGAACAATGGCTAATAAGCCCTTTTTTCCCCACTAATACAAACAAAAAAGAGTTTTAAAACATATAACTGCACAGCTGAACGGCAAATATATTTTTCTTTTGCCACTAATACACACCAAAAAAGGCTTTAGAACATATAACTGTACCGCTGAACGGCAAATATATTTTTTCTTTTTCCACTAATACATGCCACAAAAGGCTTTACAACATATAACTGCACTGCTGAATGGCAAATATATTTTTCTTTTTCCACTCATACACGCCACAAAAGGCTTTACAACATATAACTGCACCACTGAACGGCAAATATATTTTTTCTTTTTCCACTAATACATGCCACAAAAGGCTTTAGAACATATAACTGCACCACTGAACGGCCAATATATTTTTTCTTTTTCCACTAATACACGCCACAAAAGGCTTTAGAACATATAACTGCACCACTGAACGGCAAATATATTTTACTTTTGCCACTAATACACGCCACAAAAGGCTTTAAAACATATGATTGCACCGCTGAACGTCAAATATATTTTACTTTTGCCCCTAATACACGACAAAAAGTGCAGTAATTTTAGCACTTTACCACACAACAGCTAATAAGCCCTTTTTTCAAACTAATACAGGTCAAAAAATGCTTTACAACATATAACTGCACCGCACAAGGGGAAATAAGATATAGAAATATTTCCTTGTAATAAACCCTGTTAAAGGGAGTCTTTCACCTAAAATCACCATTATAGAACACTAACATCAGAATCTCCATTACATTCCCCATATTAGAATGCTACCTTCCATATTGCTGTCCATCGCAGATTTTCTCAGTAAAACACTTTTATTGAATATGTTAATTAGCTTCTGAAGGTGCCCAGGGGCGGCGTTCATGCGGCGGTTGCCCAGGCCCCTAGTCGCTTTTCATACGAAACTCTTCCCCTTTCACCCCTCTGGCCCGCTCTAGGTTCTTCTGATTATGTCCTCCTCTTAGTGAGAAATCCAGCGCCAGTGCCGTTCAACAGATTCGCCACGCCTGCGCACTTCATTCCCCATTATGGGCAGAGGCACAAGGCCGGCTAGATCTGGATGTACAGGCCGGCACATGTGCATTAAACGCTCTTGTGCCTCTGCCCATAATGGGGAATGCAGTGCGTAGGCGCAGCAAATCTGTTGAACGGTGCTTGCGCTGGATTTCTCACTAAGAGGAGGACGTAATCAGAAGAACCTAGGGCGGGGGGAGGGGTTTCATATGAAAAGCACTGAGGGGCCTGGGCAACGGCTGCATGAACGCCGCGCCTGGGCACCTATAGAAGCTAATTAACATATTGAATACAAGTGTTTTTCAGAGAAAATCGGCGATGAACAGCAATAAGGAAGGTAGCATTCTAATATGGGGAATGTAATGGAGTTCCTGATGTTAGTGTTCTATGATGGTGATTTTAGGTGAAAGTCTCCCTTTAATGGCTGTAACACCCCAATAACAAGAACAGTTTGCTGGAATTACAGAGCTGTATAATGGCAATTTGTGTCCCCAGTCAGTGCAGCAAGGTGTAATAGGATTGTTCATATTACCCAGGCTGTAACCTCCCCTACTGAACCCTGTTCTACATAAATGCTGTGGAATGATTCCTCCCTATCCTTTCCCTACACCTTGAATAATCTTTCCCTGCACTTGTAAATCGTTTTTGTAGCACAATGAAGTTTTTTCTAGCACTGTCCCTAGCGCCTGCTGACATTTCTCCCTACACTAAGTACACTGGAAAATGGCAGAATCCAAGTTGGCTGAGGCTATTTATAGGCTGTGACATCACAGGGCTGGCTGCTGATGGCATTATGGGTGATCCCGCCTTCCCAGAGTTCCTTGCTCCATGTCCTCACACGTGCAGCAGCCATTTTAGGAAAAAATGTGATTCGTTACCACGAATGGCGAGGAAATTCAGCTTCGGTGCGAATGCAATTTTTCCTGAAGTTTGGATCGAATTCCACTTCGTCAGCTTCGATTCGCTCATCTCTAATTACAGCAATCAGATTGTTACAAGAGGAAGAACTTCTCTTTTCTTTTCTCTGAGTTTTTGAGACAGTTCTTAGGCTACTTTCACACTTGCGGCAGTGTAATCCGGCGGGCAGTTCCGTCGACACAAATGCATCGCAAGGACGGATCCGTCTCTCCGCTTGTCATGCGGACAGACGGATCCGTCTTGTATCTTTTTTCACATTTTTACCAGTCTGCGCATGCGCAGGCCGGAAGGACGGATCCAGCATTCCGGTATTTTGAATGCCGGATTCGGCACTAATACATTCCTATAGGGAAAAATGCTGGATCCGGCATTCAGGCGAGTCTTCAGTTTTTTTGGCCGGAGATAAAACCGTAACATGCTACGGTTTTATCTTTTGCCCGATCAGTCAAAACGACTGAACTGAAGACATCCTGATGCAAGCTGAACGGATTACTCTCCATTCTGAATGCATGGGGATAAAACTGATCAGTTTTTTTCGGTATTGAGCCCCTGTGACTGAACTCTATGCCGGAAAATAAAAACGCTAGTGTGAAAGTACCCTTAGCAGACAGAGCAGTTTTTTCCTTCTGATATATAAGAAAGCATCAGAGATACTACCTATTCATTCTGGATTGGGTAAACGCACTTTGTAGTTCGTTGCTCATTTAACATGACATGAGATATTTGCACCACTTTATTGATTACAATTCCAGTTGCCTCCAGAAATGAAACCTTAAAGAAGTGTCCATTTACATTCACCCGTGTATAAATCACCTGTCATGGACAAACCTTGTTAGCTGGGTTGAGTGAATTTTGTTCCCAATGTCTGCAGGAGCACACATAACACTCTGAGATTAAACACTATAACATTTTTGACAGCCAAGTGAAATCAGCTTATATTAAGCATAAAATGACCCATGTTGGTGACAAATTAGGCTGAACAAAAATCGGCGGCAGAAGTGCTGTGTAAATCAGAAAGCCGAGAAGGTGTCTGTGTAGAGATCAGGCTAATATGACCATTGTAGCTGTGCTATCAGATCGGTGGTGTTCATGATCAGTCTATATTACCTATATGTGAGTCAGTGTTATCTGTCTTAAAGTTTAATCATGTACATTTATTAGTTGTGCTCAACCAATATTCTACATCAGACACTGATTCTGCATTTTGCCACCATTAAAATTACCAAATCCTTTCTTTGTTGTGTACTAATATTCTTGTATGCCCAAAAGAGCTATAAATGACATGTGTTACCAATCCGTACAGATGTTTATGTCAGCATTAACATGTCTGTGGTTTGGGGTAGGAATAAGCATGTCTGAGGAAGCATTTTTTAAGAATATGTTTAATTTTAAGAGGACTCATCTATGAGGATATTGCATTAATTCAGTAAAATATCACTTCTTCTGGAGACATACCGTAGGACTGATCATTCCATGGAATATATCTCTGTCATTAGTCCTTATAGCCCATCAACAATTTATAGACCTTGGGTTATGGCAGTCTATGAGCTGTCTACAAGACACATACTATAGACCACCAATAAACAGTATACATCAAGAACAAGAAAGATATATTCTATTTGCATTTTTCCAGCATACAAAGGAAGTGACTTATGAGCTTATTACAATCCTCTGAGGTACATTCGTACAAGGAAGAACAACAAATCCATATTGGGAACAGACTAACTCCCAGCTACTCATACCAGTTTACATAATAAATTAAGCCTTCTCAAACTTGACATACTGGGGCCATACCATTCAGAACACGATTATGCCTGGGACTCACCAGTGGTCTTATTCTAGTCTTCTAAACCTAGCATTACATTAAACAGTTTTTCCAATCTCAAGATTTGAGGCATATCGCTAGGGACCCACTGCTGTCTCCAGAATGGGGTTCCCCAGGGTGAAGGACATACACATGCACAATGTCCTCTTCAGTCACTGCTATGGGACTCTCAAAAAAATCCAAGCAAGTGCGCTTGGTTATCTACTGAATTCTATATGTAACAATGGCAGTTGGCAGCCACCAGCGTGCAGCGCATCCTGCTATGTACCTCAGTCGAACTGCACACAAGGCTCCTCCTCTCTGCTGCAGGCTCCAGAACCGCTTTCCTGTCGAAGGCGGTGACAGCTTCAGTTGCACTTTGTAGGAACCGCACGCGTCCTGTTTCTTTAAGGGTTCGCGCACGCCCCTGATTCCGCCTTCTCTCCAATCCTGGCCAGGCACCACCTTTATAAGGGTGCTTCCCCCTTCCTGTGATGCCTGAGCAATATTGTCGTTTTCTACAGTGAAGGTTCCAGCTTGTAGTTCCTGTGTTGTTATCCTGCTTCTGACCTTAGCCTGTATCCTGACCTTAGCCTGATCCTACTGTACCTCGCTGCCCTGAAGTGTATGATTCCGATTGTCGACCACGCCTCTGTCTGCTGTTCAGCTTGTTACACCTGCTGCACCTGAGCTATTACAGCTCTGCTGTTCTAACTGCTCCAGCACTGCTTAATCACTAACTCAGCTCTGCTTCATCTGACTCTGCTGCTGCGCTTCTTCCATCCAGCGATAGCTCGCTCCACCTGCCTGTATCCCCAGTGCTTGCACCGCGGTGTTCTGGCCTGCTCGGCCAGCTGCCACTTAACCGGGACCACTCTTGCGGTAGCGACTTGGTGTCTCCCCTGCAGCTAAGACCAGCTTCCGCATCTGAAGACCAGGGTGAAGACCAGGGGAACACTTAAATCCCGCTCCCAAGTTTGGCCCAAAGCCAAACCGGTAAGTGGCACAACAGGTCCACACCGTTGGAGCGTTACAGTTTTCTCAGGCCATGGACCCCGCTGGCAAGCCCAAGCCTGTGGGCAGAGCGAACGCCAAGATGTCCTGCTGCAGTGTCTGAACACGATATCAGCCCCATGGCATAACTGCTGTCCAGCTGCCTTTGCCTCCACGCCACAGTGGCGATCCGAAAGCCTGCAGAGGGTTCCTGAATCAGTGCCTGATACACTTTGAGCTACATGGAGACAAGTTCCAGTCTGACTGACCAAAAGTAGCTTTCATAGTCTCTCTGCTCTCTGGAGAAGCTTTAGCCTGGGCTAATCCTATCTGGGAGCGAAGCGGACCTGAGACTGTAAACCTCCAGACCTTCATAACTGTTTTCCGTACGGTGTTTGAGGAACCAGGTCGTGCCTCGTCTGCAGCCTCTGCGCTCCTTCGTCTGCGTCAAGGAGCAATGACAGTGGGACAATACGCAATTCAGTTCCGTACTCTGTCCGCAGAACTGTCCTGGATTGATGAAGCCCAACAAGCCGTATTCTGGGAGGGTCTTAGTGACCGTATTAAAGATGAACTTGCAGGAAGGGATCTTCCTGTCTCTCTAGACGCTTTGGTCACATTGGCCACCCGTATTGACGTGCGATTTCGAGAAAGTTTCTCTCAAGCCGCAAGGGTGAGGCGGACATCTAGACTCGCACCTGTCTTCCAGAGGACTGTTCAGACTCGTGCTGCGGTTCCGCTTAAAGAGCCTATGCAGGTGGACCGCCTGAAGCTCTCTGACCAGGAGCGCCAGCGGCGACGAGCAGAAGACTTGTGCCTCTACTGTGGTGGAAAGGGTCACGTTGTTCATACCTGTCCCCAGAAGGCGGAAAACTTCTGCGCCTAGGCTCTATGGGCGAAGTGACCCTAAGTAAATAAGACAATTCTCCCAAACTTCTTGTTCCTGTTGTCTTGTCTTCTGGGAAAAGCAGTATATCTGTATCTGCCTTTCTGGATTCTGGCGCAGCCGGAAATTTTGTTAATCAAGCCCTGGTGACCCAGTGCCAGTTATCCACCACTCATCTGGCGAAGCCTCTGGTGGCAACTATTGTAAATGGACAACCCCTGGCCAGACCTATTCAGTTTATCACTGCTCCTGTTAAACTCCAAGTCGGGGTGCTACATTCTGAAGAAATATCTTTCTATGTTCTGCTGGATTCCACGGACTCAGTGCTTCTGGGATTGCCCTGGCTACAGCAGCATTCTCCCGTCTTAGACTGGCGTACGGGGAATATTCTCCGTTGGTGTCCTCAGTGCCATTCTTCCTGTCTGTCGGTGGTTCGCCCAACGTATTCTCGTCTGGTCCCTATGAAACTGTCTGGTCTGCCTCCACAATATTTGGCATATGAGGACGTTTTCTGTAAGAAGAGGGCTGAGACTTTACCACCTCATCGGTCTTATGACTGCCCGATCGATATTCTACCTGGGACTTCGCCACCTCGCAGAAGGGTTTTTCCATTATCTCTGCCCGAAACTCAGGCTATGGCCGAGTATGTTAAGGAAAACCTCCAGAGGGGATTTATCCGAAAGTCTACCTCTCCGGCGGGAGTTGGTTTCTTCTTCATGGCCAAGAAAGACGGGTCACTCCGTTCGTGCATAGACTATCGTGGGCTGAACAAGATCACGGTCAAGAACAAGTACCCTCTGCCTCTGATTTCTGAACTGTTCGACTGTATCCGAAGCGCCCAGATATTTTCTAAGTTGGATCTGCGTGGTGCGTATAACCTGATCCGAATCCATGAAGGCGACAAGTGGAAGACAGCGCTCAATACCCGTGATGGCCACTATGAGTACCTGGTCATGCCGTTCGGCCTATGCAAAGCTCCTGCAGTTTTTCAAGAATTTGTGAACGATATCTTCCGGGACCTGTTGTACAACTGTGTAGTGGTGTATCTCGATGATATTCTCATCTATTCCCCCGACTTGACCACTCACCGGAAGCAAGTGTGCCTGGTTTTGCAGCAATTAAGGGAGAATGGTCTATATGCTAAGCTCGAAAAATGTGTCTTTGAGCAGTCCACCTTACCCTTCATGGGATACATTGTTTCCAGCTCTGGTCTGCAAATGGACCCCGACAAGGTCTTAGCCATCCTGAACTGGCCTCGTCCTCAAGGTCTCCGTGCCATTCAAAGGTTCCTGGGGTTTGCCAACTTCTATAGACAGTTCATCCCAAACTTCTCTTCCCTCACTGCTCCTATTTCTGCTCTGATGAAGAAAGGGGTGGATGCAAAGAAGTGGACCCCTGAAGCTGAGTCTGCTTTCCTGCATCTCAAAGACTGCTTTGCCGCTTCTCCTGTTCTCCATCATCCGGATATCTCTAAACAGTTCTTCCTTGAAGTGGATGCTTCCTCTATTGGAGCAGGTGCCATCCTGCTACAGAAGAACTCCAAAGGAAGATTTGTCTCGTGTGGTTTCTTCTCCAAGCTCTTCTCTTCTGCAGAAAGAAACTATTCCATCGACAATAGAGAGCTGCTGGCTATCAAGATGGCCTTGGAAGAATGGAGATATCTTCTGGAGGGGGCTCTGCATCCTATGGTGATATACACTGACCACAAGAATCTGACATATCTACAGTACAGTCTGCACAGCGTCTAAATCCATGTCAGGCTCGATGGGCACTTTTCTTTGCCAGATTCAATTTTTTTCTGCATTTCCGACTGGCTGATAAAAATGTAAAGGCTGATGCACTTTCTCATTCTTTCGACCCAGTGGATCAGATTGAAGAACCTCAACATATCATAGAACCATCTTGTCTGGTTTCTGTGGCGCCAGTCCTTGTGAGAGATATTTCTCTGTGTAGATCTTCGTTCCGCAGGCCAAGAGAAGGAAAATTCTTGGGGACATTGCTCCAAGTATGCTGGTCACCCTGGGGTGCGTAAGACCCTTGATTTGTTCTCCCGTCACTATTAGTGGCCGACCCTACCCAAAGAAGTCTGTGAGTTTGTGTCTGCCTGTACTTCCTGTGCCCACAACAAGGCTTGCTACTACCATTACCCATTCCTGAAGTCCCCTGGCAGCACATCGCTTTGGACTTTATTACAGATCTCCCGTCCTCTGCTGGCTGTTCCGTAATCTGGGTAGTGGTAGACAGATTTTCCAAGATGGCAGATTTTATTCCACTTTCTGGATTGCCTTCCGTTAATTGATTGGCCTGTCTGTTTATAGAACACATCTTCCACCTTCATGGTCTACCTCTGCACATTGTGTCTGATCGCGGGGTAGAATTCACTTCCAAATTCTGGCAAGCGCTCTGTGGGCTACTTGTTGGATTTCTCTTCTGGTTACCATCCTCAGTCTAATGGGCAAGTTGAACGAATTATCCAGATCTTGGAGAATTACCTACGTCACTTTGTCTCTGCTCAGCATGATGACTGGGTTTGGCTCTTGTCTTGGGCGGAATTCTCTTACAACAGCCATTCCGGAGAATCTACGGGCTCTTTTCCCTTCTATATAGTGTATGGACTTAACCCCTGTCTGCATCTTCTGAGGTACCAGCTGCTAATTCTTTGTTCAGAGACTTCCTCAGCATCTAGAGACAGACTAAGGACTCTATCTCTCAGGCAGTTACCCGTATGAAGAAGAATGCAGATACCAGACGTAGACCATCTCCTCAGTTCTCTCCTGGCGACAAAGTCTGGCTTTCCTCCCAGAACATCCGCATGAAGGTACCCTGTTACAAATTTGCTCCCCGGTTTCTGGGCCTGTTTGAGATCCTAGAGCGCATCAACCCTGTTTCCTACAAACTCTGGTTACCTCCTACCCTTCCATGTATCTCTCCTGAAACCATTGGTCCTCAACTCCTTTTCCAGACCCCCTCCACCACTACTTCCATTCCTACTGGCGAAGAATCTGAATTTGAAGTACAGAACATCCTGGATTTCAAGGTAGTTGGTGGCAATAGGTACTTCCTTGTAGACTGGAATAATTATGGACCTGAGGAACATTCATGGGAGCCGGAGGAAAATGTACATGCTAAAAATCTTCTCAAAAGATTCTTTCAGCACATCAGGACCAAGAAGAAGGGGCGTGATAGGGGGGATACTGTAACAATGGCAGTTGGCAGCCGCCAGCGTATCCTGCTATGTACCTCAGTTGAACTGCACACAAGGCTTCTCCTCGCTGCTGCAGGTTCCGGAAGCGCTTTCCTGCACTGTCACAGGCGGCGACAGCTTTAGTTGCACTTTGTAGGAGCCGCACGCGTCCTGTTTCTTTAAGGGTTCATGCACGCCCCTGATTCCGCCTTCTCTCCAATCCCGGCCAGGCACCACCTTTACAAGGGTGCTTCCCCCTACGAAGGTTCCAGCTTGTAGTTCCTGTGTTGTTATCCTGCTTCCGACCTTAGCCTGTATCCTGACCTCATCTCTGTCTGATCCTCCTGTACCTCGCTGCTCTAAAGTGTATGATTCGGATTGTCGACCATGCCTCTGTCTGCTGTTCAGCTTGTTACACCTGCTGCACCTGAGCTATTCAGCTCTGCTGTTCTAACTGCTCCAGCACTGCTTAATCACTAACTCAGCTCTACTTCATCTGACTCTGCTGCTGCACTTCTTCCATCCAGTGGCAGCTCGCTCCACCTCCCTGTATCCCCAGTGCTTGCACCGGGTCGTTCTGGCCTGCTCGGCCAGCTGGCACTTAACCGGGACCACTCTTGCGGTAGTGACCTGGTGTCTCCCCTGCAGCTAAGACCAGCTTCGGCATCTTGGAGCGGGATAAAGGGTGAAGACCAGGGAAACACTTAGATTCCGCTCCCAAATTTGTCCCAAAGCCAAACCGGTAAGTGGCACAGCGGGTCCACACCCGTTGGAGCGTTACACTATAGCAGTGAATGGAGACTAAGCCACCTCTCCATTCACTGGAAATAGCTCAGCCACACCTATCTGACATTTCACAAATTTTGAGATGAGAAAACCCTGTTAACATAAGCACAATTATGTTGCCAATCTATAAGTTGCTGCAGCACATGATCACTACTGTGATAACGTCACCTCTTCAGCTGGTGGGTCCAACAGAGTTTGAGAACCACAACTATAATGTATGTTTCCACACACAATAGACTGGGTTTTGAAATAAATTGTCATTTGGTCACCTGATTTTGCTGGTAATACTGCAGTTTTACCCAGAAAACTGTGAATTTTGTTCAGCTATTTGAAAGCATTGCCTACTACATATGACTAGGGTTTGGGGCACATACAGCTGTCACTACGTGGTAATGTGCCCTAACGAAAACATGGTTTAAATACATATTTTTATCTGACATAAAATGTATGCTATTCTCATAAAAAATAAAAAAAACATAGTGGGGAAATAGGTGTAGATAACCAATTCATATTCACAAAGGAAAGTGAAGATTCAGAACAAAACCATGTAGCTAATTCACCATAACTAATATGATGAGACAGAGTGAACCTAGGCAAGACATAGGCTGATGCTAATCTTTGTCTATAATCAAATGACCAAGAAGTTTGACATGTAACAAACCTGCAACTGTGGTCAGCAAAATGGAGATGTACAGTATGTAGGCATGATCCTGATCCAGAGGATTGCTTCCACCTGCTGGAGAAGTGGCTAACAGCGTGCTGCTACAGGAAACAGATGTACAATTGATGGCAGCATATCTATAAATTGTTGTTTCAATGGGGAAATTTGGGAAAGAAATTTTTTTTTAACATCTGCACAAATAATTCTCTACATGCGGGATAAATATATCACTCATGAAACTATATTCAATTATAAACATGGTGTCTTAGATGCAAGACCACAAACCATTATCAATTATGGATAGTGTCACTTGTGTTAGAACATTTTCAACAAATTTAATTTTTTTTCTATTTATCTACATCTTTGTTGTATCTTATTGTTTAAAACAGTTTTCTAAGACTTTTATACTAATTATCTATCCTCTGAATAGGTCATCAGTATCTGATCGATGGGGGTTCAACACTCGGAACCCCTGCCAATCAGCTGTTTGAGTAGGCACCAGCACCCACAGTAGTGCTGTGGCCTTCTTGCAGTTTTCCCTAGGCCAAAGACGACACGTTCATCGGTCACATGGCCTAGGCGCAGCTCGGACCTATTGAAGTGAATGGGGATGAGCTGCAATATCAAGCACTGCCGCTATACAACAAAGGTCACAGCACTACTGGGAGCACCGGTGCCTTCTGAAACAGCTGATCGGCAGGGGTACAGGGTGTCGGAATCCCCCACCAATCAGATACTGATGACCTACCCAGAGGATAGGTCATCAGTAAATCTATCTCAGAAAACCCCTTTAAATCCCTTCAGTTTGCAGTGACAAATTGCATACTTTCCTTTAAGGTTTTACTCTAAAGGATCAATCTTGTATTACTTATCATTTTTATCATTATGGTTTTTCCATGTATGTAAAAACAAATTTAGCTGTCCATGATTATTATATTTTTTTTTTGATAAGTTGTCCAGAAAAGAAAAAAAAATCAGGTTGGCAACCCTGGGGGCTGGATTCTCAGTTTCCAGAATAAGAATCCATACACATATGTCTAGTACATGCAAAGATCCTGTAAAGTATGGGTCCATAGGAGGGTTTGGATACCATCGTAGTCATTCGCACAACATGGATCCATAAATCATCTTGTGAATTAGTCCTAAGACCTCTAACTCTACTACTAAAACTCCAGCAATGTGTCTCATTGTTATATAATGACTACACACCCTGCTTATAGACAATGTTCCTCTGTAAGTTACATTATTTCTATGACCAATTTCTAAAATAAAAAAAATTATATTAATAACTGTTATCATCAGGGGCGTAACGATCACGGTCGCAGGGAGTGCGACTGCGACCGGGCCCGGCGGGGGGAGGGGGCCCGCTGTACTAACATGTAATGAAGCGCTGTGAAGGGGCCCGGCATGAAGTACAGTGACAATGCCGGGCCCCGTCAGGGCGCTCCATTCAGAGGCGTAGCGTGGGGGGGGGGGCCGTCGCCCCGGGCGCCACTCTGCAGGGGGCGCCGTCTGCGGGGCTGGCACAAGTTAAATCGCCGACGCTGTGTTTTTTTTTCTTCACACAGCGTTCGGCTGCAGAGCAGAGTGAGGAGGCGAGAGGGGGCGGGGCATGCACGGCAGTTCCCGATAGGCTCCGCCCACCTTCCAGGCGGGAAGTACAGTGCAGACTGCAGAGCCAGGAGCCGGAGGCAGCAAGAAGAAGCAGAAGATCATGGCTGCAGCTGAATCAGTAGGAGACTGTAGTCCAGCCATGAGCCTAGAGACAGTGATTCAACTTGAATTACTTAGTGGGGGCATTGTGCACTGTCTGTGGGGACAGTATTACTTTGTTGGGGCCCTGGGGCGCAAATTACGTAATGGGCAGTGCCCATTACGTAATTTGCCCCCCAGTGCCCCCACTAAGTAATACTAACTGCCCCCACAGACAGTGCACAACTCACTGCACACTGCCCATTACGTAATTTGCCCCCCAGTGCCCCCACTAAGTAATACTAACTGCCCCCACAGACAGTGCACAACTCACTGCACACTGCCCATTACGTAATTTGCCCCCCAGTGCCCCCACTAAGTAATACTAACTGCCCCCACAGACAGTGCACAACTCACTGCACACTGCCCATTACGTAATTTGCCCCCCAGTGCCCCCACTAAGTAATAGTGCCCCACAGACAGTGCACAGTTGTGGCAGTATTACTTAGTGGGCCACTGGGGGGCAAATTACGTAATGGGCAGTGCGCAGTGAGTTGTGCACTGTCTGTGGGGGCAGTATTACTTTGTTGGGGCACTGGGGGGCAAATTACTTAATGGGCAGTGCCCATTACGTAATTTTCCCCCCAGTGCCCCCACTAAGTAATACTAAGTGGCTGAACAAATGCATGCCCTCGCAGGGGCAGCAGTGCAGCACAATCCACCATTATCCGGCCGGCCAGCAAGTACAGGAACAGCCAAACAGGAGGAGTCAGATCGATGACAGCCAGGTAGGAATCAGGAGAAGATGTTAGAACTTAGATGGATGGATCACAAGTAGGGGGCGTGGAGCGGGCGGCGGCTAGTCGGGATTCGGACTCGAGAGCACCGGCGCTCCCAGGCAGAGTGCGCTCTGCGCGGTGGCCTACTCTGCTTATAGGTGGCGCCGGCCCTGGATTCAAGCGACCCTGAGACAGAGTGAGTGACAGTCAGTGTCACTGTCCCAGAGTCCCAAAGTCCCACCCTGAGTGTGTAATTAGGTCAGTAGTTTACTTTGTTGGCATTGGCTGAGGGCAGGCAGGCTTTAGGGGTAATATATGATTATATGAGTTAAGTGCCAGTAAGTGTCATGAGAGCCAGGCCAAGGCTGCCAAGCAGATGGCACCATGGCACTGCAGTCAGAGTGCTGGTGAAGGATGACCAGGGACACTGAGACAGTACTGCCTCTCTGGGATGCCATCTGCCCATCTCTGCTGTCCATATACCAGGCCTACCCTGGTATATGGACAGCAGAGATGGGCAGATGGCATCCTCTGGGCAGTACTGTCTCTCTGGTCATCCTTCACCAGCACCCTGACTGCCACGGTCCTGCTTGGCCTGGCTCTCATGGCACTTCACTGCCTCGTGCTTGGCTATCAGCGCTGAGTGACTCAGTCACACTGCAACATTGACTGAGTCACTCAGTGCTGATAGCCAAGCATGAGGCAGTGAAGTGCCATGAGAGCCAGGCCAAGCAGGACCGTGGCAGTCCGGGTGCTGGTGAAGGAAGACCAGAGAGACAGTACTGCCCAGAGGATGCCATCTGCCCATCTCTGCTGTCCATATACCAGGTCTACCAGCATTAGCCATTGATATACCACCTGCCCGCCTGGTCACCCCACCTAACACTCACGGAGACAAGTGACTCAGACTGTTAGGTGTGGGGGGACCAGGCGGTATATGAAGGGGTAATACTGGTAGGCCTGGTATATGGACAGGAGAGATGGGCAGATAGCATCCTCTGGGGGTTGTATCTTACATGGGACTGTATGCTGGAGGAGCTGAAGGGAGAGTGATGTGTTTTACATGGGACTGTTTGCAAGAAGGACTAAAGGCAGGGGGAGTGTTGTATCTTACACAGGACTGTATGCTGGAGGGGCTGAAGGGGGCCATAATTATTACTATAATACTACAGAGGTGGTCATTATAATAATAATACAGAGGGGGCCATTATATATTATAATTATACAGAGAGCATTATACTTATGGGCACTACAGGGGAAGGGGACTTCTGTTATCTGAGGATGATAGTAAAGTGAGGAATCTAAAACATTTTCTGCAAAACTTTGCAGAGACGAGACACGGCTGAAAGAAGGTGTCATGATGGTCCTATCTCCG
Source organism: Bufo bufo (assembly GCF_905171765.1). Classification (NCBI taxonomy): domain Eukaryota; kingdom Metazoa; phylum Chordata; class Amphibia; order Anura; family Bufonidae; genus Bufo; species Bufo bufo. Next base: position 568,676,808 of record NC_053389.1, on the reverse strand, counting down.
AATGAGGACGTTGATGAAAGTCTACATCACAGGAGATGTCACTGGATGTAACAGGTATGGTGCGGTATTCTCCTGTATATTTCATAGCAATGTATGTTATGTCCATCCAAATATCTGTTTCACGGTAGGGGGGAGGGGGTATATAGAATTTGTCCCACACTGCCTCAGCCTGGCCCCAGACTTGAGGTCACACTGTGTGTGTTCTGAATTCTGGGGCCTCACACCCATCTACTACATTATCTGTACTCAGAGTTATCACCGTGTTATCTGTGGTGTTACATAGGACTGCAGGTGACATCTATTACATTATTTGTTTAAAAAAGGGGCGTGGTCACAGGTTGGGGGGGGGGGGCGCAATACTTGGCTTGCCCCGGGTGCTTGTTACCCACGCTACGCCACTGGCTCCATTACATGTTTAATATGAGGCAAGGTGGGGGAGGTTTGCGCAGAGGGGGTGGGAGGAAGAGGGAGGACGCGCGCACTCACTCACATACACTCGGCCCGGCAGTTCTTGTCACTGCCGGGCTGTCTCCAGATCATCAGTGAAGCAGGAGCTCTAGCGCTCCCTCTGCTGGCCGCACATCGGGCTGCTGGCTGTGGGAGGAGCTCTGAAGGCCCGGGAAACTGCCTTTAGTACAGCCAGCAGTGCGATGTCAGTGTGGCAGCGCAACATCAGGGAAGAGGGTAAGTATGTGTTTTATTTTTATTTTCCTAACACTGCAGACTGGGGGCAAAGGGGAAGGGGAAGGGGGGGGGGGGGTGATGGGCACAACTAGAGTGAGGGGGCACCTAATCTGCCATAACTACTGTGAGGGGGGCACATAATCTGGCATAACCACTGTGAGGGGCACATATGTGGGCATATCTAATGTGAGGGGCACATAATCTGGCATAACCACTGTAGGGGGGCACATATCTGGCATAACTACTGTGAGGGGGGCACATATAAAGGCATAACTATGAGATGGCACATATAAAGGCATAACTACTGTGAGGGGGGCACATAATCTGGCATAACCACTGTGAGGGGCACATATGTGGGCATATTTAATGTGAGGGGCACATAATATGGCATAACCACTGTAGGGGGCAGATATCTGGTCATAACTACTGTGAGGGGCACATAGTCTGGCATAACTACTGTGAGGGGGAACATATCTGGCCATATCCACTGTGAGGGGCACATATCTGGGCATAACTACTGTGAGTGGGCACATATCTGGGCATAACCACTGTGAGCGGGCACATATCTGGGCATATCCACTGTGAGGGGCACATATCTGGGCATATCCACTGTGAGGGGCACATATCTGGCATAAATACCGTGAGGGGGCATATATTTGGCATAACTACTGTTAGGGGGCACATATTTGGCATAACTACTGTGAGGGGCACATATCTGGGCATAACTACTGTGACAGGAACAAAGGTGGGCATAACTGCTGTGAGGGGCCACAAGAAGGACATAACTTTTGTGAAGGGACCACAAGGTGGGCTTAATTACTGTGAAAGGCCACAAGATGGGCATTACTACTGTGAGGGGCCACAATGTGGACATTAGTACTGTGTGGTAGCACTTAGGGGAAATGTCCTAAATTACCCTGCTATACATTGGCATAGCTCAGTCTACCAGGCCAGCAGAGCGCCCCCAGCTGGTAGTTTCACAGGGGTAGTCACCATCCCTTCCTTATGTGATTATTCTTTTTTTTTTCTATCACCACAGGGACCTTGTTCTGGATCCAGCGGACATCACACCGACGCCAGCGACACCCTGGATGAGGTAGGACCAGATTTTATTAGGATTGGGTGAGTGTAGCCATGCATTGGGCTCTTTCACACGAGCGGATCCCGTGTGGCTAATCTGCTGTGTGAAAGAGAGCCAAGCCCCGCTCCGGACAGCAGAGACACCGAGCAGTAACATGATTGATAATGCTCCATGCCTCTCTATGATCGTTTTGCTACAAAATCACGGTGACCACTTTATCTCCCTGTGATTTTTTAGTAAAAAGGTCACAGAGAGGCACGGAGCATTATCAATCGCGTTACTGCTCCGTGTCTCTGCTGTCCGGAATGGGGCTTGGCCCTCATTCACGCAGCGGACTAGCCACACGGGAAAGCCATTAGTAAGAAAATCTGCCGCTTCTTTATAAAAATCGGGGGGTAGGGGGGCCCCGATACAAAGTTTGCACTGGGGCCCATAACACTCTAGTTACGCCACTGGTTATCATCATCATCTTAATAATTTATTGTGAGAATGTATTTGGCTTGTGTAGTTGTCAGCTAGGAACAGCATGACATTTAGTATATCTATAAGTGATAGGCAGTGCCATATTATTCCCATGTGATAACTACACGGAGCTGGGAAGGTGACATTTTAGTAAACCACTGGAGCAAAATTAAACTGTAGTAGTTTATGGTGTTACCTGAGTAAAAAGCAATTATCTGCTTATAAGCAGTATATTATGTTCTTTGTCTGACAATATATCTAGATGCACAAGAGGAGAAAGAATTAAGGAAGAAATTATTATGCTGTATATCAAAGTGAGACTAACTGCAACCCACTTGGCTATAAAATTAAGTATTATTTTTTAGTTTACATAAAAACCATATTTCTCCCACTGTTTCACTACTCCCTGCCAGTATATAACATCATTATATTACATTATTATCACTATATTACATCAGTATATTACATTATCATATCATAGAAAATCATCTTAACACTGAGTTTATGCGAATTATTCTTGCTGAAATAGAAGACAAACTATAGTGCTTCATCCAAGAGCAGAATAAGCAATTCTAATAAACACTAACAAAACTAAATGTCATTGTATATAAAAGAAAAAATTACCTGTTTCAGGCAGTTTATAAATTATATAATTCGGATAAAATAAGTGCATATGCAGTATTATAAATCCCTCTAGACCTGCAGCTGTAGGATTGTAATAACTGTAGAATGACAACATACACAGATCAGCCATAATATTAAAACCACTTGCCTATTGTGTCAGACCCTCATGTCACAAAACAGCTCTAACCTGTTGAGGCATAGACTCCACGAGACCTCTGAAGGTGTCCTGTGGTATCTGGCACAAAGATGTCAGCAACAGATCCTTAGCACAAGTCCTCTTGTGAGTTGGAGGACCTGTTTTTCCCACACATCCCACAGATGGTCGATTGGAATTTGAAGGCCAAGCTAACACCTTGAACTCTTTGTTAGGTTTTTCAAACCATTCTTGAACTACTTTTGTAGTGTGGCCGGATTGATTAGCCTGCTAAAATAAGAATACCATTGCCTTGAAGGGGTATACTTGGTCTGCAACAGTGTTTAATTAGGTAGACTGTGATATGTGTCAAAGTAACATTCACATGAAATCCAAGGTTTCCCAGTAGAACATTGTCCAGAATATCTCACTGCCTCCACCGGCTTGCCTTTTTCCTATAGTGCAGGGGTGGGCAATTATTTTTTCGATGGGGCCACATGAGAAACTGAAAATATTTTGGAGGGCCGGGCCAAAAGGCTAAACTCAATACTGCATAAAATCAATTGTATTTCTTTATAAAAAGCAGTAAATATCATTGTTGGACAACTGGTACGAGTACTTGTTATAGTTAAACAATGAAAAAGTGAGGTTGCCTTACAAGAAAAAAATTTAAAATTTATTAAACAAAATTTCCCAAAACAATGAACATTTTTCACTATTTGTGACTCATATTAGTGAAAGCCATTGTCCCCCTGTGAATCCAGCCATTGTCCCCTGTGAATCCAGCCATTGTCCCCTGTGAATCCAGCCATTGTCCCCTGTGAATCCAGCCATTGTCCCCATGTGAATCCAGCCATTGTCCCCTGTGAATCCAGCCATTGTCCCCCTGTGAATCCAGCCATTGTCCAATGTGAATCCAGCCATTGTCCCCTGTGAATCCAGCCATTGTCCCCTGTGAATCCAGCCATTGTCCCCTGTGAATCCAGCCATTGTCCCCTGTGAATCCAGCCATTGTCCCCTGTGAATCCAGCCATTGTCCCCCTGTGAATCCAGCCATTGTCCCCCTGTGAATCCAGCCATTGTCCCCCTGTGAATCCAGCCATTGTCCCCTGTGAATCCAGCCATTGTCCCCTGTGAATCCAGCCATTGTCCCCTGTGAATCCAGCCATTGTCCCCTGTGAATCCAGCCATTGTCCCCTGTGAATCCAGCCATTGTCCCCCTGTGAATCCAGCCATTGTCCCCCTGTGAATCCAGCCATTGTCCCCTGTGAATCCAGCCATTGTCCCCTGTGAATCCAGCCATTGTCCCCTGTGAATCCAGCCATTGTCCCCTGTGAATCCAGCCATTGTCCCCTGTGAATCCAGCCATTGTCCCCTGTGAATCCAGCCATTGTCCCCCTGTGAATCCAGCCATTGTCCCCCTGTGAATCCAGCAATTGTCCCACTGTGAATCCAGCCATTGTCCCCATGTGAATCCAGCCATTGTCCCCTGTGAATCCAGCCATTGTCCCCCTGTGAATCCAGCCATTGTCCCCTGTGAATCCAGCCATTGTCCCCTGTGAATCCAGCCATTGTCCCCTTGTGTACAGAACACCCCCCCGGCCCCCCCATCATATACAGAACACCCCCCCCCCCTTACAATAGTACACACCCCTCCCCCCCCCCCCTTGCCTTTAGAAACGTAATGCTCAGAGATGATCAGCCATGTGTTAGTCACACTGACTACACACAGCACAGGGGGAGGCGGCCGCAGCTTCATGCTTGTCGGCTCTGTGACTGTCAGTGTCAGACAGTCACAGCCGATACTATGAGAGCCGCGGGCGCTGCGCTGTTACAGAGAAGGGAATAATTGCGGCCGGCCGGGTCCCGGGTACGGCTCGCACGAGGCACCCCCCCCCCTGCTGTGTCTTACCTAGACAGTACTGCCGCTGACGCTGCCTCCCTGCCACCGCGCCATGCCACACGCAGCACGCCGAGTCGGAAGTCCTCTTCATTCGCGGAGGAGGGGTATCGTTGCTTGGCACGCCTCTGGCTCCGCCCGGGGGTCGGATTAAAAGGTCCGCCGGGCCGTATACGGCCCGCGGGCCGTAGTTTGCCCAGGTCTGCTATAGTGCATCCTGGTGTCATATCTTCCCCAAGTAAGCAACACATATGCACATGGCTGATACACAAGACACGGCCACCTGATGCTCACATGCCCCCTAAAGGTGCTTTCAGTGGTGGACAGGGGTCCGCATGGGCACTCTGAGTGGTTGTGGTTACACAGCCCCATATACAGCAAACTACAATGCGCTGTGTGTTCTGACGCCTTTCTAGGACTTTTTCAGCAATGTGTGCTACAGCAGCTCTTCTGTGGGATTTTTCCATCTCCATATTATTTTCCTGTCAGCATGAACCTTTGAGGGGCTGTATTATTTTTTTTTGTCAAATGAGTAAAACTTCTGTATTGCAATGTATTTTGCATGCTATTATTACCTTCATGAAGTAAAAAAACTGCAGTTTTTTTTTTACCTGATAAAGGGGAGATACTTCCCCGAAACTTGTAATACCCGCAAGAAATACAAATTTAAGATTCCTTTCCCACAAACGAACATTCTGGCTGGTTCTTTGCTCTGAGGGATAATATATTCTGACTAACCTGTAAAATAGCGAGGGCAGCGTTAAAGCCCGCCATCAGAGCCTCCACCTAGCAGTGTAAAAAATCTAATCATACAGCCCGTGCCCTGCACGAAGGACTGAATGTTCATACAGTGTATATTAGAAATTTACAACATAACATACGTTCTTTTGCTTTAACCATATTCCTATAGAGAGGTACTTTATGAGTTAGAATTGAAAAATCATCACATCTGTTAGAATGGATGTCACCTCTCCTGATTTTTCTGTGTTCATAAATACTTGCAGAAGGGTTGGAAACGGCCTTGCCCCTTTTACAAAGAGGGCACATATTCTTTACTGTTACAGGGGTTGTGCAGCCATATAAAAAAGATACCCATGAATATAACTAAAAACATTTGTTCAGGCTCCATCCGTCCCCTCAGGCCCGTGGTCACCTGACGGTACACAGAGGACAAATCAGTGATGTGGCATGATGCCCATCATGTTGTTTGATCCTCCTATTGCCATGCCCACTTAGATGGAGTAAGCAGAGGATCGTACTTTCCATTTGTAGCCCCTTCCCTTGGACGGAACATGTCTGTACATTACCAAAGCGCCAACCCCTTATGATTATCTTACTTTGAAAGACTGTCAGCTTTTTATGATATAGATTACCGATCTTCTGGATCGGTCATCAATATGAGATTGGTGGGGATCCATCCCCTTGCAACCCCACCGATCAGCTCTTTGAAGGAGCTGCAGAGCACTGCGTCCCCTTCAATGCTGCCCTGCCTGTCGCTACAAATAATGTTTAATGAGTGAAGGAACCGCAGTTCAATGCTACCCAGTACTGTCTTAGGCCTCCTGCACACGACCGTTTTTTTCCCGTTTACTGGCCGTTTTTTGTGTTCCGTATACGGTCCGTATACGGAACCATTCATTTCAATGGTTCTGCAAAAAAACGGAATGTACTCCGTATGCATTCCATTTCCGTATTTCCATTTTTCCGTTCCGTTTAAAGATAGAACATGTCCTATTATTGCCCGCAAATCACGTTCCGTGGCTCCATTCAAGTCAATGGGTCCGCAAAAAAACGGATCACATACAGAAATGCATCCGTATATCTTCCGTTTCCGTTCCGTTTTTTGCGGAACCATCTATTGAAAATGTTATGCCCAGCCCAATTTTATCTATGTGTGTACTGTATATGCCATACGGAAAAACGGAACGGAAAATGGAACAGAAACGGAAACACAACGGAAACAAAAAACGGAACAACGGATCCGTGAAAAACAGACTGCAAAACTCTGAAAAAGCCATACGGTCGTGTGCAGGAGGCCTTAGGCTACTTTCACATTTGTGTTGTTGTTTTCCGGTATTAAGATCCAGCAAAGGGTCTCAATAACGGGAAAAAAAACATTCTGTTTAGTCCTCATGCATTCTGCATGGAAAGAGATCCATTCAGGATGCATCAGAACGTCTTCCGTTCTGGCAGCATTCCTTTTTGTGACAGGGCACAAAACCGCTGCAAGCTGATCCGTCACTGAAAACAATGTAAGTCAATGGTGACAGATCAGTTTTCTTTTAGGAGCCTAAAAAAACTGATCCATCATCTTTCAATGTATTTATTGACAGATTCGTTTTTTTTTTTCAATTTTGATTACACACAATCGCATCCTAACAGAACAGATGCATCCTGATGTGCAAAATCTAAACGGATCTGTTTAATTCCGGTATACAGATCCTCTGACGGACCTCAATACCGGAATTAACAATGCAAGTGTGAAAGTAGCCTTAGCCTCTAGGATTATATGACCTCGTTTCCTTCCACCGTCCTAGTGGGGGAGCAACTCATAGTATTTAGGGCCAAAAATATCCTCTGTGTGAGAATACATACTTCTATTACCCTTGAAATGGTTGTGCAAGAATAGGTGGGGTTTGCCAAAACTTGGCCGGACCTGTAAAGGTCCTGCCAAGTGGGGGGTTTGCTAAACACCCCTTCCCCCCATTCTTGCACAAGCCCTTCAAGATAACCATTCTAGAGCATCTTTTCTTACAACTCTACATTTTCCCATTCCAATTTTATGCCTACTGCAAATGTATTAATACGTTAACTAATGAGTGTAAGCCCTCATTCACATACATACATACATACATACATACATAAGAACCATAATAATAGATTTGACCTGTATATCACTACCGTTATCAGCAAGCAAGATGCATGTCATGAGTTTCAAGCATTATATTGGTGACCTTTATTTTGTGACATTTTGTACTGGCATTTATTCATTTCTATAAAGAAGCCTATAGAGAAAGTCATGCCTAGAGCATGCTGGGTTTTGATATTTAGAGGCTTAATAGCAAAGCAGGTGAAAACATATGCACTCACATCTTAAATAAAAAAATTAAATAAAAAAAACACTGCTTCTTTAAGGGTATGACCCCACGGCATAGTCATGTGGCACTGCATTTGAGAACCGTTTGGCTGTACGGGCCACAGAAAGCTCTAAATAAACTAATGAAGACCTGTTCAGTGGATCTGTATTGTTAATAGCAACAATATACTTGTAGATACAATGCACAGCGGTATCCTAAGTTTTTTTGGAGCAAAAAAGGCAGTGACTAGACCTTTCATGCTGGCTCCTAGGAAATTATAAAACACCCTATAGGTCTTTGTTCACATTACCGATCAGCCTTTCCGTTCTCCTGCTTCGTTTCGGACCAGGAGAACGGAAAGGACGGATTCGGCACATAACTGAGCCAAATGGAGCCCACGGGCCCCATAGACTATAATGGAGTCCGTTAGGTTTCCGCTCAGAAGATGATTTTGGAGCGGTGATGAAAGTTGTGCATGCCGCTTCAAAAATCAAATGGTTAGAAATGTCCAACATTGATTCGAAGAGCATGATCAACACTTCCAAGTACTACAGTGCCCCCCTAATTCCCTAAACGAACCCAATTGATCATCTGTAGGACCGCCTCAATTGTCATGTTCACTCTATGGATCCTTCCCCACTCACCCTTCAGCAGCTGTGGGACGCACTGTAGTCAACATGGCTCCAGAGACGTGTGATAACCTACCAGGACCTCATTGAGTCACTCCGAGTCCGTCTAGCAATGGTTCATGCTGCACACGGCGGTTACTCTGGATATTAGCAGGTTGTCATAATAATGTGACTCAACTGTGTATATGAAGAAGTAATACTTTAAAGGAAACCGATTAAGAAATTCCTGCTGTCCTAACCACGAGCAGCATAAAATAATGTTAGGCTCCCACATTACAAAGAACTATTGGGGTCATTTACTATCAGAAATACACCTATATTAGGCTACTTTCACACCTGCGTTAGGTGCGGATCCGTCTGGTATCTGCACAGACGGATCCGCACCTATAATGCAAACGCTTGTATCCGTTCAGAACGGATCCGTTTGCATTACCATGAACAAAAAAATAAATAATATTTTTTTTTTTTTTTGGTTCATGATAATGCAAACGGATCTGTTTTGATTTACACTGAAAGTCAATGGGAGGCGGATTCGTTTTCAATTGCACCATATTGTGTCAGTGAAAACGGATCTGTCCGCATTGAATTACATTGTAAGTCAGGATGGATCCATTTGGCTCTGCATCGTCAGGCGGACATCAAAACGCTGCAAGCAGCGTTTTGGTGTCCGCCTTCAGAGCGGAATGGTGACGGAAAGGAGGCAAACTGATGCATTCTGAACGGATCCTTATCCATTCAGAATGCATTGGGGTTAAACTGATCCGTTTTGGGCCGCTTGTGAGAGCCCTGAAACGGATCTCAGAAGCGGACTCAGAAACGCCAGTGTGAAAGTAGCCTTAGGCGTATTTGTGGTGCAGATTTTTTAAAAAGTGGGCGTGGCGTGGGAGGGGACAGGCCGGCAGGCCCATCTCATTCATCATTATATATGCCTGTTTTAGGCATAGAAATTGGTCTAAATTTAATCCAGCAAGGAAGCTGGCTAACATTTAGACCAGTGGTGGATACGCCAAATTTATGCACAGTAGATGCCATAACTAAAGGGCTCATTAATACCAGCGTCTAAAACGCTGGTATTAATAAATGACCCCTTGTTTAGTTCTGAAACACTAGCACGGATGTGGAGCAGATCCTGTGGAATTCCAAGGGAGATGGAGCCTTCCTGAATAAACCTACTATTAACCTGATAACAAATAAATTATAAAATGAGAGAAAAAAAAACTCATTAGCCATGAACTACATCAGTGTGAGTACTACAAAGTACAAAGATTTCCAAGAGGTTTAAGGACACACCTGAGACCCATCTTATTTCCTAACAATCAAGATTTTTGCATGAAATTTGAACTGATCTCGAATAGATATTCCATGAATATTATGTTATTAAATACAACATTTTTATAACAAGACATAAAAGAGAAGAATAAAAAGGATTCAGCCCATGGAAACACAATCAATTGGCACCTATGATGTTGAAACAGGAATTACAAGTGATTAGTGAGCATCTTACTGTGGATCTACAGAAATGTTGTACTAATATTGAAATTACTAAAAAAAAACATAAATGGTTTAGAGATTTAGAGGATTATATTAGGCAGAATATTTATTAATGGCCTCCAGAGACTGAGAAAATAAAGGCATGTCCTCTGAGACAAGAACAAAGGCAAAGACACCAAGGAAAGGACCAGATAGAACGGCCACAGAAACTGAAGACACAAGTGCTACCCAACATTTTTAGGGAAAAAGCGTACGACAACTTCAAAAGATGGAAGCCTAAGTAAAGAAGAGGGCATAAACATCGGAGGTGATGAAAACATCAGAATCCCCCATTCCAAGAAGTTGCAGGTAAGTGGGGACCAACCGACACAAATAGAAATGGACAAGAACAGTTCACAGAAATGAATATATTGAGGAAGCAATTAATGGTGAGTATTTTTGGGGGGAATTAGCTGACTATGAATTATCATTGTTAAATAAATTATTTTGTCTGGGAGTAACCAAGGACTGGTTTAAATGTGAAATTAACTTTTTTTAGGCACATTCATTTAAAGACATTTTTTGGATCCTCAGGGTCAGGACAAACATCTGATACCCTGGGAGACACAGATACTCTGAAACTGAAGGACTTTGATTTTAATAAGAGAAGTGAGTTTCAACCTTTGGCTAATAATAATGCTGAAGAGATGCAAAACATTGGAAAAAGAGGCGTTAGATGTGCTTTGCAATAGGAGGCATCTGATGGTCCAACCAGCAGATAAAGGTGTCCATTGTGGTTACAGACACCCACAAATATGAGGAAGAGATTTTGAGACAACTGTGAGATAGGGATGCGTATAGGGAGGTTCAGGTAGACCCAAATTTGGCATAATAAGCAGAGTTAAATTACTAGCTGATGATCCATATGCTGCCGACTGCATTACATAAGTACCTGATAGGGACATTTCCCATTAGACCAAAGATACATAAAAATCAGGATAATCCTGTAGAATGCCCAATAGTATTGGGTATAGGCTCTGTGTTTTCCCCCATTGCAACTTTTTCAGCAAAAATTTTGAAAAACATGTAGTGAGGACTAAGGGGGTCAGTTATTAAGACCAGCATTTAGGACACCGGTCTTAATAACCCTGTGCACTGGCGGTGGATCCGCCGAAGTTATATAAAGGATGCCAGTCTGCATACTAGCATAGCATATGAAAAAGGACTGATGGTAGTGGGCTGAATATTATGGGACTCAGACTTGACTTCAGAAGGCAAGCAGTTTGTGTTATCATTATTAGAGCTGGTTTTGACATGCAATTATTTACTGTTTCGTGAGAATTTCACTGTACAATGTAGAGGTACAAGGAACTTTCGAGTTCGGTAGAGGAAGCCTAATGATATGGGGTTGTTTCACAGCCAAAGGTGTTGGATACTTGCCCAGGATCGATGGTGGTCTCAATGCTGAGCTATATGTGAGACCTCAACCCAATCAAACACTGGTGGGTAGAGTTGAAGAAAAAGCTGTATTCATACCCAAGTGAATCAACCAGTATGCACTAACATTGGGAACGTGTAGAAGAGACCTGGTACCAGATTTTGGTCGAGACATGCATTAATCGGGTCGAGAGATGCCCAGAAGGATTCAAGCAGTGTTGAAAGCCAAAGGTGGATTTACAAAATACTAACAAAATAATAAAAATGTTAATTTAGAATTGTAGGAGAAAATCAGTAACAACACAGTTACATGTACATATATACGTGAACAGTACAGTTAAAAAAAATCTGCATAAAATATGCTAAGTAGTTGCAAGTCCAGTTTATGTATGATATAGCCAAGATGATTGTCTATAAAATTATGGTAGTCTCACGTTCAAAGCTGTAGTGGATGCTGAGATATGGTCAGGGGCGGATTTGGCATAGACCTTACAGGGAAATTTCCCAGTGGGCCGATGCCCAGGGGGGTGCCTAAGCCCTCCTCACAACCGGCCAGTGGATGTTTTTGGGGATGTATTTTGTGCTGCTGGCAGTATTTTGTGATGGACTGTGGTATTTGGCTCTGTTGGGGTGGTATAATGTGCCACAATTTGGTATTGCTGGCCCTGCCTCCCATCAGTTTGGACCCGACTACAAAACAGGGCCACTTTTAGTATTTTTTCCAGGGCCACTTTAAGTTCCCAGTCCGCCCCTGGATATGGAGCCTGAAAGTCAAAAATTTAAAACATTGTTACCCTTTTGCTCCTCAGTGTATGTAAGAAGACATTACCAGGACAGATTCGTGTCCACTGGAAGAAAACAATTAAGGTCTCTAGTGAAAGACGGGAAGCAAGATCTTAAAAGCTATGAAATTTATAGTGAAAGTATATGACAACATTGTATAACTTTTCATTACCCAATGAATAAGCTTTATCTGCTGAAAAATATGCAAAATTGATGTTGTATAAGTGGTAGTGTTGTAGTATGACATCTTATATAAGAACCTATAAAAGTTTCTTTGGAAGTCAGCTTGGATGTGCTTTCAGCACAGAATATCAATCTGCTGGTTGGATTTTAGCTGCAAGCAAGAGAGATAAAATATAATATGGCCAATTTTTCTCAGCTGTAAATCAAATAAACTTTTTTCTCCTGGCCTGTTACTTGTGATTATTCTGCACAGCCTGTCTTATTGTGATGATAGCAGTGCAGTGTGTTGAACTCCAATACCATCTGTTGCTCTCTTGCTGTTGGCTGGAAAACATCATAATAAGGCTCCTTTATACTCCACATTTTAAAATTTATATTTTTTGTAATTTCTTTCCTAGAAAAAAAGTGTATACTCAACTTTCCACAACAGTTCTCCTCAACTGTATGGCAAATGGTTGCAGATATCTGCAATTAACATTAGCCAATGTAAGCAAAGCAGATGAGGCCTCACTGTACTTATACAGTGCCTTGAAAAAAGTATTCATACCCCTTGAACTTTTCCAAAATAAATTCACATTACACTGACAAACTTAAATTTATGTTATTAGGATATTATGTGATAGACTCACACAAGTAGCCAGTATGTGTGAACTGAAAAGAAAATGATACATGATTTTAAAAATGTTTAATAAATAGGAATCTGGAAAATGTTCCGTGCATTTGTATTCAGCCCCCCTGAGTCAATACTTTGTAGGATCACCTTTCCCTGCAATTACAGCTGCAAGTCTTTGGGGTATGTGTCTCCAGCTTTGCACATCTAGAGGATGACATTTTTGCCCATTCTTTTTTGCAAAATAGCTCAAGCTCAGTCACATGAGATCCCAATAAAATACATTTAAGTTTGTTGGTGTAATGTGAAAAATTGTGAAAAAGTTCAAGGGTTCCTGAGGCTTGCTCTACTAAGTGGGCTTCTTATTAAGTGGAGTTTAAAAAAAAAAGGAGTTCTAGTGCTGAGTGTGATTTTGTGGAGTGATTGTAAGGTGGCTGAGTGTGGTTTGAAGCAGAGATCCTTGAAAGTTAAATTTTTGCATTTTAGTACTGCCATGTAAAACTTTTTTTTTCTCTCTGCTGGGTGTTGCCATTTAAACCCTTTTTTTTTTTCTCTGCTTGAATAAGGGGAGGGGCCTGGGCAACCAGGTGCTATAAATTAAACCACTAAACTCCCTGAGCTTGCTCTTCCTGAGGCTTGCTCTACTAAGTGGGCTTCTTATTAAGTGGAGCTTAAGAATAGGAGTTGGAAACTAAGGTTGGATATAATTTCCTAGTGTGTTGTTGGCTTAATTCTACTGTTGTAATCCAGATTTAGTATGTGTTGCACAATTGATTACGCAGTCCAGTGCACATCTTGCATGATGCATGCAGTCCTGGAACAGCCGTTCGAGGGTGTATATCTTTGTTCAAGATGTGAGCAAATTACCCGTCTGGAATCGCAAATCGAGTCTCTAAACGAGCAAGTTGCAACACTGAGAGGCATTGACAATTTGCACAAGAGTTTGCTTCTCACCGAGCAAGCACTCTTTGGGGTAGATGAGGGGGAGGGTGACAGAGAGGAGGCCTGAGGAAAGTGAGGTAGCTAGCTGGGTAACAGTTAGAAAGCGGGGGTAGAGGGAAGAGTGCCAGGGAGGCTAGCCTGATCTGACACACCCCAACAAGTTTGCACTTTTGGCGTATGAGGGGGATCTGTCCAGGGATGGCACTCCTGCAGCCGGACACTTCCTCTGCCAGTCAGGGGAATGTCAGCTCCAGTAAGCAGGGAACCAGGAGAGCAGGGCAGGCCAGACAGGTGCTGGTAGTGGGAGACTCCATTATTAGGGGAACAGATAGGTAAATCTGTCACAAAGACCGTGATCGCCGAACAGTGTGCTGTCTTCCTGGCGCTAGAGTTCGACACATCGCGGATCGGGTTGACAGATTACTGGGAGGGGCTGGAGAAGATCCAGCGGTCATGGTCCATATCAGAACCAATGACAAAGTTAGAGGTAGGTGGAGAGTCCTTAAAAATGATTTCAGGGATTTAGGTCAAAAGCTTAGGGCAAGGACCTCAAAGGTAGTATTTTCCGAAATACTGCCTGTACCACGAGCCACACAAGAAAGGCAGTGGGAGATTAGGGAGATTAACAAGTGGCTCAAGAACTGGTGTAGGAAGGAGGGGTTTGGGTTCCTGGAGAACTGGGCCGACTTCTCTATCGGCTACAGGCTCTCGCAGGGACGGGCTGCACCTCAATGGGGAAGGGGCAGCTGTGCTGGGGAGAAAGATGGCTAGAAGGTTGGAGGAGTGTTTAAACTAGGGACTGGGGGGGAGGGAAATTACACTATAGGAGGGGAAGATGGTGCAGATAGAGACCGGGGGCGAGGTAGTGGGACTGTGGGAGGAATGGAAGGAGGGACTAGAACAGTTCAGAAGGAAAGGTGTAGGGTAAAAAATAACATAACCTCTCAAATGTATGTATACTAATGCCAGAAGCCTGACTAATAAAACTGGGGAGCTGGAATTAGTGATGTGTGAGGAGGACTATGACATAGTGGAATAACTGAGACATGGCTGGATGATAGCTATGACTGGGCAATTAATGTACAAGGTTACAGTCTGTTTAGAAAGGATCGTCAAAACCGGAGAGGGGGAGGGGTTTGCCTTTATGTAAAGTCTGTCTAAAGCCCACACTCCGGGAATATATAAGTGAGGGACATGAACATGTGGAGTCACTGTGGGTAGAGATACATGGAGCTAAAAAGAACAATAAATTACTAATAGGAGTTAACTATAAACCACCTAATATACCAGAGTCCACAGAAAATCTACTACTAAACGAGATAGACGAGGTGGCAAATCATATTGAGGTGGTTATTATGGGGGATTTCAACTACCCAGATATAGACTTGGAAACTGAGACCTGTACATCTCATAAGGGAAACAGGTTCTTGGCAATAACCAAAGACAATTACCTCTCCCAACTGGTTCATGACCCGACTAGAGGGACGGCCATACTGGACTTAGTATTAACCAATAGGCCTGACAGAACAACAGACGTGCAGGTTGGTGGACACCTGGGAAATAGTGACCATAAAGTAATAACCTTCCAATTATCATTCAAAAGAGCGTTCTACAGGGTGGAACAAAAATACCAAACTTCAAAAAAGCTAAATTTAGCCAACTAAGAGAGGCTATAGGCCTAACTAACTGGGACAAAGTCTCAAAATAAAAATACAGCCACAAAATGGGATATCTTTAAAAATATCTTAAAATCTCATTGTGAGAGGTACATACCGTATGGGAATAAAAGGTTAAGGAACAAAAAGAAACCAATGTGGATAAATAGAAAGCAATAAATGACAAAAAGAAAATCATAAAAGCATATAAATCACTAAAACAGGAGGGTAGCACGGAAGCACTGAAAAACTATAAGGAAAAAATAGAACATGTAAAAAACAAATAAAAGCGGACAAACTAGAGACCGAGAGATTAATTGCCAAAGAGAGTAAAACTAATCCTAAAATGTTCTTCAATTATATAAATGTTAAAAAGTATAAATCTGAAGGTGTCGGCCCTTTAAAGAGTAATGAGGGGGGAGTCGCAGAGAGCGCGAGGAGAAAGCAAAGCTGTTAAATATTTTTTTCTCCAATGTATTCACTGAGGAAAATAAACTGTCAGATGACATGCAGAATGTAAAAATAAATTCCCCATTAAAAGTGTCCTATCTGACCCAGGAAGAAGTACATCAGCGACTTAAAAAGATTAAAATAGACAAATTGCCAGGACCGGAAGGCATACACCGGTGTATCCTAAGGCAATTACGTAATGTCATAGCCAGACCCTTATTTCTGATATTTGAGGACTCTATACTGACAGGGAATGTCCCACAGGATTGGCGCATGGCAAATGTGGTGCCAATATTCAAAAAGGGTCCAAAAACAGAGCCGGGAAACTATAGGCCGGTAAGTTTAACATCTGTTGTGAGTAAACTGTTTGAAGGTTTTCTGAGAGATGCTATCTTAGAGCATCTCAACGGAAATAAGCAAATAATGCCATATCAGCATGGCTTCGTGAGGGATCGGTCATGCCAAACTAATTTAATCAGTTTCTATGAGGAGGTAAGGTTCTAGACTTGACAGCGGCGAATCAATGGATGTCGTATATCTGGACTTCTCCAAAGCATTTGACACTGTACCACATAAAAGGTTAGTATTTAAAATGAGAATGCTCGGACTGGGAGAAAACGTCTGTAAGTGGGTAAGTAACTGGCTCAATGATAGAAAACACAGGGTGGTTATTAACGGTACACACTCAGATTGGGTCACTGTCACTAGTGGGGTACCTCAGGGGTCAGTATTGGGCCCTATTCTCTTCAATATATTTATTAATGATCTTGTAGAAGGCTTGCATACTAAAGTATCAATTTTCGCAGATGACACTAATCTGTGTAAAGTAATTTACACTGAAGAGGACAGTATACTACTACAGGGGATCTGGATAGATTGGAGGCTTGGGAGATAAGTGGCAGATGAGGTTTAACACTGACAAATGTAAAGTTATGCACATAGGAAGGAATTAATGCAAGTCACCCGTACACACTAAATGATAAAACATCTCGGTAACACTCACATGGAAAAGGGATCTAGCTGCAAAAAACCCAGTGTCAGGCCAAGGCCAATAAGATAATGGGTTGGCATCAGAAGGGGCATAGATGCCCGTGATAAGAAATAGTCCTACCACTTTACAAATCGCTAGTCAGACCACACATGGAGTACTGTGTACAGTTCTGGGCTCCTGTAAACAAGGCAGACATAGCAGAGCTGGAGAAGGTCCAGAGGAGGGCAACTAAAGTAATAACTGGAATGGGGCAACTACAGTACCCTGAAAGATTATCAAAATTAGGGTTATTCACTTTAGAAAAAAGACGACTGATGGGAGATCTAATTAATATGTATAAATATATCAGGGGTCAGTAGAGATCTATCCCATCATCTATTTATCCCCAGGACTGTGACTGTGACGAGGGGACATCCTCTGCGTCTGGAGGAAAGAAGGTTTGTACACAAACATAGAAAAGGATTCTTTACGGTAAGAGCAGTGAGATTATGGAACTCTCTGCCTGAGGAGGTGGTGATGGTGAGTACAATAAAGGAATTCAAGAGGGGCCTGGATGTATTTCTGGAGCGTAATAATATTACAGGCTAATAGCTACTAAAGAGGGGTCGTTGATCCAGGGAATTATTCTGATTCCCTGATTGGAGTCGGGAAGATTTTTTTATTCCCCTAAAGTGGGGAAAATTGGCTTCTACCTCACAGGTTTTTTTTTTTGCCTTCCTCTGGATTAACTTGCAGGATAACAGGCCGAACTGGATGGACAGATGTCTTTTTTCGGCCTTATGTACTATGTTACTATGTAATACTTTTTCGAGGAACTGTATAGTTTCATATTACTTAGTGGGCTGCCATATCGTGCCTCTGTACAGCATTGAATTCTCTCATGGAAGCATTGCTTCGTAGAATATCTCTGTAATAGAGCATCCGATGGAGAATGTTTTATTGTGATGCACAGATCCATGATACAGCCATATGCAAAAAGACCAACACAAACAAATTACCCACAAAGTATAGCATGAAATGTATGCTCTAAAGATTATGAAAAAGGGTATAACAATAGATGGATGGTTTCTCCAACATATTATTTTAATCTTCATTTTATCAAGTTAATATATGTAAGGGTCTTTTCAGTCTGCAACTTTTGTGTCTGTTAACCATATGTGTTGGGTAAGTTCCAAGCAAATCTGTTAAATGGATTTATAGGGCCCCATTAAACACCTCCATTTGGTATCTTCTAGAGGAATGTCCTAGCCACATGGAATAGCGCAGCAGATTGTGCTTTTTCCGTGATAGATGAATCTGATCAAAAAATCTACAGCACATGCAGTGGGCCTGTGGCCCACTGCCTAAAGGGTTATGTTATTATGCACTCTACACCTCTAAGGCTGTGTGTGGAGTAGGGCGTTAACTGGTCAGCTAGCCCCTAGTAACAACTGCTAGCTGTACTTTAGTTTAAAAGTGCCTGTTTGAACCATCTATCTAATGGCCTCTGTAAAGTACGTGTACTGTTTGCACAGACAGTCCTTATCATTGTGTGCACCAAACACCTGCATTGCTACAGTACCACATTGCCTTGCACAGCACTGGGACCCTACCTTGTAAACCAAAGACACACCCACATCAAGGATACCCCGAAACAACCACCAGCCAGGAGAACCCCAATACCAGGGTGTTCCACGAGGAACAAAGCCTGTACCATCCTGTCTCTGCATGGCCAAGGAGTGTCTGAAGTGAGGACTGACACCACAGAGTACTACTACTCCTACCATTGCTGCACTGTCCACCTCCTCCTCCCCTTCCTAAGCCCACTGCATTCACATTTTTATTTTACCATAGTCAACCTATGGGGGATGGATGCTACACAGTAGCATCTGTTTTATGGCTTCATGGTGATTACAGTAAACAGAGACAACATATGCAGTCTGAAAAAGTCCAAAAATACTCATCCACTCCAATAACTGAATAAAGACTGAACTAATAAGTTAAAGGAGCATCAGGCAAGCAGAGACTCCTGATATAGGCATTCCCTCTGGCTCCTGTGATGATCTTTAGTGGTGTTCCCCCAAGACTTCTATTGGGCAACCTCTGGCACATTCATTTGGTGGATGGCATCTGTCCCCCATATGTGCCTGTGTTAAAAAATAACATATACTGGGCAGTAAATATTTTTACTGGATGCTTCTGTGTGATATAGAGCAGTCTCATATGCTATTCTATGCAATGAAAATAGCCAGAAACCCTAGCAGGCACTATCAAACGGAGGTATTTGAGTAGTTGGCCACCATTGGTGTAATGAGGTTCTATCGATCACTGTGAATTTCGGAGCATACAGTAAACATACAACGCTATACGCAGTGCGAAAAGACTCTTACAAGAATATCATGTTAGTATAAGTACAGACGTAGGCATCGTTGCTTTTACTAACAATGCATCATCAACCAAACAAGAAAACATTACAGTAATACAGCAGATTGCGATGAACATCCTAAGTAATGTTAATATCCTGGAGTCAGAATAATGTTGGCTAAATCTTTATTTGATAACAAATAGGAAATAGGTTTTTTTTGAAGACGGTGCCTGTTGGTTTAAAATAGCTATTTGCTTCAGGCTGGTGAGAGAACTTATAATTTCTCTATTGAACTTGGCTACGTCAAAGAGAGACTCAAGATTTCTGTTTGTGCAGTAATGGTTACTGTTCTGTCTTCATGCACGTTCACACAGTGTGCAGTCTGATATTCAGCATAAACTATTCCTGTCTTCCCAAATAAGAAGACTGTTCTTGTAGTCTAACTTGTTTATTGGTTAAAACAGGATTGTTGATTGGTAAAACTGCAAGAATACAAATGGCATGTATAAGTATAAAGTATAGATAGCATGTACTATAACATTTGCATTAGCACTGAAGCACATGGTAAAATAGCCGCCTGTACATAAGATTACATGTCTAGCAACAGTAGTAACAACTCCCTGAATAACAATTACAAATATCTGATCAGCTCTGCATAACATATGTCCCTGAAACAAAGGTAGATCTCTCACCAGATATGATTTTACAAGGATGGTGGAATTAGAGAAGGAGATATGCAAAAGGACAGCTCTGCTGATGTGTCCTGGAGACTGGAGACTTCTCTTTCCCAGGATGCTTTGCACTCCCACAATTCAGTGCACCACCCGCAATGCAGTAGTCTTTGTAACAGTAAAAGCAAAGTGTAATACAACTTAACACCGCTAGATGGTGCTATAACCACACTAACCACTTGAGGACATTGCGACCCTGTTATCTAAGTGATATTGCTCACCATCACAGGTGTGGTCTTCACAGGAGGTATCTGCGAAAGGACAAGGCACAGGAGCACTGTGTGGCAATTCTTTTATCAGGAAACTACTGTGACATGCCTGGAATGGGGAAGGACGTCCATTTTCAAGTGTGTTGGTGAGCATACTGCTGACTGAAGTTGGCTTGTGTGCCCCTCCTAGACAGACGTCTCCTATGATGACCCTGACCCATCCTAAGTCAAGTCTCTGGGCGTATGGAGCGTTTTGGGGACTGTTAATCCGTCCTCTAGCCTTATGAACTCGCAGTATGTCTCTTCCAAAAAGTAAGACTATCGGTGCCTTTGGGTCCAGTTCCAGTATCAGGTAGGTATCTCAGACCGGTTGTCAGGTATGTGATTGCAATCCAGTAACGTTTGCAGGAACAAGCAGGTCTGACAATCTATGAACTCTACCTTGCACCAGTTGCCTTCCTCCCTGCCGTCTCAAAGGTACCAGCACATGTCCTTAAGGAGTAGGGGGAACCGGGGGCCCTACGATATTGAAGGTGTCGAAGAAGGTGGGATTTAGCTAAAGACCGGTTCCTTTGATCATCTAAGATTGCATATACCTTGATAAACTCTGACAAGGCAGATTTTGAGCATAACTTCCATCCTACAGTCCTTTACAGATCTCTGTACAGTGAAAAGTGACTACTGCTGTGTCTATGTCGGTGTTTATCTGCAGCGTACTCAAGTTGTGTGCAATAGGTGTTTCTGGGTGATGTAGTGCAATAGACACTAACCTGGTAAGCTGACTCTCTGCAAGGGCAGGTATAGGTAGAAATAGTTCGTGACGCCAGTGCCAAGTAAACGGTGGCACGCCGTTTGCGGATGCAGGAATAAATTGAGGAAACGTGGTATTAAAACAGAACTCCAACTTTAGTAGTTTTCAAGCAGAGACAATATTGGAATCGCAGTTCCTTGGCATACAGTCGATTTTGCAATTCGGTCGATGCAGGCAAATTCAGTTACAGCAAGGTGATTACAGAGTGTTGAACACAGGACTTGCAGCACAGGAGCTTGCACTCTAATTCTGTCTGATCTGGAATATAAGCATATCTTCACCAAGGCCCATTAAACCTAGTTCTGGCTTTATATCCTTGGCCTATAGCTTTAATCAGTACCTCCTCTGTCTTTCTGAGTACCTCTTGCCTTTCCTGATCTTTGCTTCTCTGTCTCTTCAACTTCTGGACACTTCCTCAGGCTCTAGAAACTTCTGAGCTGTGGTCTAGACTGACTTTTACTTCCTTGTCTGGGCCTTATATAAACTAGGGCTCCCTAGCCTCCCTCTATTGACTAGAAGCTGGAATGACACCCCCTAGCAGGCCTGTACATGCAAGTTTCAGTAACAGGAAAATACATACATTACATGACATTTTATAAAACTGACATATACCAACTTCCCATAATTAGGAGGGACGACAGCACACCAAGTGGACACTTTGGTAGTGACGGGTATTACAGTCCCCGTACACTACATACCCCACTGCTTTAAGCTGAGTACGACCTCAGTACCCATCATGGGTCGCCCAACTGGGATCTCTACCTGAAATAGAAAAAGAGACATGGCAGGCATACATAATGTAATTATCCATCATCTTTATATTTACATCAGGTCCAATTGGCAAAGGTTGAAGTGTGGTGACAAGGGGCGTAGTTCTCTTCTCTCAGGATAATGAATGGAACGGGGGCGCTGACCTGGCACAGCGTAACATTATAACCAGGATAGTCCATGACAATGAATAAGTCCATAATAGAACAGCAAAATAACGGAACTACCCAGGAGTTTCCCGTGGGTGTATCACAGGCAAGGGCTCACGTGGAGGAGTCCATTCTTGCGCACAAATGTCAAGTAAGGTATTGCCCGTGGCAACTGTTTGGGAGGAGACACCACCAGAATAATCAAAGTCTCCTAAACGGACTGGTGGGCGTCCCCTGGTCATCCGGGTAGACCTTCTCAAACAGGGGTCTCCTCTCCCCTTAGCAACGAGGTACGACGAGAGAGGAGCAACAGGAGGGTCTCCATCCGTGAGACCTTGGTCAGGAACAACTGGAACAACAGGAACAACTGGAACAACAATATCCACTAGAGGGGGAACTGGACCCGGAGCATCTTGAACCGGCTCTGCTGGAGGTGAAGCTACAGTAGGTGCCGGAGCAGGCACCAGCAAGTTCAACCAAGGTGTCAGAAGCCAATTGCATGGGATCAGCGTCATACCTCAGATTACTAACAGCCTGCATAGGATCCTCGGGCCTGTATGCTGACTCTGACACCGGATATTCTGATCCAGAACCTCCGGCACTAGGTTCTGGCGTCAGGCAGAGTTTCAACCGGTTTCGGTGTACAATTTGGGATCCCTTGTCTTCCCGGGTGATCTCATAAGTGTGAGTTCCAACATTTGGATTGCAGTGACAACATAAGGACTTCGCTCCCACTTACTGTCCAATTTGCTGGTACGACGGTTATTCTTTAACCATACCACGGTCCCTATGGTCAAGGGTTCTGCATGGGCTGCCTGATCATAGTCTCTCTGCTGTCGGTCTCTAGCAAGGTCCATACGTTCCTGAACAATGGCTTTGGCTGCATCCAATCGCCTTTGGTGCTCAGCAACCCAGTCGGTGTTAGGTAATGGGTTAATGCAATCAGGCACATGTATGTCCAATGAATGATCAGCAGGCAATGTCCTTGGCGCCCAAACATCAAGTAAAAGGGGTATACCCGGTGGAACAATGTATGGTATGTTGTATGTGAACATGAGCTGTGGCAACAGACTGGGCCAATCTCCTCTGTTCTCAGGAGGCACGGCCCTCAGCATCTCTATCAAGGTCTGATTCATTTTTTCACATAATCCGTTACCTTGAGGATGGTAGGCCGTCGTCCGGATCTTCTTACAGTTGTGTAAGCGGCACAGTTCATGGAACAGATGGAACTCAAAAGCAGGTCCTTGATCGGTGAGGATCTTTTCTGGACATCCATAGGGCAGGAGGAAGTGCTTCCAGAACATTTCGGCTGTAGTCTTGGCTGTCTGGTCTCTCACAGGCACTGCGACAACAAACTTTGTGAAATGGTCAATAATAGTCATGGCATAAGCATACCCTGAGCGACTAGGCTCCAGTTTTACATGGTCGATGGCGACAAGTTCAAGAGGACGGGTACTTACAATGGGTCTTAGTGGTGCCCTCTGATCATGGTGCTCACTTCGTTTCAAGGCACAGGCTACACACTCTCGACACCACTTTTCCATGTCTTCTCTCATGCCCACCCAGTAAAACCGCTGGCGGATAGTAGCCTCAGTCTTTTGGACCCCAAAGTGACCGGATTGATTGTGGTACAATCTCCAACACCATACCTGCATCTCGTCGGGGTATGAGAATCTGGTGTACTCTTTCGTTGGACACTGGGTCTAGGCTTCTCCGTAGCAATAGGCCCTTTTGTATGAAGAGTTGATGGCGCTGTCTCCACAGTTGATGAGCTCAGGATCTGCACTCTTACGCCGGATCCTCTCAGGGGCTCTGCCACTAGTAATGAAGTCCAACAACTCACCCAGCACTCTACTTTTCAGACTGTAGTTTCACCCACCTTTCTTCTTTAGGTTCAGGCCTACTGGAGGGTGAAGGAACTGCAGCTCTGTTATTAGTAGCTCGAGCCTGATCCTGTTGAGCAAATTTGTTATAGAAAGCCGGCATCTCTACATCTTCCCAAGCATCTCGCACATCATCAGGAGCTGTCTCTGTGGGAAGCCTGGATAAAGCATCAGCGTTATCATTAGTACGTCCAGCACGATACTTTACAGAGAAATTATAGTTGGCAAGGCGAGAGGCCCATCTCTGCTCCAAGGCCCCCAATCTAGCTGTATTGAGATGTGCCAGAGGGTTATTGTCAGTGAATGCAATGAACGGGGGGTGGCGGGCTAGATAATCCTTGAATTTTTTCTGTCACCGCCCACACTTATGCCAGGGAACTCTAGTTTGAAGGAACTATAATTCTGGTCATTTTTCTCAGCTCCTTTCAGGGAGCGGCTTTGCATATGCTATCACTCTCTCTTTTCCCTCTTGGATCTGGGCTAACACAGCTCCCAGGCCTCGCTTGCTAGCATCAGTATAGAGATGGAAGGGCTTACTATAATCTGGATAACCTAACACTGGAGGCTCGGTCAGTTTCTTTTTTAGCAATTGGAACGCTATCTCTCTTTTCTCATTCCACTCAATGGGCACAGGAGTTCTAGGACTCTTTTTGGGTTGCCCCCTCAAGAGCTCCTGGATAGGATCAGCTATTTTGAGCAAAATGGGGGATATAAACGTCTATAGCAGCCGGCAAAACCCAGGAAACTCC
This sequence comes from Bufo bufo, assembly GCF_905171765.1. Classification (NCBI taxonomy): domain Eukaryota; kingdom Metazoa; phylum Chordata; class Amphibia; order Anura; family Bufonidae; genus Bufo; species Bufo bufo. Next base: position 568,652,053 of record NC_053389.1, on the reverse strand, counting down.
TCTACCTCTTTAACAGTAGTAGGAACCGGCCAATTACAGACAGCTGCCAATTTATCAGGGTCAGGTTTGCACTCCCTCTCCGCTTACTATATGCCCCAGGTATCTTACTGCAGGTTTGAGCAGGTGACACTTGGATGGCTTTTACCTTCAAGCCATATTTGATAAGGATTTCAAATACTTCTGCCAAATGTTTCAGATGGTCCTCATATGTTTTTGAGTACACAATTGACGTCATCTAGATACAGCAAGCACTGTTTCGAAGTTTTTGTGACCCAAACACCGCTCCATTAATCTCTGGAAAAGTTCCTGGGGCATTGCATAGCCCGAACGGCATACAATTGAATTCGAAACAGGCCCATGGGAGTAGTGAAGGCAGTCTTTTCTCTATCTGCAGGGGCCATGGGTACTTGCCAGTAGCCACTGGTCAAGTCCAATGTGGAGAAATAGGCAGAGGAGCCCAGAGCAGTTAGTGACTCCTCAATGCGGGGCAGTGGGTATGCATCTTTGTGGGTTATTTGATTAATTTTCCTATAATCCACACAGAAACGGATACCACCGTCCTTCTTCTTTACAAGGACCAGGGGTGCAGCCCACGGACTACGGCTGTCCCGGATTACATTAGAGTCCTTCATCTCTTGGATCATTTCCTTTACAGTCTGATATGAAGTAGGCGGTAAAAGGTCGGTATCTCTCCTTGATAGGAGGATGAGAGCCAGTAGGTATGGTGTGTTGTATGGCACTCACCTCTCCATAATCAGTGGCATGCTTACTGAAGGCCTGGTGGTGCTCCTTGACAAGCTGTATAATCACTTCTTGTTGCCGTTGGGGGGTATTCTCGTCCCCGACATGGAGCTCTTCCCACCAGGGCACTTGTGGCTGGGTCACCGTCGCGAACATCTGCTGTCTGCAGCTGGCAGGTTTTTCTGTCACTGGAAGACGATTGATGTCTTGAAGGACACCACCTGGGACAGTGGGCAACAGGGCAATGCTTAGTAAGCGCAACAGGATGATTACTCAGATTAATCAGACGGACAGCGTACTTTACCTTGGGAGACGTTCACCAGGCACTTGGCAGCTCTCACATAAGGATAATCCTCCATCTGGAGTGGTTCCACCAGGGCTGGATAATCTCGCCTTCGACTCCCAGGACAGCACGACACCACAAAAGAGTTTGAGAATTAGGAGGCAAAGTCACAGGCTTAATATCACGGATCCTGGCAGTAACAAATTTCTCCTTTCCCATTAGCAAACCTCTGCTGGGCACTTTAACACAGTAATAGTCTTTTGAATAACCCTCCTGGATGCAGAGGAAAGGCAGTGGGCAAAGTCTGATGTAATACAGCAAGGTATTTCTGAATACCAGTTTTTGAAGACATTGGTGCCTAGAAGGACAGGATGTCTCCTCTGTCACCGGCCTGTACTACGATCACTCCCTGTTAGGAGCAGGGTTACTTCTCCCACCTGCAGGGTGGGTTCCCAGTATCAATGAACCTTTACTGGTTTTGCCATTGCTGGCGATAATTTCCACCAGGAGTCAGGCGGTTGGGTCAACTGGTTGGTTGTCCCAGAACTTTTCAAAATGCAGGCAGCTGAATAGTAGTGACCTGAGACCCAGTATCTAATAGGGCTTCAAAGGGAACCCCGTTGATCACTATATTGATTTTAGGATGGGATCCTACATAACGTGGCATCCAATTTGGATCCTCTGGACCAGGGCCGATCCTAGGGTCACAGGCGCCTAGGTGCAGAAATATTTCTGGCGCCCCCCACATGGGCGTGGTTATCTTACTAACTCCTCCCTTTACAATGTTTCTATGGCAACAACTTCAGCCTCCAACTTCAGCCCCACAATTTGCTTTGACAATAACTTAGTCAAAACCCAGTTTCTGACCCTTATGTTAAAACATAACTTTCATTTGATTGCTTTAATACCTAAAGGAAAAAATAATTAAAAAAAGCTGCTGTTTCTCTAGATGACCTTATGTTGATAGTAGTGGTAATAGAGTCTCAAGGGTCTATAAAAGCAAGCTACACTATTTTTACAAGCATTGAAACTCTATTAACACTACTATCAACATAAGGTCATCTAGAGAAACCGTAGGTTTTTATTTATTTTTTCTTTCTCTTTAGGTGTTATAACATAACTTAATTAGATTGCTCTAACACATAAATGGGGGAAAATAAGAAGAATTTTAAAAACCTGCTTTTTTCTAGTCTAGATGACCTTATGTTAATAGTTAATAGTAGTGTTAATAGAGTCTCAAAGGTCTGTAAAAATAGTGTAGCTGCTTTTATAGACCCCCTGAGACTCTATTACCACTGCTATAAAACATAAAGTCATCTAGAGAAACAGCAGGTTTTTAAAATAATTTGGGGGATCTGTGGATGACACATTGTTATGGGAGATCTGTGGATAACACACACTGTTATGGGGGACATTATACAGGGGTAATATAACTGTGGGGTATCAGGTAAATTATACAGGGGGTAATATAACTAAGGGGTATCAGGGTACACTATACAGGGTAAATATAAGTTATATTACCCCTGTATAATAATGTCCCCTGATACCCCTTAGTTATATTACCCCTGTATAATAATGTACACTGATACCCCTTAGTTATATTACCCCTGTATACTAATGTACACTGATACCCCTTTGTTATATTACCCCTGTATAATAATGTACACTGATACCCCTTAGTTATATTACCCCGCCTGTATATTTTAACCTGATACCCCTCAGTTATATTATATAACTGAGGGGTATCAGGGTACATTATACAGGGGTAATTTAACTAAGGGGTATCTATCAGGGTACATTATACAGGGGTAATATTAAGTGAGGAGGGCTATCAGGGACATTAATACAGGGGTGAGGGGTAAGATAAGTTATATTACCCCTGTATAATGGCTGATAGTAGCCTAGCCCTCCTCCTCAGTTATATTACCCTCATGTACCCTGATACCCCTAGTTATATTACCCCCTGTATAATTTACCCTGATACCCCTCAGATATATTATATAACTGATGGGTATCAGGGTAATACAGGGGACAACAGAGGATTTCGTAGCACTGTGGGACAGGGGGGGGGTACATACTTCTTTTTTTATATGCCCTCACCTCACCAGCTAGCAGGCGCCAGGCGCGCCAGGGTACTCAGATGTAGCGTAACGTGACGTGACGTGACGTGACCTCAGCCTGCGCCGCACAGCACGCACTCCCTCTCTGCCTCCGGCGGGCCCAAAACTTCCGCCCCCTATTTGAATACTAGCCACCGCCCACCGGCAGCCCACAGCCAGGTATTGTAAATGAACTGACCGTCGCGGCGGGCGGCGTCAGCCAGCAAAACAGCGGGGGAATCAGCTGGGGGCCGGCACAGCTGAGTGAGCGGGGCATTATAAAATTGTGAGCGGGGCGGGGCCACAAATTGCTGGCGCGGCCGCTCACCCGCGCAGCATAGAGGGAACACTGGTCGTGACTGACATCCCGCTCGGCTCGCAGATTCCTCGGTGAATCGGCGGCTCGGCTGCTCGGCTTAAAAAAAAAAAAAAGTAAAAAAAAAAAAAGTCCCGGCGGCTCGCTTGGCGCCTTTCGGGTGACAGCGCTGGGGTGCGGGGCACCCACTGCACCCCGTGTAGGATCGGCCCTGCTCTGGACCTAGTGTTCTACCTCCCGAGGGGTGGTCCTCAGCCTCAGGGGTTGCCCGTTTAACTGCCAGCACGTGGATTCTGTGTGTCCCAGCTTTTTGCAGTATGTACACACGGGCTTCTTGCGACCTCTATTACGCCTCCCAGGATCCCTGGGGTGAGTCTCTTGGTATGGAGGTGAGAACGGCCTAGGAGATGACAGGAACTCTTCTTCTGTCATTATGGGTTTTTCCCATTCCTCTATTTTTCTGCACACCTTCTCTAGACTTTTAGTGAGGTGATTTACTTGCTCTGTCAGCATGGCAATAGTATCAGTAGCTGACACTTGAACAGCTTGGCCGGCCTCAGCTCGGTTAGTGACAAGCGGTTTCGGCCTGCAGGCTGATGACTCAGGTGGGGTGCTCAACTCCAGGAGATACTGCGACCCCAGAATTTTTTATAGCCAGTTCTTTAAAGTCCAGAATGGCACTGATAGGGTGCCTGGGCGGACAGCATCTTTTAACTGGGTCCTTATTTGTTCACCTAGACACCCCGGTTATCAGCCTCTTTGGATTCTATCTGGATTACAGCCCCTAAAGCCTCCTGAAGTGATAGGGCATAGTCACGGAGGGACTCACCGGGCTTCTGTCTCTTGCCAAAGAAGTGCAATCTTTATCTCTGAGGCAGTCCTAGTTTCAAAAGTGGCTCTGAGGCGGGTGAAGATCTGTTCTAGAGTACTCCGCTCAGTAGCAGGCCATGATAACACTTCCTGCGGGCAGCCCCCTCCAGTTGCGCCAGCATGATTTCCATTTGCTGGTCGGCATTTATAGGGTATAATCGAATAGTGCGCACAACTTTTCTTCAAAGTCCCGTAGGGTAGGGTCTCTCCCCTGTAGCGGGGGGGAACCATGGGGCCCGAAATAGTAGGGCATGGTAAAGGGCATCATGCTAGGGGCTGTAGGGTTGATCAGGAGCCGCAAGCTCTCCTGGGGCCGGCTGCTCAGGCACTCCTGGCTCTGACATGGTAGTCTATTGAGAGGTGGCCGCTGGCGACTAAAGAGGCCGGTACACACTCCCCTTCCCTCCGGTTACAAGTGCTTACCGGTATCGCCGGGCCTTGCGCAGGTCCAGTCTCGCGAGGTTCCGGACGTCCTGAGCACCCGATGACGCAGGAGAAGCAGGGCCGCGGCGGTGCGATGATCAAGAGGGGCGGGACTCTCTGTGTCTTTGCAGGGATCCGCCCACGAAAGTCCTCAGCGGCGCGGGAAACTTTACTCCAGGCAGCCGGTGGCCATCTTTAGCAAAACCTGTCCATTCACTGACAGCAAGCAGGATTGTAAAAAGTCCACAAAACCACATTCCAATGCGGCGATTTTCTTCACCTTGGTAGCGCAACACTGCACAGCGCTTTTTAGAGGTTTTTGGTACACTTTGGGTATGATTTTCAGTCCACAAAGTCCACATGAATAAAACAGGCAAATTGTCACTTTGGTCACAGGGCAACTGTATAAGGCACAAAGGTTCACGCTTCTTTGCACTAGAAAGCGGCGAATCCTGTTCGTGGAACGCCAAAAGAGATGTGCAGCGTACTCAAGTTGTGTGCAATAGGTGTTTCTGGGTGATGTAGTGCAATAGACACTAACCTGGTACAGCGACTCTCTGCAAGGGCAAGGTATAGGTAGAAATAGTTTGTGACGCCAGTGCCAAGTAAACTGTGGCACGCCGTTTGCGGATGCAGGAATAAATTGAGGGAAACGTGGTATTAAAACAGAACTCCAACTTTAGTAGTTTTCAAGCAGAGACAATATTGGAATCGCAGTTCCTTGGCATACAGTCGATTTTGCAATACGGTCGATGCAGGCAATTCAGTTACAGCAAGGTGATTACAGAGTGTTGACACAGGACTTGCAGCACAGGAGCTTGCACTCTAATTCTGTCTGATCCTGGAATATAGCATATCTTCACCAAGGCCCATTAACCTAGTTCTGGCTTTATATCCTTGGCTATAGCTTTAAATCAGTACCTCCTCTGTCTTCTGAGTACCTCTTGCTTTCCTGATCTTTGCTTCTCTGTCTCTCTCAACTTCTGGACACTTCCTCAGGCTCTAGAAACTTCTGAGCTGTGGTCTAGACTGACTTTTACTTCCTTGTCTGGGCCTTATATAAACTAGGGCTCCCTAGCTCCCTCTATTGACTAGAAGCTGGAATGACACCCCTAGCAGGCCTGTACATGCAAGTTTCAGTAACAGGAAAATACATACATTACATGACATTTTATAAAACTGACATATACCAACTTCCCATAATTAGGAGGGACGACAGCACACCAAGTGACACTTTGGTAGTGACGGGTATTACAGTCCCCGTACACTACATATCTGCTTCCCATCATGTTCCTTTGCATGGGGTGATACCTGAGAGGGTGTGTGAACCGAGAGCAAGGCAGGTGATTTGACTCCGCCACCAGATAAGAGTGCGTACGCAGAAGTCAAGATTAAGAAAATTGCATTTACTATAAATTAATAAAAGCAGGTTAACAGTGAAGTTACAGAGGTAAAGACAAGCAAAATCTTCAAAACAGTATAAACAATACTAATTAAACACTGCAACAATTTTCACCTTTGTTGTGTCCGTATTCTCAGTGCGGACACTAAGAAATAATAGTCCCAGAAACTGTTCCTAACTGACCCTAACTTTCAAGCGGGTGCGCACCCCCCTTATCCAAGTGGTTACAGTTTGTGGAAGTGCACGGTGGGGCCCAATGTCGTCCTTTTCCTTTAACCAGCACAGGATCCTCAACAAAGAAGTCCTCCTCAGCAGCCCGGAAAACCAGTTGAATATAATCCAGGATTATTACAGTTACTGTCGGTACCTCGACAGCACTGTGAGTCTCTTTACTGTTTGGGGCAATTCTACACAGCCCAATGTCGGCTCCACAGGTTAGTTGCTGCACACAGTCCTTTTTAACTTGGCTTCACTAAATGCACTGTTTCTTTGTACTCCATCCGTCTCTAGACCGAAGTTCACACAGCTTGGCCACACAGGGAAGTCCTTTAAGTATCTCCACACACGTCTTACACAACACAGAACTTGTTTTCTATCTTGCCAATATGGCGGCAGTTGTAGTTCAAGTCTCTCTTCCTCCTTCTTCCTGCTCACACTGAGGCAGGGTGACATCATAAGGGGCGTATCACTTCAACACTTAGCTGCTGCCTTAAAGAACTAGTATCACAGTAATACACTTTCTCTATGGTAAACTCCAATGCAAATTGGTCCTATGCTGCCATCTATTGACCAAACGAATACTGCAGGCATTTTACATTAAATTTTAACACAGTTTACCAGGATAATGAAACTTAGAGACATTACATGACTGTTTCTTACAGGTGGTCCAGGGTGTAAAGCCGTGTTGTGTTCTGTGCTACCGCATTCTGTGCATGTCACACTGACCGTACAGTTCCTGGCGAAGTGCAATGTTGTAGCACAGCACCTGAAACAGATATTGTTTTCTTTCAGGAATTCTTTGCTGTCCTCTAAAGACTTCTCCTGAAGGCCTCTGTATTTTAGTAGAGAATGTGGTTTCTTGTGTAGGGGGCATTGTTTGGTAAGGTCTTTGGGTTTGTTCTCTTCAACATTAGTTTTGTGGACTGCCACTGGTGCTTTTATGAGTGAAGTCAAAACTGGGATCATTTCTGATCCTTGCCTGTTGAATAACAAAGTCTACAAACACCCTGAAGGGGGGAAATGGTACATTGTGAACCTGTTTTTAATGAGAACCATGCGTGATCCACTTCTCTTGTAGATTATAAGGGAGTATTTGGACAATGAGATTGACACCTTTGGCGGTGTCCAGGAATGCTAGCCCCGGCAGATCTCCTTCCACCTGAGCAACCTGTACCTCTATCAACAAGTCACTGAGTTTCCTGAGCTTCTGGTAACCCCTACCCACTATTCTGGGAAAATTATCAATTCTCTTATATAAAGCATTTTCTATAGGTTCTATTAACTCATAACACTCATCAAGTCTTTCCCACACCATCTTTAGGCCTTTGCCCAGATATTTTATTTTAGGCTACTTTCACACTTGCGGCAGAGTGATCCGGAAAGCATTTCCGTTGCCGGAACTGCCTGCCGGATTAGGCAATCTGCATGTAAACGGACAGCATTTGTAGACGGATCCGGATCCATCTCACAAATGCATTGCAAGAACAGATCCGTCTCTCTGTTTGTCATACGGACAAATAGATCCTTTTCTATTCTTTTTCACATTTGCGCAGACCAGAAGGACGGATCCGGCATTGCGGTATTTTTAATGCCGGATCCGGCACTAATACATTTCAGTGTAAACTGATCCCGAATTTTGGATGGAGATAATACCGCAGCATGCTGCGGTATTTCCTCCGTCCAAAACGCTGTTCAGTGACTGAACTGATGACATCTTGATGCATCCTGAACGGATTGCTCTCCATTCAGAATGCATGGGGGAAAATATGATCAGTTCTTTTCCGGTATTGAGCCCCTATGACGGAACTCAGTGCAGGAAAAGAAACGATAGTGTGAAAGTACCCTTAATGTCTCTGATTCTTTTGGCGTGTTCAGCAGACTCGCTTCCAAGCTACTTTACCAAGAGATCTAACTCCTCACTACAGGAAAGATCTAAGTCCCTTATGGCATTCTGGAAGGAGGTTCGCCATGCCCTGTAGTTCTCGTGGCGATCAGTGAACTTTATAAGTCCTTTGGTAACCAGCTCCTGTTTAGCAAAAAACTTTGCGAAGTCCATGGCGGCCTGGTTAGCTCCAATACTACCCGGTGTGTTGTTCTTATGCTGCATGTGTGGTGTATCACCATACCTTTTAGCGGTTTCTGGCTTAGGGAAGTCTGTATAATACCGTTCTGACGCGAAGCTTCTGTTCTATAGGGCGGTAGTTTTGGTCAGCATCGCTTTGTCACATACCGTCCTGCTTGAGATACTGTGGTTCAAGGTAGGATTTTTGGCACTCTGTATAAGCTGGCTAATGTACTGGATCATAGTCGTCATCTGTCTTGGGATGCGGATGGAGACACGCTGTGTTGGATCTTGTTCATCTAGGTCTGGCCCAAGTACTTGGCTGTGTTTCTCGGATTCAGGGAACTCCAAGGCTTCTAGGAACTCTGTCTTGGCCACTGTGGCTGCAGCTTCTTTCTCTGTGGCGAGTTTTTTCAGTGACGCTTGCAGGCATGCTGTCTCTTCTTCCAGTGATGCTTGCAGGTGTGCTCTCTCCTCTTCCAGTAATGCTCTCTCTTTTTTCTTTGACGCTTGCAGGCATGCTCTCTCTTTCTCCAGCAACGCTCTCTCTTTTTCCTTTGACACTTGCAGGCATGCTCTCTCTTTTTCCCTTAACGCTCTCTGTTTCTTTAGTTGCATCTCTTGTGCAGAAGAGGAAGACCTTACTTTTTCAGCCTAAGCTTCAGCATGGGCAGGAGCAGCCTTTCCTTCTATTAAGAACTTGCTAGAGCAGCTTGCTTGTGACCTGGTCCTGTTTGTTGCTGCCTGGCTAGCGGACATTGTGAGCCTTTTGCTGGCTGCTTAATGTCTTTGTGCAGACCAAGTCTATGAAGAAACAGAGAGACTTCAGCGTGGTCTGGATCGTGCTGCACTTTCTGGGGGCTGCACTTTCACTTCTTGTGACTGTATGGCAGCCGCTGCAATCATGTACGCAGGACCGCGTGGCTGGTGGCGGCTCCATATAGTCATATCCACTATCGCTGGTGACACAGTGTGCAGTCTGACATTCAGCATAAACCATTCCTGTCTTGCAAATAAGAAGACTGTTCTTTGTAGTCTAACTTGTTTATTGGTAAAACAGGATTGTTCATTGGTAAAACAAGAATACAAATAGCATGTATAAAGTATAGATAGCATGTACTATAATAATTGCATTAACACTGAAGCACGTGGTAAAATGGCTGACTGTACATAAGATTACATGTCTAGCTAACAGTAGTAACAACTCCCTGAATAACAATTACAAATAGCTGAACAGCTCTGCATAACATATGTCCCTTAAAAAAAGGTAGATCTCTCACCAGATATGCTTTTATAAGGATGGTGGAGTTCGAGAAGGAGATATGAAAAGGACAGCTCTGCAGATGTGTCCCGGAGACTGGAGACTTCTCTTTCCCAGGGTGCTTTGCACTCCCAAAATGCAGTGCACCACCCACAATACAGTAGTCTTTGTAACAGGAAAAACAAAGTGTAATACAACTTAACACCACTAGGTGGTGCTATAACCACACTAACCACTTGAGTAATACCAAGACTCTGGCAGAATGAACTAGAATCATTTTCAAACCCTGCTGGGCAGAACAGTTACATAATGGTTACATTGAAAAAAGACATGGGTCGATCAATTTTAACCTTTCACAAATCAATTATACAACATTCACTGTTACATTAACTATAATTATCAATGCTGTTTGCTATTAGATAAGCATCTAGCCTGGTGGCATAGTATCAGCCATTACTACTTCTTGGGGGAGGGCATTCAACATTTTGACTACTTTATTTGGGCAGTTACGGGGCCAAAACTGACCAAATAACTAAAGTGTGAACTCAGCCTTACAGGTCGAGGTTAGTGTCAGGTATAAAGAACCGTGCAGAGGCCCAAGATCCTACTGTAGCGTGAAAGAGTGCACTACTTTTACACCATCGTCAGCTGATTCCACATAGATGTCTACAGAACCTGTTCTATTAAACGCTTATACAAGTAGAGCCCCCCCTGACAGAGTGGGTGTCAGCAGTAAGTATGTGTTGACGTCACTGATTATTTTGCCCTTCCTCTGATCCGTCAGAACAATAACCCCTAAAAAACAGATCCTCTCTGTGCATCAGTAATGCTAAAGCCAAAAAAAACAGGAGTGGATCCAAAACAGAGATGACACGTGAATGGAATATTTGCATGTATTCTGTGTTTTGTACCCACTCCTGCTTTTGGCTACTAAATCATAAGCCAATTCTGAAGCAAAATAGGGACCATGTCATGCAGGGCTTACAGCTGTTACATAGACAGGATCCGTTGTGCATCTCAGTTTTCCTTCCTTCTGATAGATCAGAAGAAGGGTCAAATAAATGATGATGATGTCAGCCAGGCCGAAAGGCAAAATAGTGGCCCAGTCATGAAGTAGGGAGGGTGGGAACAGCATGAGAAGTACACAGAGTGGACCTATGACATAGTGGTGAGGTGGAAGCAGCATGAGGAGACCCCAGAGTGGCACAATGACAGTGTGGATGTGGCAGTAGCAGCATCAGGAGGCTACAGAGTGGCACAATGACAGAGTGTGGAGGTAGCGGCAGCATCAGGAGAAAGCCACAGGGTGGCACAATGACAGTGCGGAGGTGGCAGCATCAGGAGGCCACAGAGTGGCACAATGACAGAGTGTGGAGGTGGTGGACGCAGCATCAAGAGGAGGCCACAGGGTGGCACAATGACAGTGTGGAGGTGGCAGCAGCATCAGGTGGCCACAGAGTGGCACAATGACAGAGTGTGGAGGTGGCGACAGCAGCAGCATCAGGAGGAGGCCACAGGGTGGCACAATGACAGTGTGGAGGTGGCAGCAGCAGCAGGAGGCCACATAGTGGCACAATGACAGCGTGGAGGGGCTGGCAGCAGCAGCATCATGAGGAGGCCACAGGGTGGCACAATGACAGTGTGAAGGTGGCAGCAGAAGCATCAGGAGACCTGAGTAGTGAGGTGGCAGCCGCATCAGGAGACCACAGAGGGACCCATTGACAGAATGGGGAGGTGGGTGGCAATTCTAGTACCAGATGAGTGGGTGAAAGAAGGAGCACTTGGCATCAGATGTGTGGCATCAGACAGATGGCAGCATCAGAATAATAGCTGAGGCAGGTAACCAGAAGAAACCGGTCTCTTTTGTCAAAGTGCTGGTGTGGCACCATTGATAAAGACGCCCTAAATTAGGGCATTTTAGATACACTCTGGTGTTCCAGATCAATGTACCCCCCCAGGGGTTAATATCCACGCGTGGCTGAGAGACTGAACACTGACACAGAAGTTGGTCAAAGCAATCTCTGACTTTTATTACATGGGATAAGCTGTATATACATCTTCAGAAGAGGGCAGTCCTCTCTGAGGCTAAAACATTGTTTCATTGGTCAAAAAGGAAGAAGAGATAAGAGAAACAGAGATAACACTTCAACATCTGCGCAGTGAATACCACTTTGGAATGTGAACTAATGTAAACATCTAAGTGTTCGCCATTTTGTAATGGCGGACAATCTAACAATAATACTGCATACGTCATATGTGACACTTCAAAGAGGTGCTTCTCTATAGGCAGTGAATAATATATATATCATCAAGCCATATGATTGGCTTACGCATCTCTACCACACTCTATGGGACACCTGTAGAAAGATGAGAAATCAGACACTTCGCACAGCACAGCACTTTTCCCCCCTCTCTCTCCTCTCCAGCCTTGAAACAAAGAGAGGGGTGGGGGGGAGGCACTTGGAGAAGAAAAAGTTAACTCATTACAGTCTTAGTTATACAAAAAATATAGAATAAAATTCACACATCTTTAACACCATGAATGATCTAGTCTGATGCATCAGGTGGGTGGAAATCCTGGCTGATCCATGTCTGATTCATCTTGGCAAAGGTCAGTCTCTCCACATTTTGGGTAGACAGGCGAGTTCTTCTTGGGGTGACTATGGCCACTAAACATCCGTTCTGATGCCACACTACTGGCCGGGCAGGACAGCTTTTCCAGGGCAAACTCTGCCAGTTGCGGCTACAAATTCAGTTTGGCTGCCCAGAAGTCCAGCGAATCTTCAATGTGGGGTGGCAGGGTGCTGTCAAAGTATGCCACCACCTGCCGGTTCAGGTCCTGCTCCAGGTCTAGCTGCTGATGCTGCTGCTGGTGGTGAGTAGTTTCTTCACTAGGCGGGTGAAGAAAGCTGGTCATCAGCGACTCAAGTTGCTGCTGATGGAGCTGGAACTGCTCCTACCCCCCCCCCACCCTGCCACAGCAGCTATTGCAGTGTAACGTGAGCTCAGAGGGCCCCCCGGCCAGACCTGCGAGAGGATGGACGATGGCGCAGATAGGCAGCAGCCAACTGACCATATAGGTGTCTTTATAGTAGTTGAGTTTGTCCTCTCTCTCAGCGGGTGTAAAAAAGGCCCCCATTTTGGACCGGTAGCGAGGGTACAACAAGGTAGAAAGTCATCCCTTTGCCGAATGCTGACAATACGGCTGTCACTACGCAAGCAAGTGAGCATGCATCGGGCCATTTGTGCAAGCGACTCAGAGGGACTCCCTGCCTCTATCTCCACTGCATACTGCCACGGTGTGTCTGGGTCCTCTGCTTCATCTTCCCCATCGCCTTGTAGCTCCTCTGGCTGCTCCTGCTCCTCCTCTCCTGTCACCCGTGTAGAAAAACCACCCATTTCGCTACACATTGCTTATACTCCAATGTCCTCGTCCTCCTCCTCCTCCAGTTCAGCCCCCACAGGGCTCATGTGGCTGTGAAAACTAGGCATCACGTCTCCACTCTCCAGTCCCTTGAGCAGCCAGATTTACCAGCATTTGTTCCAGGACATGAAGCAGTGAAATGATGTTGTTTATCCCATAGTCCTGGCAACTGACAAATAACGTGGCCTCCTCAAAGGGCCAGAGCAAATGGCAGGTGTCACGCATGAGCTGCCACTGGCTGACCGACGCTACACAGGGGAGTACTCCTGTCCGCTTGGATTATCAAGAAATCGTTTATGGCCTTTCTCTGTTCGTATAGTCAGTCCAACATATGGAGGGTGGAATTCCAACGGATGGAAAGGTCGCATATCAGCCTATGTTGGGGGATGCCGTTCTGCTGCTGCAGCTCAAGGAGGGTGTAATTTGCGCTGAACTAGTGGCTGAAGTGCATGCAAAGTTTCCTTTAGGATATCTTGCAGATGAGTGGAAGACTTCAGGAACCACCTGACAACCAGATTGAACACGTGTGCTATGCAGGGCGCATTGCTCAGCCCTCCTTGACGCAGCGCCGACACCATGTTCTTCTTGTTGTCGGTCACCATGGTTCCAATTTTGAGTTGTCACAGAGAAAGCTAGGATTCGATTTCTTGATGAAGGACACGTAGCAGTTCTTTTCCTGTGTGACTCAGTTCGCCCAGGCAAACGAGGTGCAGAACAGCGTGACACCACCGTGCCCTGCACATGTGGTATGCTGAAGGGGCACTGTGAATTGTCCCTGCAGTGGAGGCTGAGGACACGGTGGAAGATAAGGAAGCAAAGGCGGACATTGTTGCTGGACCAACGGTGTGAGAAAGTGGAGGCGGAAGCGGTGTCACCTGGCCAAGTTGCTGGTGTGGCTGTGCAGGAACCACATTCACCCAGTGGGCCATAAAGGACATGTATTGTCCCTGACCATAGTTACAGCTCCACACGTCGGCGCTGCCGTGCACTTTGACAGACACCGACAGACTCAAGGACTGGCCCACCTTCTGTTCTACATACGTTTGCAGGGCTGGTACTGTATTTTTGGTAAAGAAATGACAGCTTGGGACTCTCTACCACGGCTCGGCACAAGGTATCAGTTCTCTGAAAGGTGCAGAGTGAACCACTTGGAAAGGGAGGGACAGCAGCATCAGCAACTTGGCCAGGAGCACATTCAGCTTCTGCGCCATTGGATGAGTGCACGCATACTGTTGAATTTTGGCAATTGCTTCAGTGATCTATTGCTGACGGAATGACTGAGGAGGAGTAGGAGGGCGAGGAGAAGGAGCATCAGGACCAGCAGATGATGGGAAGAACAGACAGCTCCCTTCGGCTGAGGTGGTGGAGCCTTGACTGCCTGAAATTGGGTGTGTGCCATTGGGTAATGCAGCAGTTGCTGCGGCAGGCTGAACCACCATATCAGAGCCACGGTTCTTCCAGGCCACTTTATGGTGACGCTGCATATGTTGACGTAGGGCTGTGGTGCCAACATTGGCACCCTGGTCACGCTTCACATTCTTCCCACAGATTCTACAAATTGCCATGCTCACCTCCTCCGGCAGTTAAACAAAAAACTGCCACGACGCAGAGTAGGTAATTTTATCCCCAACACTCCGCACTGACTGACTGCTACTGCCACTGCCTCCGTGAACCCCTGCACCACTACTTTCCGGGCATGTAGACTCCTGCAAAGCGGGTGGTCTACCCTGGGCACGTTTGGCTCCCGACCTATCACTCTTGCCACCCTGCTGACTCCTGGCCACGCTAGCGACTTGCTGGCTCCGCCGTTGCCTCACGGGCAAGCTGCCACCCTCTTCTTCCGATGATGATGAAGCCCCTAATTCACCCAGCTCCCAAGTGCAATCAGCTACATCATCATCATCGAGTACTGTCTACACAACACTGATGTCCTCCTCAACTATCTCTGGGTCAGGAGCCTCACCGCTCGCAACACCAGCTCCCACGTCACTCTCCTCATCACTACATGCCAGCCCAGCGGAGGAAGTGGAGGATGACTCCTCCACATCTTGGCTGGCCAGTAGCTGCTGACTGTCCTCTAGTAGCTCATCCTCGCTCTATAGTGGAGCTGAGCCCACAGCATATAATACTTCTCTGGCTGAGGGAACAGAAAAGGACAGAGGCAGTTTAAGGACAGGTGAGGGCACAGGGCCTGCTCCCGGGCCATGCCAACTAAGGGTTGTGTCTGACTAATAGTGATGAGCGGCAGGGGTCATATTCGAATTTGCGATATTTCTCGAATATTTTGTAGAATATTTGTCGCAAATTCGCAAATTCACAAATTTTTTTTTTACTTGAAAAATTGGAAAGGTAATGATTGTGTAATATGCGAATTTTCAGAATTCGAATTTTCGGATTCAAATTTTTTATTGCTAATTTTTCAACTTACAACTATTAGACAAGGAAGATTATAGCACTATATTAGCTAAATTGCTCTATTCGATTTTTTTCGAATATTCTCTATATTTCTATAACTTCGTTTTTTCGAATATTTGTAATATTCTAAAACAAGAATATATAGCAATATATAGCGAATATGCAAAAAAAACGAATATAGAGCAAAATTCGCAAACACTACTACTCCTAAAGTCAAGTATATTGCAGCCTTTTTATTGGCCCACAAGCTAGAAGCAGTGAGGGATCATGTGTACTGATAAAAAAATAATAATAATAAAAAAAAAAAATCAGAAAAAAAAATCGGAATATTCGAAATTACGAATATACATAACTAAGTATCAAAGTACCTATATTCGCAATAAAAATTAGAAATTCAAATATTCGTGATCAACACTACTGACTAACCCACTAGATGACACCCCAGCTAGATGACACCAGAAGCTCAGGCCTTTTGCTGCGACTCCTGCTGCCACGCCCCCTTACTCTGCTGCGACCTGTGCCTGCGCCAGAAAGATTTAGGCCCCTGCCACTCCCCTGTGCAGGGCCTGGCACTCTGTCTGACATACTGTTAGTGTCACGGACATTCCCGTGACAGGTGTTAGGAGATCAGTGAGGCTGGCAACACGTGATTTGATCTGACAGGTTCCTTGTGGATCAATTCGTGTCTGTGTTGTTTCTGGTAATGGCCACACCCCTTGCCTCAGGTGTTGCTTATGTGGTCATCTAACCTTCCCTATTTATTGTGGTTTCTCCCACTATACTGTGCGGTTTATAGCTTTAGTCTTGTTGTGGAGTGCTGGTGTTTGGATCTCGATGGAGTTCCTGTGCTTCCATAGCCATTTGAAGTTAAGTGTCTCATTCCCCTGTTGTTTATTGTTGGAGTTTTCTTGTGTTGGTATTTTCTCTGCCATTTGTGTTTAGGCCTGAGGGAGACTCCTGTTCGTCCTACCGTTTGGAGGAACAGGTTGTCTCTTGTCCTGACATTAGTACCAGGGTCCTTCAGGGTGAGGTAGAACTTTAGGTTCCTGTGTATGAACTCACCTACCTCTGGGGTCAGTTCATACTTGCAGTCAGTCAGGACTTTGATTAGGGTTTCTATAGGAAGTGACCTGCTCCTTTCCCTAGTTACCAGGCCTTTTCCACTCACCCTTTTCCCCTCACTACTTTACCACACAATGGCCTTTCTTCCCACTAAAATACGCCAAAGAAGGCTTTAGAACAGATAACTGCATCGCTGAACGGCAAATAGGCCCTTACTTTTTTCCACTTATGCACACCACAAAAGGCTTTAGAACGTATAACTGCACAGCTGAACGGCAAATACGCCCTTACTTTTTCCCACTAATACACATCAAAAAGGGCTTTAGAACATATAACTGCACCGCTGAACGGCAAATAGGCGCTTATTTTTTCCAATTATACAAGCCATAAAAGGCTTTAGAACATATAACTGCACTGCTGAACAGCAAATAGGCACTTACTTTTTTCCACTTATACACTCCACCAAAGGCTTTAGAACGTATAACAGCACCGCTGAACAGCAAATAGGCCCTTACTTTTTTCCATTAATAAATGCAAAAAAGGGCTTTAGAACATATAACTGCACCGCTGAACGGCAAATAATATATATTTTTTGCCACTAATACATGCCAAAAAGTGCTTTAGAACATATAACAACACCGCTGAACGGTAAATATATTTTTTTTTGCCAAAAAGGGCTGTAATTTTCTCACTTTACCACATAACGGCAAACACTTTTTTTGTGCCACTAATACACGCCAAAAAGGGCTTTAGAATATATAACTGCACTGCTAAACAGCAAATAATATTTTTTTTTTTGCCACTAATACACGCCAAAAAGGGCTTTAGAACATATAACTGCACCACTGAACGGCAAATAATATATATATTTTTGCCACTAATACACACCAAAAAGAGCTTTAGAATACAGTTGTGTTCAAAATTATTCAACCCCCACTGAAATTGAGTGTTTTGGCCATTTTGATCATTTCATTTCTTGTTTACAATTAAATCAAAGAGGCACTTGTAAGTCAGACAAATATAACATAACATTTATAATGAAATAACCACAAATGTCTTTTCTGTGCTCACATCATTATCAGTTTTATTCAACCCCCAAGTGACATTCAATCTTAGTACTTAGTACAACATCCTTTTCCAGTTATAACAGCTTTTAAACGTGAAGCATAGCTTGACACAAGTGTCTTGCAGCGATCTACGGGTATCTTCGCCCATTCTTAATGGGCAAAAGCCTCCAGTTCAGTCACATTCTTAGGCTAGCGCGCTGCAACTGCTTTCTTTAAGTCCCACCAGAGGTTCTCAATCGGATTTAAGTCTGGTGACTGCGATGGCCACTTCAAAATGTTCCAGCCTTTAACCATGCTCTTGGAGGTATGCTTGGGATCATTGTCCTGTTGAAAGGTCCAACATCTCCCAAGCCTCAGATTTGTGACGGACTGCATCACATTTTCATCCAATATCTCCTGGTACTGAAGAGAATTCATGGTACCTCGCACACACTGAAGCTTCCCTGTACCTGTAGAAGCAAAACAGCCCCAAAGCATGATTTACCCCACCATGCTTCACAGTAGACAAGGTGTTCTTTTCTTCATAGGCCTTGTTCTTCCTCCTCCAAACATAGCGTTGATCCATGGGCCCAAACAGTACTAATTTTGTTTCATCAGTCCACAGAACACTATCCCAAAACTTTTGTGGTTTGTCCACATGAGTTTTGGCATACTGCAGTCGACTTCTTATTCTTTGGAGACAGCAAGGGGGTGCGCCTGGGAGTTCTGGCAGGGAGGCCTTCATTACGCAGTGTGCGCCTTATTGTCTGAGCTGAAACTTCAGTACCCACATCTGACAAATCTTTTTTCAGTTCCTCAGCAGTCACACGGGGACTTTTCTCCACTTTGCGCTTCAGGTAGCGCACAGCAGTCAAAGTCAGCATCTTCTTTCTGCCACGACCAGGTAGCGTTTCAACAGTGCCCTTTGCCTTGAATTTGCGAATGATGCTTCCTATGGTGTCTCTTGGTATGTTTAACATCTTTGCAATCTTCTTATAGCCATTGCCCTTCCTGTGAAGAGAAATCACCTCTTCTCTTGTCTTCCTGGACCATTCTCTTGACTTCACCATGTTTGTAAACACACCAGTAAATATCTAGAAGGAGCTGAGTATCACAGTCCTTTTAAATCTGCTAATTGGTGCTTATTATGCTTGATTGCTGCTCCTTGACATCCACAGGTGTTTTCAATACCTGATCGAAAACAGTTGAATGAACCTCTGTTCTTAAGAGTGGTAGTCTTTAAGGGGTTGAATAATTGTGTCAATGAAGAAATCACAAAAAAAAACATTTAATACTGTATTACAAAAACAATTGATGTCATTTTAGTTGCATTTGGTTCTTTAAAAAGTCCTTGTAAGATTTCATTCTGAACACAATTACAAATGTACACTAAATTCCCTAAAACCCTTTACATCATTGGGGGTTGAATAATTTTGAACACAACTGTATATAACTGCACCACTGAAAGGCAAATAATATATATTTTTTTGCCACTAATACACACCAAAAAGTGCTTTAGAACATATAACTGCACCGCTGAACGGCAAATATATATTTTTTTGCCACTAATTCACGCCAAAAGGGCTTTGATTTTCTCACTTCACCACACAATGGCAAATACTTTTTTTGTGTGCCACTAATACATGCCAAAAAGGGCTTTAGAACATATAACTGCACCACTGAACGGCAAATAATATTTTTTTTTTTGCCACTAATACATGCCAAAAAGTGCTTTAGAACATATAACTGCACCACTGAACGGCAAATAATATACAGTGATCCCTCAAGATACAATGGCCTCAGGCTACAATATTTTCAACATACAATTGTCTTTTCTGACCCATCGTAAGTTGAAACCAGGCTCAACATACAATGCCTCAGACTCAGATCCAACCAATTAAGGTCACTTCTCTGGTAAAATAATGGTATTGTTGTTATCAGCTATTTATGACTGTTATATGTAAGGACTAGTTTTATCTGTCTTAGTTACCTGCTTATCTTTCTTAAATCTTCATCTTCTCTTATCTTGGATGACATTTTGGGGCTTTGGAACCAATTACTCAACTTACAATGGTTTCAACATACAATGGTCGTCCTAGAACCAATTAATATTGTAACTTGAGGGACCATTGTATATTTTTTTTTTGCCACTAATACACGTCAAAAAAGGCTTAAGAACATATAACTGCACCGCTGACCGGCAAATAGGCCTTTACTTTTTTCCACTTATACACTCCACAAAAGGCTTTAGAACATATAACTGCACTGCTGAACGGCAAATAATATATATATTTTTGCCACTAATACACGCCAAAAAGGGCTTTAGAACATATAACTGCACCGCTGTACAGCAAATAATATATATTTTTGTGCCACTAATACACGCCAAAAAGGGCTGTAATTTTCTCACTTCACCACACAACAGCTAATATGCCCTTTTTTTCTCACTAATACAAGCCAAAAAATGCTTTCGAACATAGAACTGGACCACACAAGGGCAAATAAGACATATAAATATTTCCTTGTAATAAACCCTGTTAATGGCTGTATCAAACAGCACTTGCACCCCAATAACAAGAACTGTTTGCTTGAATTACAGAGCTGTATAATGGAAATTTGGATAGGCAGTCAGTGCAGCAAGGTGTAATAGGATTGTTCCTATTGCCCAGGCTGTAACCTCCCCGACTGAACGAATCAAATTTTTCCTGAAATTCGGATCGAATTCCACTTTGTCAACTTCAATTCGCTCATCTTTAGTCAGAACCAGATGGGCTTTGCAGTACCAAACGAGACAATCTGGGGTCAGAAGCACAAGCAATCCATGTAGCACAGGAGCAAGAACCAGGAATACAGCTAATGAGACAAAGACTATCACTAGCAATGGTGTACTGCCAGGACGGGAACTAAATAGAGCGCTGAGTCCTTGGATCAGAACCTGATAGGTCTATTGACTTGGCGATCTGTTAATCAGACACATGAGACACAGTAATAGAGCACCTGAGCCAATACGCTCACTGTTAATCTCCCCCAGCACACATCCGCTGCGGGCAGAAACAGACCATTACATTCTGTACCAAGGATGTGGTGCAGAGTCCTTCATAAGAGGAGTCACTCTTTGCAATTGATCTTCTCCCCTTTTTTTTACCTTAATCAAAGTTTATAAATACCAGCACCATCTCACCAATTTCCTCATTAGAGGACAGTGGCAGGTGGGGAGTTTGACTAGGACGGTACACCTGTCAAACCATAAGGAAGGTGTGCTAAGGCAAGCTCAGGGAGGACAGAAACCTCCTGTGGAGCAGAACTGATCATATGACTAGCTCCCTTTGTTATTTGTCTATAGAAAAATAGTAAATGTGACTTAGGGGATGACACACCAAAAATATTCTACATTTTCAAACCAGTACTTGGATCTGAATATTTTTGTAATTGCATGTAAGTAAAAGTTTTGTATAACTACTGAATTAAATCTACTTGCATGATGCCACTTGCTCTTTATGCTCTTTTTCTAATTTCTCTGTCCTGCTCACTGAGATGGAAGCACATTACAGCGCCGAGGCTCACAACTGCCCAAACCCCTGAAGACGCCAACAGCTTTGGCGAAACATGTCGGGGGGCAGCGTGTGATCTTTGTGTATTTTAACCAGCTACCGTCGGCATGATAGTCACTATAGAACAGTACTGAGTGATTAGGTGCAAGCAGGGGACTCTTACCCTAGCCTGCTCAGCAGGAGCGCACTGTGAGATAACAGTGCGGCTATAATACGGCACGAGTGGAATGCATGAATAATAAAGAGCATACTAGGCAGGAATAAGTGTGAGCCCTGCTAATAGCACCATAGCTGGTAATAGCGATATACAATAATATCGCAGACGGAGCTGATAATTTTAGAGTGTCAGTTATAGGTAGAAAGTTTTTAGAGACAAGTAATAAACGTTACATTTTATACTAAATTTATTAGTAACATATGTAAACCCAGGGACAACTCTGGTCCTAGTGACCTATTGTAAATAATTGTAGTATTGTGTCCCAACATATGTTAATAGGTCCGTTGAAAAAAGACACGAGGCTCACAACTGAGCACCTTAGTACACCGACCCTCACACTAGAGGAGTGTGGCATAGGCAGGCATTAGCTTTCTACTGGTGCCCCTCCTATGGCTCCTGATGAAATGCACTGAACCAGTGCATAGAAATGTGTCGAGCCCTGGATCTGTCCATACTTCCCCATAGTGTGGACTGACGCTTGGCTGTTTTTCAGCCATATTTTTACACCCTTGCCAGTAAGCGCTGATGTTTGGCTGTGTATGAGCCATATCAGCATCTTGTATATACTGTCTTTGTTTGTGGCACCCACGTTTTATTGTCCCTGCCGGATGGCAAGGTGCACGGCCATCCTCTAGGTGATATTAGCGTGTCCATTGGTAGCCTGCTGCTCCTATTGAGTCAGGCATTGGATACTTTAGCTTTGCCCTGAGGTTGTTTTTCGGCACAATGACACGGTTTACAAATAGTGACCTATACAGCCCTCTTGTTTTTAGGTCTCAATTAATACATGTTCACCTGACCAACAATGATGCAACAGGTGTGAATACAAAAATAAAACTCTACCTGCATGGTCAGTGCGAACTACATGTGACCTCTTAATTAGCTTTTCACATATTTAGCTTTTTAGGTCATACACCCCTGTGTGTACTTTTAACATTGGTGACTAATAAACTTTATTTGTTTTGCGTTTTAACGTCCTATATCACATATACTCAGTTTATTAATAGATTTGACGTATATCTCCTATACCTTTTTTCTAAGTTTCTCCTACTTTACAATTATACCATAAACGTGCTTTGTGCTGAAGCTACAAATGCAGGGAGTAGGGGACAATATATGCACGTGGGTAAAGAATTGGTTACGGGACACAAGACAAAGGGGCACATTTATTAAGAGCAGTATTTTAGACACCAGTCTTTTTTTCACAGTTTTTTCAATCTGCGCATGCGCAGACCAGAAGGACGGATCCGGCATTCTGGTATTTTGAATGCCGGATCCGGCACTAGTACATTCCTATGGAAAAAAATGCCGGATCCGGCATTCAGGCAAGTCTTCAGTTTTTTTCGCCGGAGATAAAACCGTAGCATGCTGCGGTTTTATCTTTTGCCTGATCAGTCAAAATGATTGAACTGAAGACATCCTGATGCATCCTGAACAGATTACTCTCCATTCAGAATGCATGGGGATATACCTGATCAGTTCTTTTCCGGTATTGAGACCTTTTCACGGAAGTCAGTGCCGGAAAAGAAAAACGTTAGTGTGAAAGTACCCTTAGGGTGAAAAAAAAAGTCGGATCCGTTTTGCCGGATGACACTGGAAAGACAGATCCGGCATTTCAATGCATTTTTCTGACTGATCAGGCATTTTTAAGACTGATCAGGATCCTGATCAGTCTTACTAATGCCATCAGTTGGCATACGTTTTGCCGGATCCGGCAGGCAGTTCCGGCGATTGTACTGGTTGCCGGATGACTCTGCCGCAAGTGTGAAAGTAGCCTTAGCATGCTAAAAAATTATAATTGCCCAATGAACAAGCATTTGCTTGTTCATCGGGTAATCGGCGGCAGTATTAGACTGCCAGATGATCATTAACAATTAACATGTCACTATGAACGCTCGTTGGCGATCTGCAAGTTTGATACAGCTCTAACTGTAAAGAATCCTTTCCTCCAGAGCGGAATGGAGACTTATCGGAGGCAAACTGATGCATTTTGAGTGTATCCTTTTCAATTCAGAATGCATTAGGGCAAAACTGATCCATTTTGGACCGCTTGTGAGAGCCCTGAACGGATCTCACATACGGAAAGCCAAAACGCCAATGTGAAAGTAGCCTAAGTCAATGGCGAAGGATCCGTTTTCACTGACACAATATGGTGCAATTGAAAACGGATCCGTCCCCCATTGACTTTCAATGTAAGTCATGACGGGTCCGTTTTGACTTAGACTTTTTTTAAAAGAATAATGCAAACGGATCCGTCCTGAACGGATACAAGCGTTTACATTATCGGTGCGGATCCGTCTGTGCAGATACAAGACGGATCCACACCCAACGCAGGTGTGAAAGTAGCCTTTGCTGTCCACTTGATGAAACTGAGCCAAACTTTTCTCTGACACAATCTGGCACAATAGAAAACGGATCCGTCGCCCATTGACTTTCCATGGAGTTCAAGACGGATCCGTCATGGCTATAGAAGACATAATACAACCGGATCCGTTCATGACGGAGGCATGCGGTTGTATTATTGTAACGGAAGCGTTTTTGCAGATCCACGACGGATCCTCAAAAAACACTAGTGTGAAAGTAGCCTAAGTGAAGTGTGCAGTGATTCTAAGAGCGGCGCCTGTCATCTACATGTCATACTGACTCACAGTATTGTTTCACTACCACAGCAGACTCCGTGTTACTGCAAGGCACAGTGTTCTACACCAATATAAAGGCTCTCTGCAGCCAGCAAATAAATTCAGATCGAACCGATTTTTTTCTGAACATTCGGCGAACCGGTCGAATCCAATTTTTTAGACCCGTTTTCGTATGACTTTGGTATTGTCTTTGTCTGTCTTTGTTTGTTAGTCCTTCTCTGCACTTAAAGGGGTTGTCCTGCCTTGTACATTGCTATATGTTGAAGCTAATGCTGTAATAAACAACTTACCAATATAGTTCTGTTTTCCATATTGCCTCTTCTCCATGCTGTGTGTCATTTTCTATTCCTTTATAGACTGCTTATTGTCAGGGGTTACGGCCACCACTGCAATTCAGCAGTGGTGGCTGCGTCTGCTCACTACACACAAAGGGCAGGACCATTGGTGGCTGGGATCAGGGAGCTTGCCTAGCCGCACATGTGCAGTAGCTCCCCTCCCTGTGCTCTACGCTGTGCAGCTACGTTCCCACAAACTGTTAACTATATATGCAAATATAAAGATAACACTGTGGAGTTTGGAGAGAACACACTCCTGAAACTTGAGGCGCGCCTGGAGCGTGCTGCAGAGGCAAGGGGCGGGATTACACTATCCCAGCACCACTTGCCTCTGCCATCAATCTGTAACTCTGATTAGCGGACCTTGCCAGCATGAGAGAGCATGAGAGAGCAGAAGCGAGGAGATGAGGAGGAGATGAGACGACCCCTTTAAATAGTGTAGGGACTGTCGACAAGTTGCAGTCCAGCTATCTAGGGCTTGTTCTGTAAATAGGTAGGGAAAGCTGGCTGAGTTCTAGCCTTAGCGCTCACTGTCTTTGTCTGTCCCCACCTAGAGTCGTAACAATAGATATACATGTACAAATTCCAGGAATTAAATGCTGGGAGCTGCCATGTCTTCACCAATCCCCTAAAGGCTAGTACCAAATGTCTTCTGTTTACTTCACCAATTGATAGGAAAATGCTTGAATTTAATTTTAAGAAAAAAAGGAGACTGACTCAATTCAACTGTGCAAATGTTAAAAAAACAGCTTGTCCTCTGGTGTGCTAATACTTTCTACAAATGCGGTTTTACAAGTCTAATGAAATAGGTTTTGCATGAAGAAATAGGTGCAGAGGTTTTGTCACAGCTGACGGCTTTATACGCTGTATTTTAATGCTAGGCATTGCACATAGTGGAATTATTGCAATTCTCAGTCGGTGTCGAGCGGTAGGAGAGTTAGAAGCGATACTTTAACATGAGTTTGAATGGGGGATAGCGTGAAGAATTATCCTCTACTTTGAACCTGAATGTTTTAACTTCCCATTTTATTTGAAGGTCATTCATTGCTGCCGGGCATAAAAAGGAATAAAGATTTGGTATTTCATATCTGTAAAATATTCAAAACAAAACCAGTCAGAGGGAAATGGCTTTGAAGTTAGCAGCTAGACTTTTTTTTATTGTAAATCCTTCTCTTTTGGCTATTCTTAGTTTCTACTTTCATTAATGCAAGATTAAAAAATTGGACAAAGAGAAGCATGATGCTGCTGCCCTAGTTTTAGCAGCAGTGACTACATGATGTGATTTCAACAAGTAAAAGAATGAAAAAAGCTGAGCTTAGCTAAAAGCCAACAATACACAGTCTTTGAAGTGCAACCATAACAAACTGATTCTCCTTCACTTCATATTTATGTCTGCTATCTGGGATTATACATTTTGTAATTGAGTATATTTAATATGACAGAAGATGAGATTTACATATAGAGATACAGAAAAAGGACTAATAAAAACGATAAAGTTCAAATCACAAATTATTCCTCTAGGAAAGGTATGAAAAAATACCCAATAAAATGTTAAAGGGGTCGTCTCACTTCAGCAAATGACATTTATCATGTAGAGAAAGTTAATACAAGCCACTTACTAATGTATTGTTATTATCCATATCGCTTCCTTTGCTGGCTGGATTCATTTTTCCATCGCATTATACACTGTTAGTTTCCATGATTCCGACCACCCTGCAATCCAGAAATGGTGGTTGTGTGTGCACACTATAGGAAAAATACTGGCCTAGGTGGACTCCCACAGTCCTGACCACCAGAGAGGTCGGCGTTTTTTCCTATAGTGTGCAAGCATGACCACCACTGCTGGATGTATCTATGTAATCATATAGGGTTTCCATATCTGCATAATTTGTTTTGTGCTACAGCTGGGGCCAGTGATGCAATAGAAATTTTCAGTTTTTATTGAGAAGTAAAATATGAGAATATATTCGTTTTTAGGAACTTTTTCATCCGCTAACAACATGACATATTTGCAGGGAGCACAAGTTTTGCTGAAAGCATGAATTATGAAGATCCCTTTAGGTTTTAGAGATAAGATTAGAAACCAATTTAAATTCTATTCCACATCTTGGGTTCTCACATTTAGCAAACATCACAGAAAAATAGCTTTCATTAAAGTCTCAATTCAAGTGACTCATGCCAATTTGTTTCCAGAGATAACAAACCTCTAGAATTTGAAAGGCTTCTTCCTGACAGAGGGCACGCCAAGCTCAGAGGAGTACAGACTCATTCACATCCCTTAGCCTTCATTTTTGGAACTACATGGAAAGTACAAGTGACATTTAGCACATCGAGTTCTCATTATTGCTTTATAAAAGGAGAATTGCCCCGAGTGAAGACATTTTGCATGTTTTAAGGTCAGACAAGATTTCCAGAAGATCTTTGTCACTTGTTGACAATTTCATCATCTCAAGTATTTGGCAAGATGCAGCATTTTTCCTGCTTTTCACTGAAAACCATGTTTATTAGATTTCCATTGCTGCTGTTCTCTTAAGCTCTGTACATATTATAGAAATGTTGATGCCAAACCTTGGTGATTTTAGGAATGCTATGTGGAGCAGATCCTATTGCATAGTTACATTGGTACTGGAGGCTAAAAAGTTAGACTCCATTTTATTTGATTTTGCCAGTATAACATTTTTGCTATTAAATTACCCAATTGCCATATTTATAGATTTAGTTTATAATATTTATTCTAAGTATATTTCATTTTATTGGTCCACAGTTCATGCACATAAAGCATTCAATATATAGAGATACAGACTGTTGACTGCCATTTGTGCAGGTAACAATAATAATGCATGCATACATATTAAAAAACAGAGAACTTCATGCAGGCTTTCACTATTACATAGTTATTTAATTTGTAAAAAAAAATTGTGTAAAATTGTAATATGCCAAGTTTTTTGTGACAAATACTTGTATGTGTTTTATTACTAAAATTAGAGGTAAACATTATATGAGAGAGTTGCTCATAACGCAATTCCCTTATATAATATTGAGTTACTAGAACTTCATATTAAATGATAATATATTCTGCAGGTGGTTTCATCATCAAAGGGTTTTAACTTTTATGTAAATAAAGTTCAATTAAAATGTAATGATACAATGTTCAAATATACTATTAAATATGATAATTATACTGCTGGTTCTAAAATGTTTCTGACATACATATTTAACTTTCTAAAATATTTAGGGAGAGATTTATCAACCCTATTTATTTCTAAAAAACTATAGGGCTAAGTGTACTGGGCTTGACCAATTACTCCCAAAATGAAATAGCAATATGTACTGTTCCCCTAGGGGACAAAGGGGTAAAAATCTGCTGATTTGTAACAAGTCAGCCAGTTTCATAGGTACAAATCTGCTGACTGATGCCCTTAATGCCCACTGTGATTACATTTAGGGATAATTGGCATTTTCCACCACCAAGCTGGCGTAGGGTGGAGTAAAGCTGGCATAGATTTCAATCAGGCACACAGACTGCACATGGATACATTTAATTTATGGCAAAGCATGCATCCCCCAGCACCACAGGAGATTTCAAGACTGGGGTAAAAAACGATAATTAAATCTCCCCTTTTAGGCCCTTAGTGTTGTAATTCCTGTGTATTTTAAAGACTTTGCATTTCTGTCATTGAATAGGAACCAGAGTCTAGACTGGAATTCAAAGGGCCCCACAGCAAATATATAAATGGCCTCCCTACCATCACCTAATGACTGTTTACTGAGGTGTAGTAATGTAAACAGCAGTGTAATTTCACAGGGTAACTACAAGGGTAACTACAAAGTTTGGACTTCACTAGTTCTGAGAATAAAACAACTGGATCCATTTGCTTTTTGCACAGCTATACTCCTGGCTATTCACTGTGCAGCAACATAGTGTTGTTTAAATGAATGGAACTGTGCTGAGGATCCCTGCACAGTGGGCGCCTGTAAGTACTGCTGTGCAGGGGAAGGAGCTGTAGTGCTTGTGCTGGAGTCTTTTCATCCAAGGGTTACTGGTAGCTCTGGCAGGCAGACCCCACTGATAGGTCATCAATGTTTGATCATGGGGGTCTGACCTTTTTGGGCCCTACTGCTATGGAAACTGATTGGCATTCTGAAAGATCCCTCCATCAGCCAAACACCTTAGGTGCCACATGACTTGAAGGGGTTAAACAGTCAGGATCAAAAGTTTATTGGAGCTAGACTGTGGGAGCCTAAGTGTCAATAACATAAATGGCAAACATGCACATAAAGTATTCATTGCCCAAGTTTTCATGAAGCAACTAGGTTGTAGTTACAAGAAATGGGTTGTCTCAGACAATCAGGCCCCCAAGAGCAAACAGCTATTCTTCACAGGTCCCACTACCTCATGGCAAACAGCTGATTTTTGCCAGGAAAAGCCATGATCACCTCTATAGCGGCTTCTGCAGAAGAAATGTAACTGTTACGACCAATGGGTGGTCAAATGAGAGATAGTGTGTATTCTCTGTGTCAACCAAGGGATGGCAGCCACTAACCCCTAGGGTGTTATTCAGCACTCTCACAGGAGACAGGACAGAATGCAGCAAGAGAGAAACTGAACCACTACCTACAGGATTAGCTAATATGGTTGACAGCTGACTCACTGAGTCAGACAACAGGTTACACTCCAATAGCTCAAGTTGCGGTTAGAACCGCAGTTAGTGTGAACTGAGTCCAATAGCAACCATGGTGGTGAGAAGTGGTATTACAGAGAAGACTGGAGTAAAGGCAGCAGATGATGATGATTGTCAGAGGCAGAAGCTGACGCGTGGTCAGAGACAAGCCAGAGGTCAGAAGCCAGTATCAGATAGTAACGTGGTACAGAGGATCAGACAGGCTTAGGGTCAGATAGGTCTAGTAGTCGATGCAGATGGCAGGCAAGCAGAATGATCAACACAGCAGATCAGAACAGAACACCATTGCTATTACTGTTAGTAACTCAATGCTCAGGCAATTTCCTAGGAGAGGAAGCTGCTATTTAAACTTGTAACCCCACCCAAGGGCCATGCTAAGAGGCAGGAAGCACCTTCCCCCAGAAGCATAAATGACAGGAAGCGGCAGGAGCGCGCTTCTATGGGACACCAGCATGGGATGGAGCACGGAGGTAGCATGGCTGGAGGATGCGCCTGGCAGGTGCCCATCTGCCCCATCTGGTTAAGACAGCAGTGGCCAGTGAGGCAGGAAATGCTGGGGATAAGATAGGTGAAACAGCAATATGGCAGAAGGACCAGGTCTAACAGTACCCCCTCCCTTACACCTCCCCCTCCTCTCATTGGATCTGAGGGCAACTTTTTTGAGAAGAAGAGGAGCATCGATGTTGTCTTCAGGTTCCCAGGATCTCTCTACCAGTACCGTATCCTTTCCAGTCAACTAAATAGAATGTTTTACCTCTGGCAATTTTTCAGTCTAGAATATCCTTGATGTCATATCCATCATCTGTGGTGACAGGAGAACGTTTCTCGGAGGCACCTTTACATGATCCATTAAATAAAGCAGGCTTGAGTAATGAAACATGGAAAGAGTTAGGAATGCAAAGAGATGCTGGCAGTTTGAGCCAACTTATAAGATGGAAGCCTGAGACGAATGTTCTTAGAGGAGAGCCATACCTTGTCTCTAGGTGAGAATTGAGGAGGAGTCCTGCTCCTCTTTTCTGCGTTTCTCTTCATCTGACCCACGGCTTTTTGAAGAGAGTTCCTGGTATCCAACCAGATCTTGGAGAATTCCTTAATAAAGACATCTGTGGCTGGTACCCCAGAGAAAGCAGACACTGGAAGAGGAATTTTAGGGTGTCGACCATATACGACAAAAATGGAGATTTACCTGTAGCATCACAGACGTGGTTATTGTGTGAAAATTCAGCCCAGGGCAGTCATCTTGATGTGCATTAGTGAAGTGCCGCAAGAATCCAGTGAGGATTTGATTGACCCGCTGCAATTGTCCATTCGATTTTGGATGATAGGCTTAAGAAAAATCTAATGTGACATCCAATAGTTTGCATAATGCTCTACAAAAACGAGAAGTGAATTGCACACCCCTATCAGAAGCGATGTGGAGAGGAAATTCATGTAATCTGAAGATATGGAGCAAGAACAATTCAGCCAGACGAGGAGCAGAAGGTAGACCAGGTAGAGGTACAAAATGCGCCATTTTAGAGAAATGGTCAATTACCACGCAGATGATTGTGCAACCCTTAGAGGGTGGAAGATCAGTGATAAAGTCCATTCCTACATGTTGCCAAGGGACTTCAGGTAGAAGGAGACCAGCTGGTTTTAACTTAGAAAACTTATTTTGGGCACATAGGATACAGAAGGAGACAAAGTCTTGAATATCTTTGTTCATGGAAGACCTCCAGTAATGATGAGCAATTAATTTCTGAGTTCCCCAAATTCCAGGATGATCAGCAGTCTTGGATGCATGTCCCCATTGAAAGACTTTAATACGTTGGGCTTCAGGAACTAAAATCTTACTCGTGGGTATTTCAGACAGTTTGACAGGCGCCACTGAAATAATGCTGGAAGATAAAGCATGCAAAGAAAAGTGACCATCAAGCTTGTCTGGAATTGAGCCTCTGAGCAGTCTGAATATAAGTCAAATTTTTTGGTCAGTGAAGACAGGATGAAGAGCTCCTTGTAACAAATAACGCCATTCTTCAAAAGCCATTTTTACGGCTAGTAGCCCTCTGTCTAGGTCAAACCAGAGATAGTGTGGATTCTCTGTGTCAACCAAGGAATGGCAACCACTAACCCCTAGGGCAGGGATGGCCAACCTGCGGCTCTCCAGCTGTTGCAAAACTACAACTCCCAGCATGCACAGACTGCCTACAGCAGGGCATGGTGGGAATTGTAGTTTTACAACAGCTGAAGAGCCGCAGGTTGGCTATCCCTGCCCTAGGGTGTTATTGAGCACTCTCACAGGAGACAGGACAGAACGCAGTAAGAGAGAAACTGAACCACTATCTACAGGATTAGCTAATATAGTTGACAGCTGACTCACTGAGTCAGACAACAGGTAATGCTTAATAGTTCAAGTTGCATTTAGAACCTCAGTTAGCGTGAACTGAGTCCAATAGCAGATATGGTGGCGAGGAGTGGTATTGCAGAGAAGACTGGAGTAAAGGCAGCAGATGATGATGATTGTCAGAGGCAGAAGCTGAAGTGTGGTCAGAGACAAGCCAGATGTCAGAAGCCAGTATCAGATAGTAACGTGGTGCAGAGGATCAGAAAGGTTCAGGGTCAGATAGGTCCAGTAGTCGATGCAGGTGGCAGACAAACAGAATGGTCAAACAGGCTGGGGAAAACACTGGAGATCAGAACAGAACACCTTTGCTATTACTGTTAGTAACTCAATGCTCAGGCAATTTCCTAGGGGAGGAAGCTGCTATTTAACCTTGTAACCCCTGCTGGGAGGCAGGAAGCATAAATGACAGGAAGCAGCAGGAGCACGCTTCTATGGGACGCCAGCATGGGATGGAGCATGGAGGCAGCATGGCTGGAGGATGCTTCTGGCAGACGCGCATCTGCCCCATCCGGCGGAGACAGCAGTGGGCAGCGAGGCAGGAGATGCTGGGAATATGACAGGCGAGACAGCAGGAGCAAAAAAAAACTACTGTATTTTTCGCTTTATAAGACGCACCTGATTATAAGACGCACCTACGTTTTTGAGATGGAAAATAAGAAAAAAAAAATGTTTTAACCAAAAGGTGTGCTTTTGGTGGGTTTTGAACTAATGGTGGTCTGTGGATGACACTATTATGGGGCATCTGTGGATGATGCATTGTTATGGGGGATCTGTGGCTGACACACTGTTATGGGGATGTGTGGATGACACTGTTATGTGGGATCTATGGATGATACACTGCTATGGGGGATCTGTGGATGATGCACTGAATGAGTGAGTGACATGAAGCTGCCGGCCTGCCCGCTGCTTTCATAGTGAGTACTACTACAAGTGATTTGTTTAACAAAGCAGTGTCACTGCTTGAGGATTAATGAATAGACTTTACATGTGAAGACTGCTGTAAGCGGGGCCGGTGTAATGGAGTACACCATGCAGCTTTACCAAACGGCCACGATCCCTTGAGAAAGGTCTTTGACAGGACCGAAACGTTGGGACATATCAAGGCCTACAAATATATATGTGATTTTTTTGCTTATATCACAGCTATGGCGCGACTAGTCATATATTGACAAATCTTGTGAAATACCATTGTGTACCTAAAATAAATTTGCAAAATAATAAGATATTGGTGTGCCGTGGATCATCTTTATATATTCGGCGACTGAAGTCCTCTGCGAGCACCCACCACCATACCAAGGTGTGCGGATTCTACAATTCCCTACAACT
The DNA here is from genome assembly GCF_905171765.1 of Bufo bufo. NCBI lineage: Eukaryota > Metazoa > Chordata > Amphibia > Anura > Bufonidae > Bufo > Bufo bufo. The sequence goes on along the minus strand of NC_053389.1, from coordinate 568,619,297 downwards.
AATGGAGTACAGTGACTGAACTGGACCCCGCTACCAGTGCAAGAGCAGTTGCCGGCTTCCAGCCCCCCTACCCACCCCGCAAGCTTAACTGGAACTGGTAAATCGCAGGCCGCTATGCCTATGAAGCACAGCGTGGCCTGTGATGTGTCAGTGTCAGCCATGTAAAAATTGCACTATTCACTTTATAAGATGCACTGCCACCCCCCCTTCCTCCCTCTCACTCCACCCCCCCTCACTTTTGGGGGGGGGGAGAAAGTGTATCTTATAAAGTGGAAAATACGGCATATAAATTTGGCATCATTGTAATCATACAGACCCACAGAAAAAGTTCATAATTTCCTTTTTAGTGCACAGTGAATGCTATAATAATAAAACCCCAAAACTATAACAAAATTGCAACTTGTCCCACTGAAAAAAAAAAAAATAAGCCCTCATCCAACTATGTGATTAGAAAAGTTAAAAAGTTATGGCTGTTCGAATGTGCAAAGGAAAAAATGAAAAGATTGAACAAAAATTGACTGGGTCCTTAACCAGCACCTGGATCATAATACTTTTGTAATTGCATGTAATAAAAAAATTTGCATAGTCACTGAGTTATTCAATATAGTCATGGGATAACCTCTTTAAGGGGTTAAGTACAAACAGCTTTATAAAGTAAAATATAAAGGCTCAGTGAACTGATCCTTCAATTCTTTAATATTATTATTTTAATTTACTTTGAAATCTTAACTTGTACTTCATTTCAAGCTGCTTGGTTAAAAGTGCCAAAAGCAGAAAACTGTTTTTCTCTCTTAAAATCATCAGTCCAGAAAAATTTGACTGTACTGCCAAGATCCTCTAATTGGATTTCTTGGTTCTTTTTTTCCCCCCCCAGGTAGAACTGTAAACATTCTTTTTTAATTTATTACTGGCTAATTTTCCTAAAAAGATAATCTTTGTGACTGCAAGAAATCTTGTCTCAAACTTCAAAAAAGTACAAAGGCCTTAGGTGTACAAGCATCTTTACTAAGAATAATTCCATTGTCTGAAGCTAAAACTGGCAAGATACTCAAGACTGGCTAATTAATCTTTAGAGTATTTTCTAAAATAAAGTTCTCATGCCGCAACAAATAGCCCTTTTTGCCGGGAAGACTTGCTGTTGACTACTCACATTATAAACCGTCCATGTTCATATTTGTGTTTTTCGCAGTTCTGCAGGTTCCTGGTATTTTTTAACAGCTGAAATAGAGTGGTATGCAGCATTCTTCTTGACATCAACAATATTGGAAATACTTCATGGAAACCTAAAGGCCCCCATTGTAAGTAAATGGACTTTGGGTAAATGATTTTAGATGCGTAAATAGTACAGGGTCCATTCACACGTCCGCAATTTCATTCCGCAAAATTGCGGACCCATTTATTTCTATGGGGCAGCATGATGTGCTGCCCGGATCCGGAATTGCGGATCCGCACTTCCGGGTCCGCAATTCTGATCCCGAAAAAAATAGAACATGTCCTATTCTTGTCCGCAATTGCGGACAAGAATAGGCATTTTCTATTAAGTGCCGGCGATGTGCGGTCCGCAAAATGCGGAATGCACATCGCCGATGTCCGTGTTTTGCGGATCAGTGGATCCGCAAAACACTCACGGACATGTGAATGGACCCTTAACCAAACTTTGCCATGTTGTGATTCTAAATTATCTCCATAAAGTGCACAGTACTACTATATTATGCCCCTTTTCCTGTGCCAAAAAATGGAGGAGAGGAAAAAATTGCCTGGCACCTTGTTGCTGATTCCTTAGGCATTCACCCATGTGTGACTTATTGGCACAACTCTGTTCACATCTAATATGTATGTGTACACCTCAGAAGCTTTGGCATATTCATAGTGACTGTTATAGACATTCTCCAGCCCAAGCACCTAAAATTAATGGCAAAAAATTAACCATAAAAAGATAATGGTTTCCCGTTCAAATGATGTAAAATTAGAAAGGATTAGGGTACTGTCACACTAGCGTTTTTCTTTTCCAGCATAGAGTTCCGTCACAGGGGCTCTATACCAGAAAAAAACTGATCAGGCATATCCCCATGCATTCTGAATGGAGAGTAATCCGTTCAGGATGCATCAGGATGTCTTCAGTTCAGTCGTTTTGACTGATCAGGCAAAAGATAAAACCGTAGCATGCTACGGTTTTATCTCCGGCGAAAAAAAACTGAAGACTTGCCTGAATGCCGGATACAGCATTTTTCCCCCAAAGAATGTATTAGTGCCGGATCCGGCATTCAAAATACCGCAATGCCGGATCCGTCCGGACCGGTAAAAATGTGAAAAAAAATACAAGACGGATCCGTCTGTCCGCATGACAAGCGGAGAGACGGATCCGTTCTTGCAATGCATTTGTGAGACGGATCCGCATCCGGATCCGTCTCACAAATGCTTTCAGTCACACCCAGATCGGTGGATCCGGCAGGCAGTTCCGGCGACGGAACTGCCCGCCGGATCACACTGCCGCAAGTGTGAAAGTAGCCTTAGAAGGATTTTTGAGGCCCTCAAATATTAATGTCCTATCCTCAAGATAGGTTATTAGTATCAGATTTGTGGAGGGTCTGACAAACAGTACCCCCCACCGATCACTTGTTCCCTGCAGCCTCCAGCACCAGAATTACCACTATGCACTGCTCCATTGAAAGTGTAGTGGTCATGCCATGTTAAATTGGTGAGATGCAGGAGTAGTACTTTATGGGGAGCAAATAACAATAAGCTTAGAGCATAAGACAAAATACTTCCCAGTATAACCTTTGTGATGCTGCGCCTTTAAAACTTGTAGCATGAGGATATTTTTCCTGCATGCTCTAACATACACTACTTAAAAGTTAGGGATATTTGGATGAACCTAAAATGCACTCTAACCTTTACAGGTGAACTAAATGTCACCTTCTCTAAGCTTTTGAATGCACATGTCTAACTGTTCAGTGTTTCAGTACTTTTTGCATAACTTGCTGTTGTCATCAGGAGGTTGCAACAGATATACAGAGAGACTGGAAGAGTCACAGAAAAGCATAGAAGTGGACATCCTTTGGCCACATCCCACACTGATGGACACTTCATTGTGAACAATGCCCTGCGGAACCCGATGATGAATGCCACACAACTCCAGGCACATTTAAGGGAGGTCGGAGGCACCCAGACCATTCTAAACCGTTTACATCAGTGTGGTATGCAAGCTAGATGGCCTGCAACGGTACCTGACCACACAGGCGTCATTGTCTTGCATGGGCCAGGGAGCATCCACACTGGACGGGGGACCAGTTTGTCTCAATGGTGTTCATTGATGAAAGTTGATTCATGCTAAGCCATCAAGGAGAGCGCTACGCGTCAGCCACTGTTGTCACCAGACGAGCCTTTGGTGGTGGTGGTGTTACAGTGTGGGCAGGTGTGTCTAGTCAGTACAGAACTGCCCTACACTTTGTGAATGATACAGTGACAAGCCCATACTACTTTAATAACATCATTAATCCAGTCATTGTGCCTCTGCATAATCAACACAGGCCTAATTTCATCTTCATGGACGACAATGCGCCAGCTCATAGAGGTCGCATCATTAGGAAACGGCTGCTGGATACTGGGGTACCTCAAATGGAGTGGCCTGCACTTTCTCCAGATCTGAATTCCATTAAAAACCTATGGGATCAGCTGAGCTTCCGTGTAGAGGCTCGTAACTCTGTACCCCAGAACCCCAATGACCTGAGGATCGTCCAGAAAAGTGGGATGCCATGGATCAGCAGACAAAAAGTCAACTTGTGAACAGCATGAGACATCGTTGTCAAGCTGTAATTGATGCTCAAGGCCACATGACAAGTTTTTTAGACATTGACATTTTTTGTGGGAGTATACCCACCATTTGTTGGCTTTTGTTTCAAAAAATTGTTTGAGATGAGGAAATCACCATTACATGTTTCTACTGGAATGCTCTATTTTCATGATACAATGTCACTGTAGTGTGAACCTTTTACGCTTTCCATAAATTTCACCCGAAAGCCAAATATCCCAAACTTTTTGTGAGTAGTGTATGTTAAAAGCCCAAGTGCCATACTGACAATTAAATACATATGGGGACATTTATTAAGAACAACGTTTTTACACCGATCTTAGGTCCCTTTGTGCTCCAGGGGAAGCACCAGTTATGTAGAGGAGCAAGCCTCTACATAGGTTTAGCACTACCTCCAGCAGGCCGTGCAAAAGCTTTAACTCTATGCCATTTTGGTGTGGAAAATGATGAGCCAGGCCTGATGGATACTCGCTTTCCCGCCCACAACACTCCTGACTTTTCTTGCCACTCTAGGAAAGTGGTTTGAGCGGGAAAAAGTGGCAGATTTGACTGCAAAAATGGCGTATGACAAAATCTTCGACACAAAGTGGCATATATTTAAATGTCCCCCATAATATACAACTGAACTGCAGTCAGCAATACTCAACATAAGATTCCATAAGGGGATTTAATGAGTAAAATAGAAAATGTTTTTAATCAGTGTATTTCCTGTCCTTGAGCTCACATATTCAGTTTATTATAAAGCCATTCTTCCTGTATTATTAACACATAGGGGGACACGTCTTACTAATAATCATGCCAGCCAAACCAGAGACTCATCTGTAGACAGCACTGTTTCGTGGGTTTTGCCCCTCATCAGCACAGAGGAGGGTACATACAAGAGCAAATATAAAACCCATTACAATGGTTGGGTGTTACACATCCATTCTGTTCGGGATATTTTCTGTCTATCCTGACTTAGCATTTGATTTCTTCCTGTCACATGCATGTCAGACCCTGTGGTCTTGGGGGATTTGGTAATACAAGATTTTTGGTCAGTCATGTGTGGTAAATGGAAAGAAAAGAGAAGGAAGGAAGATGGAAAATTGAGGGGTGTTGGTTCTAGCTGACAGATAAATGCACATATATTAAGGTTTGTGTTCAAGGCAGGATGTCTCATTAGGTAGAAATCATCTGTCAAAGTATCACACAGTGCTTTAAATCTGCTCCTAGGAGATCAATTGTCTGCCAGGACTTGAATGCAGATAGATAAATAAAGACATTCTCGGGAGACAGAATAAGCTGCTCCTTTCATGGTTGTGTAACATGGGACATACAGAATTGTGCAAGAAGTGTTAATAATCTGCCCCAACAAATACTGTTACACACTTAGCAAGAAACAAGACGAGCATGAGAAAAGAAATTCAACAAAAAAATAGACTTTATTGGGACATTTACCATATATTGATATAATGGTGGACATAGAACACATAGAAATTAGGCAAGTAAAAATAGGCAAAATATTTTTTACATTCAGCCATCAGAAAGTTTAATGAAACGGTCAAACTATATGTCCTTTATTAACGACCACCCACTGTCTTTTGTTGTCACTGTTTTAGAGGGCACAGAGCACTTCTGGGAGCACTCCTGCTCTATGAACAAACTGTAACTAAGAGCTATGGTTCTTACAGCTGCCTTTTTCTCTCCAGCTAGGATCTGAGGTAGCTCCAATCCCAAGTGTTAAAGGGGTATTCCCATCACAATGATCATAGTTTAATCTGTTAATGATGTGCCAGTGATCATTTCTGCAAATATGATGTAATTTCAAATTGCCACCTTTCTTGATAAAATTCTTTCCGTCCTACTCCAGTGTTATACTTTGTTTCCCCTAGTTACGACCACTGCTTCTCGGCTGAATACATGGGCCGCGCTTGCGCAGAAGAAACACATTTTTCCCTTGGCCGGCCGCTCATTGTTTTCATGAACGCGCGCGCCGCCGCGCATGCGCAAAGCTTTATTCATTTGTGCCGCGTCTAAAACAGAGCCGCACATGCTCTGTTTGCAGCGCAGACATCGGAGACTTACCTGCAGAGAGAGGATGTTCATAGAGAAAGGTGATCTCTGATTGGTTGGGCAACATCTGCATACACAGCTCTGCTGCATCTTCATACAACAGAGCTGTGTATGCTGATGTGGCACTTTTCTTTATTAGTAGGAGTTTATGTGTTTCTGTCCAGGAGATGCAGCAGAGTTGTATTTGCATCAATTCAGCCACGGTGTAGCACGGCTGTAGTGGAAGCGACTCTGCATCAGTGCAGGTGGGGGGCTGCTCATGTGTTATGGCAGGCCGAGATCATGTAGCTGCTATGTAACATATAGTAGTGAGGTCTTGGATTGCTGCTTGTAGGAGATGAGACGCTGAGATTTTGTGTGTAAACTGTAGAAGGATGTACAACGCACAGCGGCATGTAACTGTGTAATAGCTCTGAATGACTTCACACTGCAGGCTGATGACTCATACTAGCTACATGAACGAGCACGCAAGGAATATGGGTGATGTCATAAAGAGGCGGGGCAGCCCATCAATAAAACCGCCTAAGCCCACCCAGACTCAGAAGCAAGAAACCAGGAAGTGAACAGCAGATCAGGCTGCAGGAGAGCATGAATCTGCGAGATGGTAAAACCCTTTGATTGCCACAACCCTTTGTATTTCCACTATAATGTGTGAATGAATAAATAAATAAAACGGGTGCAGAATAAGTCTCCCTACAGTCTCCCGGCACTCTCCCTCTCCAATATCCTTCTATTAATCATTTTAAGCAACACTGTCCCTAGCACACAAGCGCTTGCCACGTCTCTCCCTATGCTCAGCTCACAGGACAATGATGGAGACCGCGGGGGATGAAAGTTGGCTATCTGCAGATTGGCTGGCTACACATCATGGGTGATCTCGTGTTCCCGGGTTTCAAATTTTCACTTTGTAAGGGTACTTTCACACTTGCGTTGTTTGATTCCGGCAGGCAGTTCCGTTGCCTGAACTGCCTGCCTGTATGCAAACGCATGTCATTTTTTATGACTGATCAGGCATTTTTTAGACTGATCAGGATCCTGATCAGTCTGAAAAATGCCTGATCAGTCAGAAAAATACATTGTAATACCGGATTCGTTTTTCCGGTGTCATCAGGCAAAACGGATCCGGTATTAATTTTTTTCCTCATTTTTAAAGGTCTGCGCATGCGCAGACCGGATGGACAGATCCGGCATTCCGGTATTTTGAATGCCGGATCTGGCACTAATACATTCCTATGGAAAAAAAAATCGGATACGGCATTCAGGCAAGTCTTCAGTTTTTTTCACCGGAGATAAAACCGTAGCATGCTACGGTTTTCTCTTTTGCCTGATCAGTCAAAATGACTGAACTGAAGACATCCTGAAAGGATTGCTCTCCATTCAGAATGCATGGGGATATACCTGATCAGTTCTTTTCCGGTATAGAGCCCCTGTGACGGAACTCTATGCCGGAAAAGAAAAACGCTAGTGTGAAAGTACCCTAACACAAGCAGCCGCAATTTTAGGAAAAACCTGATTCGTTACCATGAACCACAAGAAAATTCGGATTCATTTTGAATTAAAGTTTTCCTAAACTTCGGACTTAATTCCACTTCAAATGCTTCACTTCACTCAACACTATGACTCAGCTCTACCTAGCTATGTCACTATTTGGGAGTGAGAAGAAGGGTTTATTTAAAGATAGTATTTAGTAGTCCCGTAACTTCTGTGGAGCAGTGATGGGGGCATATTAGTTATATAAAAAATTACACAAAATGCTGACCCAATCAATATAATGTGTGAATCTATCATATGGTAGCTGGGCAACATAATGTGTTGTCACCAATGCCTCTGTACAGTCTTGTCACCCAGCTTTTCAGAACAATGAATGGAAAGTTGGTCTAGCTATGTTAAGGGATTTATCATTACATATTGCAAATTTGAAATTTAGGAGTCTGGGAAAGCTGCTTAACAACCTCTGCAGAGATGTAATGAAGCCACACTTGGTACATATATTCTGTATACACTATACAACAGTGAGTATATACTATATATGTAGTTTCATCTTCAGCATACCTACCATGCTATCCATTTTTCCAAAGCTGCTGAAAGGCAAAATTGAAGGGAGTAATTATATCTGCTTAGGCTCCGTTCCTGTCAGTTATGTGCACTTACATTATTTTCATTGTTCTGCTGCTATAATGGAGCAGAACAACGAAAATAAAGAATGCTTATGTGAAAGAGCACTTAACTGGGCAGATTAGCAATTCAGTTGTATGCACTATGGCCAGTACTATGTACAGTCGTGGCCAAAAGTTTTGAGAATTACATAAATATTGGAAATTGGAAAAGTTGCTGCTTAAGTTTTTATAATAGCAATTTGCATATACTCCAGAATGTTATGAAGAGTGATGAATTGCATAGTCCTTCTTTGCCATGAAAATTAACTTAATCCCAAAAAAACCTTTCCACTGCATTTCATTGCTGTCATTAAAGGACCTGCTGAGATTATTTCAGTAATCGTCTTGTTAACTCAGGTGAGAATGTTGACGAGCAGAAGGCTGGAGATAATTATGTCAGGCTGATTGGGTTAAAATGGCAGACTTGACATGTTAAAAGGAGGGTGATGCTTGAAATCATTGTTCTTCCATTGTTAACCATGGTGACCTGCAAAGAAACGCGTGCAGCCATCATTGCGTTGCATAAAAATGGCTTCACAGGCAAGGATATTGTGGCTACTAAGATTGCACCTCAATCAACAATTTATAGGATCATCAAGAACTTGGAAAGAGGTTCAATTCTTGTTAAGAAGGCTTCAGGGCGTCCAAGAAAGTCCAGCAGGTGCCAGGATCGTCTCCGAAAGAGGATTCAGCTGCGGGATCGGAGTGCCACCAGTGCAGACCTTGATCAGGAATGGCAGCAGGCAGGTGTGAGCGCATCTGCACGCACAGTGAGGCGAAGACTTTTGGAAGATGGCCTGGTGTCAAGAAGGGCAGCAAAGAAGCCACTTCTCTCCAAAAAAAACATCAGGGACAGATTGATTTTCTGCAGAAAGTATGGTGAATGGACTGCTGAGGACTTGGGCAAAGTCATATTCTCTGATGAAGCCTCTTTCCGATTGTTTGGGGTATCTGGAAAAAGGCTTGTCCGGAGAAAAAAAGGTGAGCGCTACCATCAGTCCTGTGTCATGCCAACAGTAAAGCATCCTGAGACCATTCATGTGTGGGGTTGCTTCTCATTCAAGGGAGTGGTCTCACTCACAATTTTGCCCAAAAACACAGCCACGAATAAAGAATGGTACCAAAACACCCTCCAACAGCAACTTCTTTCGACAATTCAACAACAGTTTGGTGAAGAACAATGCATTTTCCAGCACGATGGAGCACCGTGCCATAAGGCAAAAGTGATAACTAAGTGGCTCGGGGACCAAAACGTTGACATTTTGGGTCCATGGCCTGGAAACTCCCCACTAATTATGACAAACTCCAAGAAGTCATTATGAAAGAATGGGTTGCTATCAGTCAGGAATTGGGCCAGAAGTTGATTGAGAGCATGCCCAGTCGAATTGCAGAGGTCCTGAAAAAGAAGGGCCAACACTGCAAATACTGACTCTTTGCATAAATGTCATGTAATTGTCGATAAAAGCCTTTGAAACGTATGAAGTGCGTGTAATTATATTTCACTACATCACAGAAACAACTGAAACAAAGATCTAAAAGCAGTTTAGCAGCAAACTTTGTGAAAACTAATATTTTTGTCATTCTCATAACTTTTGGCCACAACTGTATATTGTACTATTGCTAACTGGGAGATATATTTTAACAAAATGGCCACACTCACTGTGTAGATAAAATTATCCAGACTAAATCCCGCCCCCTCTTCCTAAACATTTTGGCTCGCGTGCATTAGTATCAGAGGAGGAGAGGGAAGAGTAGAAGATATGGCTGTAGTCTTAGAGAACAATGCACTACTTTCTATGGTCTGCAATTGTGATATCAAACAAGAGCAAAAAACAAAGACACATATGGAAATTATGTTGTGATAATGTTGGCCGAGACTATATCCGGAAAAGATCATGTATATGCAACAAAGAAAGAAAATGACCTAGCACTGATTCTTAAGTGAATAGCTTCATATGAAGCATGTTTTAAAATGTATGGGATACTCAGCATAAATTACCAATCTTCAGATGGTGCTCAGTATTTAGAAGTAAGGATCACAACCGTACCAGAGGAGAAATTAAAAAATACATCTGTCGCTCTGTTCTAATCCACATCTGATGTTCCTGCTTGAGCAATATAGTACAGGTTTTACCGGAGGGTGAGTGCCATATTTTGTTATTTCTTCTCTGCTACAGTAAAGATCAAGTATATGATTTTAAGCATATGAAAACACCTTACAGCACATCCCATGTAACATAAAAATATATCTTTATTTAACAACTAGATAAATAATGTAAAACAATATATAAAAACATGTGGGGTCAGAAGCCGGTCTTAATACCCCTGCGCTGGCGGTGGATCTGCCAAAGTTATGAGGAGGCCCCAGTCTCTACATAACTTAGGCGCATCCAGTGCCTGTCTAAATCTATGCCAGCCCCCTTGCTGCCGTAGATTTAGCTAATTTTCTACGCCTACGCCCAGGAGTAGAAAATGATAAATGAGATGGGCCTGACGGCCTGTCCCCTTCCCCACCCCCGCCCATGCCACACCCTCTTTTTTCAGACTTGGTGTGAGCGGTGAACAGTCGCAGATTCGGCAGCAAATACCCTTTCGCCCCCTCCCCCCCCCCCCCCCCCCGATCTGATAGTTATCCCCTATCCTGTGGATAGAGGATAACTTTTACCTACCGGAATACCCATTTAAGGCTTATTCACAATTATCATTAGGAAAGGCCAGGTGATGCAAATTTCAAAGCTTTATAAATACCCAGACTCCTCTAACCTTGTCCCAAAAAACAGCAGCCATGGGTTCTTCTAAGCAGCTGCTTAACATTCTACAAATGAAAATGGTTGAAGCACACAAAGAAGGAGAAAGCTATAAGAAGACAACACAGCGTTTTCTGGTTGCCATTTCCTTAGTTTGAAATGTAATTAAGAAAAAGCAGTGAATAGAAACAGTGGAGGCCAAGAGAAGGTCTGGAAGACCAAGAAACGTTTCAGAGATAACTGCTGGTACGATTGCTAGAAAGGAAATAAGAACCCCCACTTGAGTGCAAAAGAGCTTCAGGAAGATTTAGCAGACTCTGGAGTTCTGGTACATTGCTCTACTATTCAGAGACACATGCACAAATATGGCCTGCATGGAAGAGTCATCAAAAGAAAACCTCTCCTGTGTCCTCACCACAAAATTTTGCATCAGACATTTGCAAAAGAACATCTAAACAAGCCTGATACATTTTGGAAACGAGTCTTGTAGACTGATGAGGTTAAATTAGAACTCACAATTGGCCACAATGAGCAAAGGTATGTTTGGAGAAAAAAGGTACATTAAACATGGGGGTGAATCAATTATGCTTTGGGGTTGTGCTGCAGCCAATGGCACAGGGAACATTTCACGGGTAGAGGGAAGAATGGATTCAATGAAATTCCAGCAAATTCTGGAAGCAAACATAACACCAACTGTAAAAAATCTGAAGTTGAAAAGTGGATGGCTTCTACAAATGGATAATGATCCTTGTCAAAATCCACAATAGACTACCTGAAAAGGTGCAAGCTGAAGGTTTTACCATGGCCTTCAGAGTCCCCTGATCTGAAAATCTGTGGAAAGACCTCAAAAGAGCAGTGCATGCAAGACGGTCCAGGAATCTCACAGAACTGGAAAACTTTTGCAAGGAAGAATGGATGAAAATCCTTCAAACAAGAATTAGCTGGCTGCAAAAACTGTTTACAAGCTGTGATACTTGCTAAATGAGGCGCCATCAGGTACTATTCATGTAGGGTCCCCAAAAATAGTTTTTGCTTAAAATACAAAGGGAAAGTGTTATCTTTAACTTAATGCCTTTTGGAGAGCATTTTATCTTCAAGTTTATCTTCAATGGTCCAAATTTGGACCATTTACAATAAATCAATGGAAAAACACTGTATGTTAGCAGTGTTCAGAAGTGCTTTACAACCAGTGGCGTGCTGCTTCCTATTTGTTGGCAAATACTACTGTGCATCAATGTGACAATTTAAGTCATATAATTGTTTGAACCAGGGTTTTTATCGAAAATTGTGCCCTGAACAACAAGGAAAGTAAGACACCTTTATTCCACTTTTAGCCAACTTTGCTCCTAATTTCAAAGCTATATATAAATTATATCAAAATAATTCTTAACAATGCCAAATAAGGGTACATTCAAGGGCAAAAATGCCTTGTGGATGCTAGAGGTCAGAGGAGAATGGGCCGACTGATTCAAGCTGATAGAAGAGCAACGTTGACTGAAATAACCACTCGTTACAGCCGAGGTATGCAGCAAAGCATTTGTGAAGCCACAACACGCACAACCTTGAGGCGGATGGGCTACAACAGCAGAAGACCCCACCGGGTACCACTCATCTCCACTACAAATAGGAAAAAGAGGCTACAATTTGCACGAGTTTACCAAAATTGGACTGTTGAAGACTGGAAAATGTTGCCTGGTCTGATGAGTCTCGATTTCTGTTGAGACATTCAAATGGTAGAGTCCGAATTTGGCGTAAACAGAATGAGAACATGTATCCATCATCTGATGGCTACTTCCAGCAGGGTAATGCACCATGTCACAAAGCTTGAATCATTTCAAATTGGTTTCTTGAACATGACAATGAGTTCACTGTACTAAAATGGCCCCCGCAGTCACCAGATCTCAACCCAATAGAGCATCTTTGGGATGTGGTGGAACGGGAGCTTCGTGCCCTGGATGTGCATCCCTTAAATCTCCATCAACTGCAAGATGCTATCCTATCAATATGGGCCAAAATTTCTAAAGAATGCTATCAGCACCTTGTTGAATCAATGCCAGAATTAAGGCAGTTCTGAAGGCAAAAAGGGGTCCAACACCGTATTAGTATGGTGTTCCTAATAATTATTTAGGTGAGTGTATGTCCACACAGTGAAGCGATTAATGGTAAAGTCCCTGGTGGTCAAGGGCAGTAAACAAATTAATCATTTCTTCAAGCTCTAACTATGTTGTGGTGTAACTGGAAGCTGAACAATGCCAGCCTGTCTCAAGCTTATCACCTTCAGCTTCCCTTTCTCCCCTGTGCTAGTAGCCATTAAATGACCATCTATAGCAGGGGTCAGCAACCTTTGGCACTCCAGCTGCTGTGAAACCACAACTCTCAGCATGCACACTTGTTCAGATGTTCTTTTAACTCCCATTGAAGTGAAAGGAGAAATCTGGGAGTTGTGCTTTCAGAACACCTGTTTTGCCAGAGGTTGCTGATCTTTGATCTATAACTGTTACAGATATTGTACCTGTTGAACTTTTCATTATCTGATGTTAAATACATGAAAGAGACTAAATAAACGACATAATTATTATTAATGGATTTCATTTCACAGGCAATTAACACTATATAAGATTCAGAAACAAGTAAATGATATTCTTTATGAAGTCTATAAGCAAAAGTCAACATTTCCAGCCCCCAGAAGAATAAATGATAATCTGTATCCCCTGGTAAGCATATAAATAGTGCATTGCTGCTTGGAAAGCTTATAGGATAAAAGTATTAAATGAGAACAGAATGCTAAAGCATAGACGAAAAGCAAGCTTATATACTATATTTGCATAATTTGTTTGCTTATGGTAGAAATGTTTCATCCTTGTTGAAAGGCTTTACAAATATGCACAAGAGAGCACACAATGGAAATACAAATATTGGGCTGTGCAAAATAAAATGATGATTATTGAAATAAAACATCTTTGATGGGTAGTTATTTTCTTGCCCCAAAGGTGATGTTTCAGGACCGTGTAAACGTCAATTTGCTGCATAGTGATTGGTTGTGCCACAGCCTGTAACTATGCAGAGTGTGATCTGTTGCGGTCATATTTAATTTTTTTTGCAGCAATTTTTGTAAAATCAAAACAATACTGTTACAAGAAAAAAAAGCTGAAGTGATGACTGCTATACACGAGTGCACCCTAAAGATATGACCTGCCCCCCTCCTTAAAGGGTTTCTATCACTTGGGATCACATAATTTGATGTCAGACACTAGCGATTTGCTAGTGTCTGCTCTTGCCAACCATCCTAATATAACAGCTTTTGGCCCTGCGGTTTTGATAGAAAACGAACTTTTATAAATATGCTAATGAGCCTCTAGGTGCTATGTGGGCGTCATTAGCACCTAGAGGCTCCGTCTACCTTCATACACAGCCGCCGCCCAGCTCGTCCCTCCAGCCCGCCCATGTCTTCCTGAATGCGATCCTCCGTGTGACGCGGCGTACGAATTCCCGCGCATGCGCCGTGCGCGGCTGTATTCGGCGCATGCGCATTGAATGTCTGACCGCTCCCAGCTCAGACATCTCAAATGCGCATGTGCCGATGACGTCACAGTGCTCCGAGGGACAGAGGACGGCCGGCAGCAAGCAGAGGAGGAAGCATTGTGTACGATCGTCGCTGGATCTTTGGATTAGGTAACTATTTAGTGATAATTTCCACTTATACCACCAACGATTGAATGACAGATATTATAAATATTAATAAAGCAATTATAAAGAAAATAAAAGAAATGAAATCTTTGAATTTTTTTTTTTTTTATAAACCACTTTACCACCAACGATCCAAATAGGGGCATATATATAAAAATAGATATATATTAATGATATATTAGGAGTATTTATAAATATATATATATATAAATATATTTCTATATAAATATATGACTATATTAAAATAAAATTATATATAAATATTGTTATATAAAATTAAATAAATAAATAAATAAATATATATATATATATATATATATATATATATATATAGACAAAAGAAGGACAGCATTCAAAGTAAAAAGTAGTTGTGTTTAATAACCCATGTGGATGGCAACGTTTCAGCTCAAACAAGAGCCTTTGTCAAGCTTGAAAAAGGCTCTTGTTTGAGCTGAAACGTTGCCATCCACATCAGTGATTAAACACCACTACTTTTTACTTTGGAGTGCTGTCCTTCTTTCGTCCTTGTTCATCTGGGCTAAGCAGCTGTATCCCTGGACATAGCACCCTCCTTGTCTGTTTCCAGTGCCGCCATATATATATATATATTTTATATATATATATATTTTTGGTCCTGGCTGCGGCGCGAAGCCTGTGGAGTGTGACTGAACCTAATCTAGCTACAGTGGCTGGTGGTGTGCCTGTTGCCACGTGACGAGGGTAGGCCAAATAAAGGGGGCATACCCTATGGGAGATGTAAAGAGAAGGGTCGGGAGGGAGGGGCGAGAGAGGACGTGCACCCGGTGAGCTGGGCGGCTTGGGCTTAAGAAGCCCCCTACGCCCCTCCCACAAAAGCAGGCTGGATTCAGCCTGCTGCATTTGTGGTCCTGGCTGCGGCGCGAAGCCTGTGGAGTGTGACTGAACCTAATCTAGCTACAGTGGCTGGTGGTGTGCCTGTTGCCACGTGACGAGGGTAGGCCAAATAAAGGGGGCAAAATACGAGTAGGAAAGGTGTAAGGAGCGACTCTTTATTGTGAAAGATGGTACTACAGAACTAAGTCAGAGAAAGCCGCAGCGATTTCGGCTTTCGGGTGCGGGATGTATCGTGAGAAGCAAGAGGACTTCCAGCGGCCCATCTTGCGGATGATATGGGCCGGGACCCCATGTTTGGAGGCGGCGGAGGCGGCTCCGATCCGGAATGAATGGCCCGTGATGGCCTGGGGGTTGAACCCAAACCCGGACGCGAGGCTGCGAATGTGTTTGACAAACTGCGAGGACGTGAGAGGTCGTGACGGGAAAGGAAGGAGAGGGCTGGCGGGAGCCCAATTGCCCAGTGTGGTGAGTAACCCGTTGAGGACGGCCACGGGACACCAGGAGTTGGAAGTCGGGAAGTATTCTATGTGCACTGGGGGCCCGATTTGTGAGGTTTTGGAGACTGGCAAGGTGAAGGTGAAACGCTCGTGACTACGGGTGAGTTGGTTTAGAGCCGGGCCTGAGTTGTGAGGAGAGGTGCCGGTGAATTCCCCGGGCCGGAGAAAGCCGTAGAAGCTTAGGTAGAGGGCGGCTTTGAGAATGCAGCTTCTGAAAGGGCCAAAAGGACTGCCGTCTAGGGAGGATGAGAGTTTCCTGAACAGGTCCCCTGAGACGGGTTGCCTGGCGGGTCCGGATTTGTGAGAGCATTTTTGAATACCCCGCAGTGTGGCTTTGATGGCGTGGGAAGAAAAGATAGGGTTGCTGTCTGGCTGACGGATCATGAGGTGATGCTGGACTCCTGACAGATACGATCTGATGGTGCTGAAGGAGAGGTGTAGGTCCTTGTGGCAGTATGCCAGGAAAGCCATGATGAAAGCGGTTTCGCTTACGTTGCCCCTGGGGTGAAGGTGACGAAATACCTCGAAAGCTTTCCAACCCGACTGGTAGTTCCTTGTGGAGTTTTCGGACAGGGACTTGCGGATGAGAGTATGAGCCATGACTAGGTGCCTGACTAGTCCAGGATCAGAGAGCCGAAGTCCGGGGGTGGGATCCCGATTCTGTCGGCTTGAGGCATGACCTGGAAGAAGAGAGTCAGGTTTAAGCGAGACAAGGCATCCGCTGCGACGTTCCTGATCCCCTGGATGTGGGTGCAAGAAACATGGAAATTGAACTTGAGGGCAAGCCAGGTGAGTTTGCGTAGGAAGCGCATGACTTTGGGTGAACTGGATCTGCCTTTGGAGATGATGTCGACGACCGTGTGATTGTCGGTGAAAAAACGCACGGGCATGTTGCTCCATACTTTGCCCCAGACTTGAGCTGCTGCCACGATGGGGTACAATTCAAGGAGAGGAGAGGACTGGATGGCTTGAGGGTCTGAGAGGATCTGGGAGGGCCAGGAATCAGCGAACCACTGGTGGCCGAACAAGGCGCCGAACCCGACGGATGCTGCCGCGTCAGAGTACACGGTCGGGCAGGTGGGGCTCCAGTGAGGGACGAACATGGAGATGCCATTCCATGCTGACAGAAAGACCCTCCACATGTCCAGGTCGGCCAGGGCTTCCCGGTCCAGTTGGATCAGCGAGTCCTGGGTTGAGGCTGTGGGTAACAACTGGAGGAGTCTTGCTGTGAAGGATCGTCCCTGCGGCATGATGCGGGTTGCAAAGTTGAGAGAACCCAACAGCGACTGCAGGTCGCCCTTGGACATGGTTCTGGAACCGATGTGAGCAGAAATGACTGACTGGAGCCTGACTAGTTTGTCCTCTGGGAGTCTGGCTTCCATTCTGCAGGTATCGAGCGTGATACCCAAGAAGGTGAGGACCGTGCTAGGGCCGTCAACCTTTGATGGCGCCACTGGGACCTGTAAGGCGGAAAAAATGCAGAGGAGGCTTTCCAACCTGTCGGGCACATGGTTTGGGTTCTCGACCAGTAAGAAATCGTCCAGGTAGTGTATGACTCTGGGACAGTTGCCGTGGTTTACCAGGATCCAATGGAGGGCCTGGGCGAACTGATCAAAGAGCCAGGGGCTGCTCTTTGACCCGAACGTGAGGCGGGTGGCAAAGTAATACTGGTCCCTCCATTTGATCCCGTGAAACCTCCAGAGGTGGGGCTGGATTGGTAGAAGCTTGAAAGCGTCCGAAATGTCCGCTTTAGAGAGCCAAGCCCCTGCCCCTACCTGCAGGATGAGTTGGATGGCCTCGTCCAGGGAAGAATAGCGCATGGAGTATTCTTCCGATGGTATCAACGAGTTGAGGCTCGGGGTGCTGGATGCATGAGGCGCTGACAAATCATATATTAGTCGGTTTTTATTGGAACTTTTGCTGCGGACCAACCCAATGGGGCTCACCCTGTAGACTTGGAAGGGAGGGGTGGGAAAAGGCCCTATGATGAAACCCTTCAGCAGCTCGACCTGCAGAAGGGAATCCACCGAGGCCGGGTCCGTCATGGCTGACCTGAGATTGGGGGTCTCCCAGGAATCCCGAGGCAGGGTGACCAGGCCGGTGTGGAAGCCTGATGAAAAACCGGAATGCAGGAATTGG
The DNA here is from genome assembly GCF_905171765.1 of Bufo bufo. Lineage (NCBI taxonomy): Eukaryota > Metazoa > Chordata > Amphibia > Anura > Bufonidae > Bufo > Bufo bufo. Next base: position 568,601,335 of record NC_053389.1, on the reverse strand, counting down.
ACGAAGGCGGGATCGTGGTGGGTATTGAGGAGGGAGATGAGAAGGGGGACATTAATGTCGGCCAGTCAGCTTTTGGCCGAGCGCTGGGAGCAGGTGGACTGGGGGTGGGCCCGGAAGCAGGTGGAACAAATGTGGAGCGCCTTACATTTGCTATAGTTGCAGAAGCTGGAGTTGAAGTTGTTGCACAACTGGTTTTTTCCCAGGTACACGATGGGGCGACCCAATTTGTCCAGGAGCGGACCCGGTTTCTGGGGGGCCGAAGTGCTCGGCTGCTGTTTTGGCAGGGGGGAGGCGTGGGAGCTTGGGCACCAATCGGAGGCGTGCAGGACTGACTGGCAGAAGGAGCAAAAAGGAGACCTGAGACCTGCAAAATGTCTGCAGAATAGCTCCATGTCGAGGGAGGCCCAGTTGGTGATATGCTGGAACTGGGCGAGGGCTGCAGCTGCCTTCGCCGAAAAAGACCGGTGATAGTCGTAATAAGCAAATCCTCCGTATTTGTGCCCAAGCTCCGTGACCCTGTATAAATATGCGTCCAGCTCCTCTCTTCTGGCTGGGTGTGCTGCGCAGATGATGTCGCGGTAGAGGCTGAACGCAAGCACGAACTCTGGGATGGAGAGTTTTTTGTTCAACCTCGCGTCTTTGGCCTTCAGGACTACGGACACGTCCCCGCAAGCGATGGTCCGGTTTTCCACCGTGTCGTGCGTGGAGATGAGGACCGCAGCCAGGTTCACGTCCTTGCCTGCGAGAATGTCCCTGCGCAGGTTTTCGGGGACGAAAAAGGAGGGGGCTATTTCGGGCGGCCCAGACAACCTACCTGAGGAAGATGGCTGGGAAGTGGAAGGACCAGGGGCGGGACTGGAGGGTGCGGCAGGTGAAGCGTCCCTGCTTTCGACTGCCTGGAGCCTGGTGTTCATGTCACAGATGGAACTGGACAAATTGTTTATCGTGGCGTGTAGCTGCGTTAGTGACAGCTGTATGGTCGACATGGGGATCTGCTCCGTGGACCCTGTGGATGGCTCCGGAAACAATAGGTGATATAATTCGGCCTTTCGGGCTGTGGCCGAATGGCGGATTCCTCGCTTGTCCAGCTCGGCAATCATCTTGGGGATGGTCCAAGTCCGGTAAGAAGAGCGACTTGCCCGTTCCGATACCGCAGACTCCACGATCGATAGAGCGTCCTCGATGTCGGACACGTGGGACATGTTGGAGCTGAAACGAAGAGGGGAAAGGAAAGCTGGAGGGGGAAGCGAGGTGGGTGCGGGTGGTATTACAGAGAGAAGCGCGTGGCGGGACGGAGGTGCCCAGCGTCGGGGCGAGGCCGGAGGACGCGAGGTCCCCTTACTGGGCGTGGTTTATAACCTTACCTTAAGATGCTGGAGCTGTTAATGCCGTGAACAGAGGGGACGGAAGCGACCTGGCGAAGCCGAGATTATCCCTGGTTCACCTGAAAAGAACAGTATATGATGCCACGATTGGCTGTGCCGGGCGGCCGGAATAGTGAATCGTGGCCGCTACTTACCTGGACGACAAAAAAAGGGGGCCAAAGGATTCCAAGGGAGCACTCACGGAGTAGCTTAGTCACCTGAAAGGACAAGACCGAACGTGTTGATTTAAGGAAAGCGCAACTGGTGCGAGACCAGAGGTTTCCTGGCATTTGACCGGGCCGGAGCCGGGGGATGGCGCGTGACTGCTGCAGCGGCGAGCCAAGGAGTGGAAAAACACGTGGGTAGGGTTGCGTCCTTGCGGAACCGATGGGGTTGTAGCGAGGGGACGCTGAGAGAATTGTGAGCCCGGCGATCCTGGGTGGACGGGTTGAGGGGCGGTTCAGGGCGTACCTGTGAAGAAGACTGTTGGGACAAAGTGGGGCCTGGGCGTACCCGGCCCGGGGGTAAGGTGTGGGAATGCGAGGTGGGCGTACCACCTTGAAGACACCTGGGTTGCGTGACCCGAGCGAAAAACAAAGCGAGAGATAGGACACGGCCAGGCGATGTCGGACGGAAACCGGCCTTGCCTGTGAACTTTTTTTTTTTTTTTTTTTTTTTTAAAAGAGCGGAAAGAGATGAGAAGAGAGCAGGGCGTTCCTGCGGACAAAAAGGTAGTGGAGGGTGGACGGGTTGGGAAACATGAAAATTTTTATATATATTTTTTTTTTTTTTTTTGGTTACCCAGACGTGACCACCCGAAGAAGGATGACGCTGGTCACCTGGCGGGTGCTGGGCTGGTGGACCCCCCGAGCCGCCGGGGCCCCCCCCCCCCCCCCCCCGGCCGCGGGCGACGCTCGGCGGGGAGGGGACCGGACCAGCGCAAAGGGGGAGGCCAGCCCGCGCGGGGAAATGCCCCAGTGGTGGTGGGTGTGCGAACCGGTGTCCAGGGAAGGGGGGAGGGACAGATGCCGAGCGAAGACCGTACTGTCCCTCCCCCGATGCGGGTGCCAGCCAGGGATGATGGAAGGTGGATAGGGGGGGGGGGGGGGGGGGTTGTGCGTTTTTTAAATTTTTTTTTTTTTTTTAATTTTTAGACGTGGATGGCCATGTGAAGGCGGTGTTTGGTGATGTACTGTTTTTTTTTTTTTTTTTTTTTTTTTTTTTTTTTTTTTTTTTTTTCCCTTCCTCCCTGGCCCCCTGCCGCGGTCGGGAGCGGGGTACCGGCCCGGGCAGGGTGACCGGAGGAAGTGGGGGTGGCGGGGGCACGCCAGGCAGCAAGCTGGGCTGTCTTCCAGGCCACCCCCCTCTCTCCCCCCAGACGCTCGTGGATATCCGCGCCTCCCCGAGCGGTGGGAGCGAGAGGAGGACGAGCCGGGGCCAGAGAAGGAAGCGCCTGCTCCCGCCGACTTCCGGGACGCCGCGCTTTGTCACGTGATGCGCTCCAGGTTGGAGCGCAAGCCGGCGAGACGGAAGCGGCAGGAGAGGAGGCAAGTGACCGGGCGGGGAGCGGAGGAGACTGGCGGCGAGGCGACGGGCGGGAGCTGAGAATGCAGCGCTATCCATATCCTCCCCCCCCCACGACCAACGGCACCGGCAGCGGTCCGGCTGGGTCCGGGGGGGGGGGAGCGCCGCTGAAGCTAGGCGAATCCCCCGACGCTCGTGGATATCCGTGCATCCACGAGCGCTGGGATCGAGAGGAGGACGAGCCGGGGCCAGAGACGGAAGCGCCCGCTCCCGCCGACTTCCGGGACGCCGAGCCGCGGTCACGTGATGCGCTCCAGGTTGGAGCGCAAGCCGGCGAGACGGAAGCGGAAGGAGAGGAGGCAAGTGACCGGGCGGGGTGCGGAGGAGACTGGTGGCGGGGGGACGGGCGGGAGCTGAGGAGGGTGGTGGACGGGGATGAGGTTACCGAAGGGGGGATTTACCTTGGAGTTGGCGGTTCTGGCGTGCAGAAACCGCTGCACGTGCAGGCAGCTTTCGGGCCGTAAATGCAAGTGACGGGTGCAGCTCCTCCTACCAGCGTCAGGCGAGAGAGGACGTGCACCCGGTGAGCTGGGCGGCTTGGGCTTAAGAAGCCCCCTACGCCCCTCCCACAAAAGCAGGCTGGATTCAGCCTGCTGCATATATATATATATATATATAATCGAATGCAATCCAGTAAGTTAAAATATAGTGATTCCTTTATTATCTGGATACATTGGGGGCGTAGGAAGTCTACAGTAACGTGCAGCCATTTTTCCTGTTTATAGCAAGTGCTGCCACTTTTAAATATTTAATAATTTAAATAAATTTAAATATGCAAATGTATCGATATAAATTTTAATTTTTATGAGACAAATTTTATTAAAATTTACTTTTAAATTATTTTTAGTTTATATTATTTTTCAACATATGTTGAAATTAAATTAAATTTTAAATGTCCAAGAGTTTAAATAAAAATGTAATAATATTTTTGGATATTAGGTATTATAATATTACATATTATATTATAAATTATATAATAAAAAAACTAAACATGTAATTATAATTTATTAAATATATTATATTTAAAAAAATTATAATACATACTAAAAATATAATAAAAATAAATAAAATTTAAAATAATTACTAAAAAAAATAAATAAATTTTTTATGTAATATTAAAATATATATTATAAAAAATAAATTACTAAATTTATAAAGATCATTAAATATTCTGTTTTTAAATTGTTAATAAAAAATTAACATTTTAGTCAGCTTATATAAATCAAATATTAATTTTTATGTTTACTTTTAAAAAGTAAAGTATAAAAATATATTGACACATATATATATATATATATATATATATATTGATATATAAATATATTAATATATATATATATATATATATATATACACACATACCCATTTGTTACACTAAAAATTTAATACACAGATGTGAATGTATTTTATACAAAACACAACTGTTGCAAAATTTATGCCGGAGTTTATATATTGATTTATAACAGTAATTTTATATAAGTATTTATAAATTTATATATTAAATTAACTGCTATATATATATTTAAGATTTTATATAAATATACATAGATAGATATTATCTATATCTATGTATTTATAAATACTCCTAATATATCATTAATATATATCTATTTTTATATATATGCCCCTATTTGGATCGTTGGTGGTAAAGTGGTTTATAAAAAAAAAAAAAAAATTCAAAGATTTCATTTCTTTTATTTTCTTTATAATTGCTTTATTAATATTTATAATATCTGTCATTCAATCGTTGGTGGTATAAGTGGAAATTATCACTAAATAGTTACCTAATCCAAAGATCCAGCGACGATCGTACACAATGCTTCCTCCTCTGCTTGCTGCCGGCCGTCCTCTGTCCCTCGGAGCACTGTGACGTCATCGGCACATGCGCATTTGAGATGTCTGAGCTGGGAGCGGTCAGACATTCAATGCGCATGCGCCGAATACAGCCGCGCACGGCGCATGCGCGGGAATTCGTACGCCGCGTCACACGGAGGATCGCATTCAGGAAGACATGGGCGGGCTGGAGGGACGAGCTGGGCGGCGGCTGTGTATGAAGGTAGACGGAGCCTCTAGGTGCTAATGACGCCCACATAGCACCTAGAGGCTCATTAGCATATTTATAAAAGTTCGTTTTCTATCAAAACCGCAGGGCCAAAAGCTGTTATATTAGGATGGTTGGCAAGAGCAGACACTAGCAAATCGCTAGTGTCTGACATCAAATTATGTGATCCCAAGTGATAGAAACCCTTTAACTCATGATTTATTGCTGTCCATCATCAGTTTTTCCCCTTCTCTTGTTCTTCTATGTCCTATATCTTCCTCCTGTGTTCTTGTGTTTTGTCTTGTGTCTTTCTGTTAGTTCTTCCATGTGGTTACTCAAGGGTTATGTGCTGTAAACTTTAGTGTTAGCCTTTGGGTTACAAATTTCTCACCTCTTGTATAGTGCCCCATACATTATATAAGGTGATGGGTTGGGCTACCCTTCATTGTTCTCCTTTATAGCTTTGTTTTATGATATTTATCTTTTCTGCAACTTTATGTTGATTTTTGAGATGACAGTGTTTGTAAAGTTTTATACATCCTGTTCCTGAATAAAAGTTAAAGATATGGCCTACTGGGTTTCCTTGAAGACAGGTTTCGAAAATAAAACACTGATGTACTTTAGGTGACACAGAAATATATAAAGGATTAGTAATGCACGCTAAGCTGAATTACTTATTTTTCTGGCCCTGTTATATTTAACTTATTTGTAATAATAACTGCATCGGTATCTAGTGAGCTAATCGTTTTTATACATTGTGTACATGTAGTCAGGGTTCTCAGATGAGTAGCTTCATCTAGACACAAGGTTGGATTTCTTTCTCAATCTTCTTTCAAAGCTGAATGTGGCTCAGAAAGATTAAACCGGTTTTTATAGCATCTATTTTCTTTTTACCACTAGATGGCAGCATTACCTTAGGATTTTCTTACTCTACAGAACAAGGGAGTATTTCCTTGATCAGGATGGTTTTAATCATCTTTGTGAGGTATATTAACCACCTCAGCATCCCTAGCTTAAACACCCTTAATGACCAGACCACTTTTTACAATTCTGCACTAGACTACTTTCACGGTTTATTGCTCGGTCAGACAATTTATCACCCAAATGAATTTTACCTCCTTTTCTTCTCACTAATAGAGCTTTCATTTGGTGGTATTTCATTGCTGTTGACATTTTTTAATTTTTTGTTATTAATCGAAATTTATCAAATTTTTTGCAAAAAAAATGACATTTTTCACTTTTAGTTGTACATTTTTTCAAATAAAACTACATTTCTATATAAATTTTTCTCTAAATTTATTGCTCTACATGTCTTTGATAAAAAAAATGCAATAAGTGTATATTTATTGGTTTGCGCAAAAGTACAAACTATGGTACAAAAATGTGAATTTCCACATTTTGAAGCAGCTCTGACTTTCTGAGCACCTGTCATGTTTCCTGAGGTTCTACAATGCCCAGACAGTAGAAACACCCCACAAATGACCCCATTTCGGAAAGTAGACACCCTAAGTTATTCGCTGATGGGCATAGTGAGTTCATAGAAGTTTTTATTTTTTGTCACAAGTTAGCGGAAAATGATGATTTTTTATTTTATTTTTTTTCTTACAAAGTCTCATATTCCACTAACTTGTGACAAAAATAAAAACTTCCATGAACTCACTATGCCCATCACGAAATACCTTGGGGTGTCTTCTTTCTAAAATGGGGTCACTTGTCGGGTATTTATACTGTCCTGGCATTTTAGGGGCCCTAATGCGTGAGAAGTAGTTTGAAATCCAAATGTGTAAAAAATGCCCTGTGAAATCCTAAAGGTGCTCTTTAGAATTTGGGCCCCTTTGCCCACCTAGGTTGCAAAAAAGTGTCACACATGTGGTATCGCCGTACTCAGAAGAAGTAGGGAAATGTGTTTTTGGGTTTATTTTTACATATACCCACGCTGGGTGAGAGAAATATCTCTCTAAAAGTCAACTTTTTCCATTTTTTTATACAAAGTTGTCAATTTAGAGAGATATTTCTCTCACCCAGCATGGGTATATGTAAAAAGACACCCCAAAACACATTGCCCAACTTCTCCTGAGTACGGCGATACCACATGTGTGACACTTTTTTGCAGCCTAGGTGGGCAAAGGGGCCCAAATTCTAAAGAGCACCTTTAGGATTTCACAGGGCATTTTTTACACATTTGGATTTCAAACTACTTCTCACGCATTAGGGCCTCTAAAATGCCAGGGCAGTATAAATACCCCACAAGTGACCCCATTTTAGAAAGAAGACACCCCAAGGTATTATGTGAGGGGCATGGCGAGTTCATAGAAGATTTTTTTTTTTTGGCACAAGTTAGCGGAAATTTTATTTTATTTTTTTCTCACAAAGTCTCCCTTTCCGCTAACTTGGGACAAAAAGTTCAATCTTTCATGGACTCCATATGCCCCTCAGCGAATACCTTGGGGTGTCTTCTTTCCAAAATGGGGTCATTTGTGGGGTGTTTGTACTGCCCTGGCATTTGAGGGTCTCCACAATCATTACATGTATGGCCAGCATTAGGAGTTTCTGCTATTCTCCAAAATGAACGGCACAGATTTCTTTATTCGCATCGATCAATGTAGATGAAAAAATCTCTGCCAAAAAAAAAAAAGGAGGGGAAACACGTCTGCCAGGACATAGAAGCTCCGCCCAACATCCAAACCCACTCAGCCCGTATGCCCTGGCAAACCCGATTTCTCCATTCACATCAATCGATGTGGATGAATAAATCATTGCCGGGATTTTAATTTTTTTTATATATAAAGTGTTTGCCAAAGCATATGAACACCGCCCCTCAGCTCATAAGCCTCGGCAAATGTATCTTTTTTACTGCAGAGGAGAAATCTCGTCTTGCAGCGCCGCATACACCAACTTTTGTGTAATCTGACAGAAGCGCAATGCTTCTGTCAGAATGTACATAAGTGCTGCAGCTGGTTCATCGGTTGGTCCACCTAGAAGGTAAAAAAAAAAAAAAAAGACAGGCCGCAACGCAATAAATTTATTAACATTAACTTTATATAACATTTGAACACAACATTAACTTTTATAAACTTTATTGAACTTTTGGAACAGAACATTAACTTTTTTGCTTACCGGTGATTTATTTTTTATTTTATTTTATTTTTACCTTTATAGGACAAACCTCTCCTTCCCCATGGGACAATGTGCAAAGCGCAAATCGCCCAGAGATGTGGCAAAGTACATTATGCACTTTGTCCCAGGTGAAAGGAGAGGTTTGCAGCAGCTGTGAGTGAAAGGAGCCCTGTGTGCCTAAGAGCCCTGTGTGCCTGTCCTGTGTCACACAATCCCTATTCTAAGTGTACCTGTGTGTGGTACTTCCGGAAACACTCCCCTAAGCATAGGGCAGGGTGGTCAGGGCAGTCAGGACAGAAATAGCAGGTGTCACGCTTTATTCCACTCCTGCTACAGACACAACATCTTTTTCGGGGTGGCGCTTGGGTTGAGGTACCAGCAACAACATTGGGGAAATGTCGCTCGTGTAGACGGCTCACTACACTGGTGGATGGGGCCACGGAACCTCCTGGATACAGGAGGTTCTCGATGATCTCTTCCTGAAATTTGAGGAAGGATCCTGTTCTCCCAGCCTTACTGTAGAGAACAAAACTATTGTACATAGCCAATTGAATAAAATATACAGACACCTTCTTATACCAGCGTCTGGTGCGGCGGGACACTAAATAAGGAGCCAACATCTGGTCATTGAAGTCCACCCCTCCCATGAGCAAATTATAGTCGTGGACACAGAGCGTCTTTTCAATGACACTGGTTGCTCGTTCTATTTGGATTGTCGTGTCTGCGTGAATGGAGGAGAGCATGTAAACGTCACGCTTGTCTCTCCATTTCACTGCGAGCAGTTCTTCATTAAACAAGGCAGCCCTCTTCCACCTTGCAAGACAGGTGGTAACGAGCCGTTGGGGGAAGCCCCGGCGACTAGGTCGCGCGGTGCCACAGCAGACAATCTGTTCTATAAACAAATGCCTGAAGAGGGGCACACTTGTGTAGAAATTGTCCACATAAAGATGGTACCCCTTGCCAAATAAGGGTGACACCAAGTCCCAGACTGTCTTCCCACTGCTCCCCAGGTAGTCAGGGAAACCGACCGGCTCCAGGGTCTGATCTTTACCCTCATAGACTCGAAATTTGTGCGTGTAGCCTGTGGCCCTTTCACAGAGCTTATACAATTTGACCCCATACCGGGCGCGCTTGCTTGGGATGTATTGTTTGAAGCCAAGGCGCCCGGTAAAATGTATAAGGGACTCGTCTATGCAGATGTTTTGCTCAGGGGTATACAAATCTGCAAATTTGGTGTTAAGGTGGTCTATGAGGGGCAGAATTTTGTGGAGCCGGTCAAAAGCTGGGTGGCCTCTGGGACGAGAGGTGCTGTTGTCACTAAAGTGCAGGAAACGCAGGATGGTCTCAAATCGTGTCCTGGACATGGCAGCAGAGTACATGGGCATGTGATGAATTGGGTTCGTGGACCAATATGACCACAATTCATGCTTTTTTGTCAGGCCCATGTTGAGGAGAAGGCCCAGAAAAGTTTTAAATTCGGAAACTTGGACGATTTCCACCGGAAAGACTGGGCATAAAAGCTTCCCGGGTTGGCGGCTATAAATTGAGTGGCATACCGATTTGTTTCTGCCACGACTAAGTCCAAGAGCTCCGCAGTCAAGAACAGCTCAAAGAACCCCAGTGCCGATCCGATCTGAGCTGTCTCAACCCGAACTCCAGACTGGGCGGTGAAAGGGGGAACTCCTGGTGCAGCTGAAGTTGGGGGCTGCCAATCAGGGTTTGCCAGCACCTCAGGGACTCTAGAGGCTCTACGGGCCTGTCTGATTACGTGGTGAGGCATACACCAGCAGCGCAGCCCATCCTGGACCTAGTACCAGCACTGCCGTAGAACATGGTGAAGTGGCGAGCACCAGAAGGGCAGTTGAAGCTGGTACGGTGGCACGTGCATTAGTTCCCCCGTCGCAGCCACTGCACCAGCTTCAACTGCCCTTCTGGTGCTCGCCACTTCACCATGTTCTACGGCAGTGCTGGTACTAGGTCCAGGATGGGCTGCGCTGCTGGTGTATGCCTCACCACGTAATCCGACAGTGCCAGCCCCACTCTGCTGCCCTTGAAGCGGATCCTGCGCAACCTGTGGTCTAGCAACACGGGGCCGGGTACGCCTGGTGGTATCAGGGACCTCAACCTCATCGTCTGAACTTTGGGTCAGACTGCCACTGCTTTCTACAGGTTCGTATTCTGACCCGCTGGATTCGTCAGATGAGGGTTCCCATTCCTCATTCGACTGGGTCAGAATCCTGTAGGCCTCTTTAGAAAAATACCCCTTATTTGCCATTTGGTCAACTTAATTTAGGGGGTATTCCCTGAGACTACCCAAGAAAAAAAGCAAGCCTGTCTTACAAATGGGAGGCTAGCGAAGTACAGGAAGCCGCTGCGATTCATAAAAAATATCAAAACTGCCGCAGCGCTTGTGAAGTGATTAAAAAATTTTTTGTCACTGCGGCGGGGCCGGCGTGGGTGAACACTGATCGGGCAAACACTGCGTTTTGGGTGGAGGGCGAGCTAAGGTGAAACTAATACTATTATAGATCTGACTGTGATCAGTTCTGATCACTTACAGATACTATAAAAGTACCAATGCTGATTAGCGAAACGCTAATCAGCGAATCAGTGACTGCGGTGCGGTGGGCTGGGCGCTAACCGACGCTAACTACCTAACAAAGGGGCCTAAACTAACCTAAAACCTAACCGTCAATACTAGTGGAAAAAAAAAAGTGGCAGTTTACACTGATCACTTTTTGCCCTTTCACTAGTGATTGACAGGGGTAATCAAGGGGTTAATTGGGGTGATCTGGGGCTAAGTGTAGTGTTTGGTGTACTCACAGTGATGTGTGCTCCTCTGCTGGGACCAACCGACGAAAAAGACCAGCAGAGGAGCAGAGAAACCATTTAACACATTATATTTATAAATATAATGTGTTAACTGGCTTGTGATTCGATTTTTTGAAAATCACCAGCCTGCCAGCGATGATCATTGGCTGGCAGGCTGGTGACTAAATACTCCTTTAACTTTTGCCGGCCCGCAATGCGCATGCACGGGCCGGCTGTGCGCGTTATCTCGCGTCTCGCGAGATGACGCGCCGGCGCGTCAAGGAGGAATAAATCGACCGCCTCCGGAACGCAATCCTGCGTTAGGCGGTCCGGAGGCGGTTAAGGCTATGTTCACGTGGGCAAATCGGTCAGTGTTTCAGCAGCGGAAAATGTGTTATTTCTACTCCGTAATGCACAGTAAAAACACCATCAGCAGCTTCCTATTCATTGCAATGTAAAAAAAATAACCCCTGTGCACACCTTGTATACACAGTAGAGGCTTTTTCATCAGCTGATTTGAAAAATACTTGAGAAGAGGTATGTTACTTGTTATTTGCTTGTGGATTTCCATAGAAGTTAATGGGGAAGCACTAAAAATGTCACCAAATTACAAATCTGCCACCAAAAAATGATGATTGCACATACCGGTAATCGGATTTTCCTGACCCCACGACAGCACCTTAGAGAGATGGCTCCGCCCCCAGGGACAGGAAACCTGCAGCATAAAAAGGTGGAGCCACTCTCCCACCTCAGTGAGTTACCAGAGCATGTTTTTACGTTAGTATAGATCTTATACATACACTCACCTAAAGAATTATTAGGAACACCATACTAATACGGTGTTGGACCCCCTTTTGCCTTGAGAACTGCCTTAATTCTACGTGGCATTGATGCAACAAGGTGCTGATAGCATTCTTTAGAAATGTTGGCCCATATTGATAGGATAGCATCTTGCAGTTGATGGAGATTTGAGGGATGCACATCCAGGGCACGAAGCTCCCGTTTCACCACATCCCAAAGATGCTCTATTGGGTTGAGATCTGGTGACTGTGGGGCCATTTTAGTACAGTGAACTCATTGTCATGTTCAAGAAACCAATTTGAAATTATTCGAGCTTTGAGACATGGTGCATTATCCTGCTGGAAGTAGCCATGAAGAGATGGACATGGTAAGAAACAATGCTCAGGTAGCCTGTGGCATTTAAACGATGCCCAATTGGCACTAAGGGGCCTAAAGTGTGCCCAGAAAACATCCCCCACACCATTACACCACTACTACCAGCCTGCACAGTGGTAACAAGGCATGATGGATACATGTTCTCATTTTGTTTACGCCAAATTCGGACTCTACCATTTGAATGTCTCAACAGAAATCGAGACTCATCAGACCAGGCAACATTTTTCCAGTCTTCAACAGTCCAATTTTGGTGAGCTCGTGCAAATTGTAGCCTCTTTTTCCTATTTGTAGTGGAGATGAGTGGTACCCGATGGGGTTTTCTGCTGTTGTAGCCCATCCGCCTCAAGGTTGTGCGTGTTGTGGCTTCACAAATGCTTTGCTGCATACCTCGGTTGTAAAGAGTGGTTATTTCAGTCAACATTGCTCTTCTATCAGCTTGAATCAGTCGGCCCATTCTCCTCTGACCTCTAGCATCCACAAGGCATTTTTGCCCACAGGACTGCCGCATACTGGATGTTTTTCCCTTTTCACACCATTCTTTGTAAACCCTAGAAATGGTTGTGCGTGAAAATCCCAGTAACTGAGCAGATTGTGAAATACTCAGACCGGCCCGTCTGGCACCAACAACCATGCCACGCTCAAAATTGCTTAAATCACCTTTCTTTCCCATTCTGACATTCAGTTTGGAGTTCAGGAGATTGTCTTGACCAGGACCACCCCCCTAAATGCATTGAAGCAACTGCCATGTGATTGGTTGACTAGATAATTGCATTAATGAGAAATAGATAAGGTGTTCCTAATAATTCTTTAGGTGAGTGTATACACACCTTTTTTTTTATTTTTATTTTTATTTGCGACACCCGTGAAAACACAGCCCCACACCAAGAGGGAGGGAATAGAGAGGTGCTGTCGTGGGGTCAGGAAAATCCGATTACCGGTAAGTGTAATCATCATTTTTCTCCTCCCCCATGACAGCACCTTAGAGAGAGATTTCAGAGATCATCCTCAGGGTGGGTGACAGTACTCAAGGCCTTTGTGCCAAAGAGTAGGTCAGAAATAGAATCAAGCTGAAGCCTATAGTGCTTATAGAAAGTGGACGGAGAAGACCAGGTGGCTGCCCGACAAATCTGTTCTATGGACACGCTGGCCCTTTCCGCCCAGGAAGTGGACACAGCCCTCGTGGAGTGTGCCCTCAGAGAAACAGGAGGAGAAACACCAGATACTGAATATGCCAGGGATATGGCTTCTCTGATCCAGCGGGAAATAGACGCCTTAGAGGCCGTGTTACCTTTCCTAACCCCACCGAATAGTACAAATAAGGCCTCATGCACACGACCGTATTTTTTTGCGGTCCGCAAAACGGGGTTCCGTTTTACCGTGATCCGTGACCGTTTTTTCGTCTGTGGGTCTTCCTTGATTTTTGGAGGATCTACAGACATGAAAAAAAAGTCTGGCCTGGCCGTGCGGAGCCAAACGGATCCGTCCTGAATTACAATGCAAGTCAATGGGGACAGATCCGTTTGACGTTGACACAATATGGTGCAATTTCAAACGGATCCGTCCCCCATTGACTTTCAATGTAAAGTCAGGAGTTAATATACCATCGGATCGGAGTTTTCTCCAATCCGATGGTATATTTTAACTTGAAGCGTCCCCATCACCATTGGAATGCCTCTATGTTAGAATATACCGTCGGATTTGAGTTACATCGTGAAACTCAAATCCGACAGTATATTCTAACACAGAGGCGTTCCCATGGTGATGGCGACGCTTCAGGTTAGAATATACTAAAAGAACTGTGTACATGACTGCTCCCTGTAGTTAACACATTGGTGGCCAGTGTGGCCGGCCCCCCCCTCCCTCCCCTGTAGTTAACTCATTGGTGGCCAGTGCGGCCGCCCCCCCCTCCCCTGTAGTTAACTCATTGGTGGCCAGTGCGGCCGCCCCCCCCCCCCTCTAGTTAACTCATTGGTTAACTACAGGGGGGGGGGGCTGCCCCCTGCTGCCTGGCAGCACCTGCCAGGCAGCAGGGGGCAGTCATGTACACAGTTCTTTAAGTATATTCTAACCTGAAGCATCCCCATCACCATGGGAACGCCTTTATGTTAGAATATACTGTTGGTTCTGAGTTTTCACGAAGTGAAAACTCAGCTCTGAAAAAGCTTCGGATCCGTCTGTATAAAAGTAACCTACGGCCACGGATCATGGACGCCAATCTTGTGCGCATCCATGTTCTTTCACGGACCCATTGACTTGAATGGGTCCGTGAACCATTGTCCGTCAAAAAAATAGGACAGGTCATATTTTTTTGACGGACAGGATACACGGATCACGGTCTCGGCTGCAAAACGGTGCATTTTCCGATTTTTCCACGGACCCATTGAAAGTCAATGGGTCCGCGAAAAAAAACGGAAAAAGGCACAACGGCCACGGATGCACACAACGGTCGTGTGCAGGAGGCCTAAGGCAGAAGATTTTCTCCAATCTTTAGTTACTTCCAGATACTGCAAAATACACCTCTTGACATCAAGGGAATGCAGCTCCTTTTCTCTGTCATCTTTCGGTTCTGAAAAGAAAGCTGGAAGAACTACCTCCTGAGCCCTATTTGACCTAGAAGGGACTTTCGGCATAAAACCGGGATCTGGTCTCAGCACTACCCTCTCCTCTTGGACGGACATAAAAGGTGGGTTAATGGAGAGGGCTTGAATCTCACCAACCCTCCTGGCTGACGTTAAGGCTACCAACCCCTCTAAGGTGCTGAGGTGGGAGACCTTTTTATGCTGCAGGTTTCCTGTCCTGGGGGAGGAGCCATCTCTCTAAGGTGCTGTTGTGGGAGGGGAAAATAACCTGCTTTCAGCTACTGATTTTTCTGCTGCAGATTTTGCTGTGTGGCCCTAGTCCCAGGCTATTGGAGCATTGAGAATGGAAGGTGAGATGTGCAGTGCCACTACACAGTGTAAGGAGCTGGACTGTTCCACAGCCTATTTATTGTGATATTGTGCAGTTGTGTAATTTGACCACCAATCAGACATTTTTCTCAGATTTTGAGATGCAATATTAAATGTGATAAGATGATGGTGCCCTACCCTTAAGCTAGCGTTACACAGAGACTTGTCTGCAATTGCCAAATTGCCTATTACGGCACGGCAAATTAAGAGGAGCCTCCCATTCAGGAACATGCTCGGCCAGAGAGCAGCTACAGATGGTGCCTCTTTCTCTGTATGTCCATGGAAGTTTTAGTCTTGTTGTAGCTGGAGGGTCATAGATTGATACCCCTGACGGACAATCCGTTGATTTACGGCTAGACTCCTCTGGCACCAACTTATCTACCAGGAGAAAAAAAAAGATTGTGTGTGTGTGGGATTTATCACTTGCAGTGGTTTTTGTGACAGTTGTAAGTCTTTGCTTTGTGAAGTTGCACCAAATTAATGAAATGGTGCACAAAAAATATATTTGGTGTAAGTGCAATGTGTTGTACAGCTATGTCTATTAAAGTACACCAGGGGGTTTCCTAGCGTGGAGATGTAACTTTAAAAAGTGGCACATCATAAATGAGACTTAGGGCTGTTTCACACGAGCGAGTCCATTGCGGGAATCACACTCCGTGTGCGAGTGTGATCCTCTGCTCTTGACTTGCAGGAGCGCACGGCATTATCATGATGTATAATGCTATGTGTCTCTGCATGGCCTTATTTCTACAGAATCATAGTGACATAAAGCTGTCAGTATGATTCTGTAGAAATAAGGTAAAGCAGAGACACATAGCATTATAAATCATGACAATGCCGTGCGCTCCTGCAAGTCCAGAGCAGAAGATCACACTCACACATGGAGCGTGATTCCCGCAATGGACTCGCTCATGTGAAACAGCCCTTAAAAGGTGTTCTAATCTGTAATCCTGACCTACTTTTTACTCCACGTCTAAAAGTGGCGAGGATCAATAAATGTCATAGCATCGCTTGCGATATTTTTAAGCCACAAGACTGGCATGGCAGACTTGATAAATGTCCCTCTGTGTTTTATATTCAAAGCATCTGAATTTATCTCCCCAAAAGACAAGAGGCAGGTTTGGCCGACAATAGCCTAATGTGTATGGGGACCTTAACTAGACAGTCTTAGGGCTCATGCACACGAGCATGTGTGCCCCGTGCTAATGCTGGAAACCTCAAACAGCGGTCCGCAATGGACAAGCACCATCAATGTGCACGCCGTTTGCGGATGCTGACCCCTTCACTTTAATGGGTAAGCGATATGGAAAATGCAAATGTGATCGCACACTACATCCAGCACTCTGCCCTCCATGCTGGACGAGACATTGGTTTATATTTTGGCCAAAGCATAGTAAGCCACTCACCGCGTCAAGGTTGTCTCATGAGTGGTCCCTAACTCTTGTTCCTACCTGTTCATGGGCCATGACAGCCACATAAAATCCAGGGAATGCAGGTCAGCATGCAAGCCAAGTACACTTTGCTTGTAACCCCGTCCGGTGCCATTACAGCTTTCATCGGATCCAGGGATGCAAGTACCAACATAAGCGAGATACACTCCTCAATGCAAACAAAATAGAACATATTCTATTTTTTAGTGGTTTGGAGGCGCAGACCAAAATACCACGGATGCGCTTCGTAGTGGCTCTGTGCTTGAGCCCTTGAAATGGGAGAGATTTTTCATTTTGGAGCATCTTTAGACTGTCCAGTGTAAGTTGACACCTATTAGCTGGATTACTTTGTGGCAAAAATGTTGTCTTTCCAGGAAGCCATGCCCCCATTCCCACTTAGCCATGACCCTAAAAAGGAAAAAAGAAAGCGGCAAAGGGTACTTTTGCACTAGCGTTTTTCTTTTCCGGCACTGAGTTCCATCAAAAGGGCTCAATCCCAGAAAAGAACTGATTAGTTTTATCCCAATGCATTCTGAATGGAGAGCATTCTGTTCAGGATGCATCAGGATGTCTTCAGTTCAGTCATTTTGACTGATCAGGCAAAAGATAAAACCGCTGCATGCTACGGTTTTATCTCCGGGGAAAAAAACTGAAGACTTGTCTGAATGCATTTTTTTCCATAGGAATGTATTAGTGCCGGATCCGGCATTCAAAATACTGGAATGCCGGATCCGTCCTTCCGGTCTGCGCATGACCAGACCGAAAAAGGTGAAAAAAATAAATGCCGAATGACACCGGAAAGATGGATCCGGCATTTCAATGCATTTTTCTGAATGATCAGGCATTTTTAAGACTGATCAGGATCCTGATCACTAATGCCATCAGTTGGCATACGTTTTGCCAGATCACTCTGCCGCAAGTGTGAAAGTAGCCTTAAACATGTAATAAATGTGGTGCAAGACATGTACACTTCTCCCATACCTGTAGTTTTCTGCTGGAATAAAAATGCATATGAACACTGCATATACAATCTCAGATCCACTGTGTTGGATTTTTCTGCAGACCTTTTGTTCTCACCTGGGATAAGTGACCTAAACCAATAATCCAACGATACAGTCACAGTAGGTAAATCTTTTTCCTATTAGATGGTATCAAGGGCATCCATCCTTCAGCAAAGGAATATTTGTCCGATCAGACCAATAGTCGGGGTGTATAACAAATGATCTGTGTGTGTAAACGGCCATCTGACCAATGATTGATCGGAAAATCTGTTTGTGTAATGCAGCCCTTAGGGTACGTTCACATAAGGGGTTGCCAGATCTGGCAGGGTGTTCTGGCTACAGGAAGAGCCTGCCAGATTTAGTCATGCTACTGTGAACATACCCTTAGATGGGTAATTACATCACTAGCTTAAAGGGCATCTGTCAGCAGACTTGTACCTATGACACCGGCTGACCTGTTACATGTGCCCTTGGCAGCTGAAGGCATCTGTGTTGGTCCCATGTTCATATGTGCCCGCATTGCTGAGAAAAATGATGTTTTATTATATGAAGATGAGCCTCTAGGAGCAAAAGGGGCGTGGAAGTTGCAGAGAAAGCAGAGCCTCTAGGTGTAACGGCTACGCCCCCGTTGCTCCTAGAGGCTCATTTGCATTTATTAAAACATAATTTTTCTCGGACACATATGAACATGGGACCAACACAGATGCCTTCAGCTGCCAAGTGCACATACAACAGGTCAGCCGGTTTCATAGGTACAAATCTGCTGACAGATGCCCTTCAATGGCGTTTGTCTGTAGCACTGTTTTTTTGTACAGTCATAAAAGGCCTGCCATACGGTGGTCTCTGTTGTACCATATGCCACTGATTTCACATGGAGGTATTTTTGCACACATCCAGCAGAAAATTAAAATGTGGCTTGCTCCACTGAACTTCATAAGTATGGCTCTATTCTTCCATAGAAGCACATGCGTCAAGAGAATATCTCCGTACAGCAGAGTATAATGGGGCCTGAATGGCTCCATGCACCGATGTACACGCTTGGTGCCATTGTGCAGGAGCCATCACAAAGTCAACAGATGGCAATTAAATAAATGTACAAATTTTAAAGACTAAGGCTACTTTAACACTGGCGTTTTGGTTTCCGTTTGTAAGATCCGTTCAGGGCTCTCACAAGCAGTCCAAAACGCATCAGTTTTGCCCTAATGCTTTCTGAATGGAAAAGGATCCGCTCAGAATGAATCAGTTCAGTCTTCATTCTGTTTTGGAGATGGACACCAAAACGCTGCTGGCAGCGTTTTGGTGTTCGTCTGATGAAACTGAGCCAAACGGATCCTCTCTGACACACAATGTAAGTCAATGGGGACGGATCCGTTTTCACTGACACAATCTGGCACAATAGAAAACGGATCCGTCCTCCATTGTCGTTCAAGACGGATCCGTCTTGGCTATGTTAAAGATAATACAAACTGATCCGTTCTGAACGGATGCAGACGGTTGTATTACCGATGCGGATCCGTCGGTGCAGATCCATGACGGATCCGCAAACGCGAGTGTGAAAGTAGCCTAAGAAATAAACGTCTTGAGACATAAGATGCATAGCACAGCATGTAACTTTATTAAGCATAGATTTGGTTTTGAGATTTACAACCCTCATTCATAACAATAAATCAATTCTATTACAGCAAATACAAAACTGTTTAATGGAAAACAAAATAGGCTCCCTTTATATAAACCAGTAGAGAACACGATTCTTAAAATGCAATGAAAAATAGATTGCTATTCAAAGAAAGAGGCATATAAATATTTCAAAAATGCAACCCAACACAAAATAAGTACACATTTGCCTCATGTCTGCGAATAAAAAAATAGTTCAAAAACTGACCTGCCGCTGTGGAATTCCACTTATGGTATAGGTTTTTCCAAAAAGGAATGTAACATAATATTCATTAATTGCTTTATTAACCAAGTAACAAGCGTCGAGTAAAAGTAGTTCGTTACCCTGAGACAGAAAACTTTATTTAAAAGAAACTTATTCTTAAGATTGTAAAAAACAAAAAAAAAATATAAAATAATGGGCTTTAAAACAATTAAACACAGACAGGATGGGTATGACATGGTCCAAGGCCATTCTATGGTGGCACAGTTTTGTATCCAAAACAATAGGCTACGTGATTATTAAGGAGCGAGGACCTGTAACGTCCCATGACCTGTCTGTTTTAGTAACTACTTGCATCCCCCCATGTAATAATTCTGGATCATCTATTCTTATGACTATGTTGTGCCATCCCTCTGTAATTCCTGCAAGAAGTTTACAAATAAATTGCCAGCAGTCTGCAGAAAAGATACTGCTGGGTGTTACCATTAGCGCATGTATCTGACTGCTGGTGTCAGACTGTGCAGGGACCGGTAACACCCATCTGTACCTTTACTGCAAGCAGCTATTCAGAACTTCTGGCAGCAATAACAGAGTCGTAAGAATAGATGCTCCAGAATTACTATTACATGGGATATGCAAGCAGTTACTACAACAGTCATGTCAGGAGCGGTGACAGGTCCTCTTTAAAATACCTGGGTCAGGTGGTGTCAGGCGACACCCAGGGAGCAGCACATGCCGCCGTAACTCTGCTCCCACGTTCCACCCCACACATTAAGTTTACTAGGCACAACATATAAATCAGTTTTGCGTGGTATATGCCTTTAATTGAAACTTTTAACCACAACAGAAACTGGTTCTTAGCCTCCACTGATTTTTACAATAATCTGATCGATATAGCAGTTAGCGGAGTAACTGTTAATGCATTACATTCACAGGTGAGGCAGACGATTGTCGGCTGCTCGTCAGTGGAGGAGACTGCTGCTATTACATGCAGCGATCTCCTCTACAGTATGCCATCGCTCGTCCCAATACAGAATCAGTATTTGCCGGCAGCAGATTGTGATTACACAGCACGATCTGCCGCCTGCAAGCAATGGTATTTTTAACCTGCGATTGCCTGGTGGATACAGGCTGTTCATCACTAACGAGTGTTCCTACAAACACTTGTCAGCTAAGATCTGCCTGACAAGCGCCTGGTCTAATACAGTCTTTAGACATGGTTTGATTACGGCAAAGACTGACTGGTTAACACACTTCCTGACAACCCAGTTTATAGGATGTAGTTAGTGGAGATCGAAGCTTAAAGGGGCTCTATCATTAACATGAGCACACCTAAGTTGAACTTGCTTTACCTCGGTTATCACACAGGGGTAGCATTTTAATAACCTCACTAATATATTACTCATACCGTACTTTCACTAGAATGAAGACATGATGAGATCAGTGAAGGCAGAATAGAAACTTGGCAGCAGTACCAGTCTGTGGTAGGGGATTGGCAACAGCATCCTATGGTTTTTTTATTTATTTTTTAACATATTGGTTGCATTTGATGACTGAAAAATCTGGATTCTTTGGTACCTTGTAATTCGAAACTGATCTGTAACGTTGATCATATGCTTAATGATAAACGGTCATAGCCATCAATGCGCGAAATCGTACGTTTTAATAGATCTAGATAATAGTAATCAAGGCTACACTTTTCTGTTAGGAGCTCCAAATCCTATACATTGCTTAAAGGGGTTGTGCCAAGTTTTGAAGTGGATAATAAGCTGATCGACCAGGGGTCCGAGATGTACTTGGCTATCTCAGACGCTCTCAAAGAGAATGAGCAGAGCGGAAGTGTAACCTGACACTCCATCAGAACTGGGGAACAGGACCCCCTTTCTCGTGAACGGTGGGGTTCCAACAAGAAATAGGCGCCTGATCTGTGGGAGTCCAACCGCTAGGTTCCCCACAGATTATGAAAATTGGTTCCTGTGCCGCATATATATATGTATATATGTGTGTGCCCATATACACACACCCCCCCCCCCCTCCCATTCTTGCTTTAAAAATGGAGGCGTCAAACAAGGAAGGAGTAAAAAATAATCATAAGACATTCAAAATCGTTTTGATCTGAATGCCCATAATTCACAGCTTTGCTTTCCTAGAAGAGTTTAAATATAATTGACACAAAAAAAATATATATATATATATCTGTTAGGTGAATAAACAGACTTGAACCTAGGGATAGGTTCACAAGGAGTTTTTTGGAGGAGGTTTTAATACAGATTTTCCTGGAGGTTTTTCAGCAAAAGTGAGAAGTCAGGATGCAGCATACTTCCAATTCCTTTCCAATCCACTTCTCACTTTGGCTGGAAAACCTTCAGGAAAAGCTGCCTCCAAAAATCTCTGTGTGAACCTACCCTAACATTCACTGCATGGTATAAGGCTACTTTCACACTTTTTTCACTGGATCCGGCAGGGTTCAGCAACAACGCTTCTGTTACTGATAATACAACCGTCTGCATCCGTTATGAACGGATCCGGTTCTATTATCTTTAACAAAGCCAAGACGGATCCGTCATGAACTCCACTGAAAGTCAATGGAGGACGGATCCGTTTTCTATCGCGGCAGATTGTGTCAGAGAAAATTGATCCATCACCATTGACTTGCATTGGGGCCCTTGGGGGTAATGCCGGATCCGTCTTGCTCCGCATCCCAGGACGGAAAGCATACTACAACATGTTGCGGTTTGCTCTCCGGTATGGGAACACAACCAAATGGAACAGAATGCATTTTGGAGCACTCCGTTCTGTTCAGTTCAGTTTTGTCCCCATTGACAATGAATGGGGACAAAACTGAAGCGTTTTTTTTCCGGTATTGAGCCCCTATGGCGGATCTCAATACCAGAAAATGCTAGTGTGAAAGTAGCCTAAGAAGTATATTCAGGAAGTGAGAAGTGAGCCAGGTGGTCAGGAACACTGTACACGCACCCAATACGACCTCTTAATGACACATCTAATGAAAAGGAGTCAATTCTGAGCTTAAAGTATAAAATAATAGGCAAAACACGTACAAAATAGAAAATGTTCTCCTTACTCCAAATGGCACAGTAAGTTACAGAAAATGTAGACTGCCTCTCTGAAACAAATACGGACAATGTACTCCCAGATCCTATGGCACATGAAGACATGTGAAGTTGGCTGCCCACTGCCCTTAGAAAAGAAAGGAAAAAAAGGATGACCCATTACCAGCAGTGTAACCAAGCTTGTTCAAGTCATCACTCTACAAACCAAACAAGAAAAGCCCAACCGGTAAAGTATGGTAGCCTCCATCAAAACTAGCAGTATAAATAGAGCTGAATAACTAGTATGAAAGCAGGTACAAGCCACAGTTCGGCCAGCTAGCAATTCACTTGTGTTAGAAGGTCTTTCAACCCAAGTAGGCCCCGTCAGTTATGGTGAACCACAAGAGTTGTGTCCGTTTAGAATATCAACAAGGCAGAAATGAGTTTCTGTTGACCGCATGGATTAGCCACTTGCCTTTAAATATTCATTGGAAATCCAAAAACCTGCATCGTCTATATGCAAATTACATTTAGACTAGATAGAAGACACTGTCAGACCTGTAGTTAATTACGATAAGAGATTCTACCACTTCTGTAGATGAACAAGATGACAAGGATGCTCGTTTCTCACTAATGCACCAATGCTGGTTGAAAACAAAACAATAAAAAAAAACTATTTTTTGGCATTACTGTACAATTTCCTTTAAAATAAAAAAATCTATAGGCCTCACTTATCAAAACAGAAAAGCCGCCTTTGTTGCCCATAGCAACTAATCAGAGGGGTATTCCCATCTTGGACATTGGGGGCACATCGCTAAGCTTCAATTTCTGATAGGTGGGACTCACATCTATGCTTAAAATGTAGCCCACTCCGCGCATGCGCGGCCGCCCTCAACTAATTTCTATGTGAATGCTGAAAATAGCCAAACAGTGTGCTCTGCTTTTTTCGGAAGTCCCGTTGAAATGAACAGGCAATGCACAGCGCAAGCGCGGACAGCGCTCCATTCACTTCTATGAGGCTTACAGAAATAGCTTAGCCAGCACTCGGCTATTTTCGGCAGTCCCATAGAAATTAATGGCTCTGTGGGCTCTGCTCTAAGTAAAGGTGCGGACCCACACCTATCAGAAGGTCTGGGTATATCCTAGCAAAATGCCCCCAATGTTCAAGATGGGAATACCCCTTTATGAAATTAAAGGGGAGCTCTGATTGGCTGCTAGACACTTTTGATAAATGAGGCCCTCTGTTTTAAGAGAGGTTATCTGATGTCTAAAAAAGAAAAAAAAAAGTTATAAATCAAAAAAAGAAACTGTACTCACCTCTTCTTTCCCACGGCGATCCAGCGTCACTACTCCTGCAGTCCTGACGGTCTTCGTTAACAAGTAGCCAGTCGCCAGAGCAATCACATGTGGTACTATTCTGTAATCACTGCTCAGTGCTGCCCCTTTATGCCAGCAGTGTGGCATGTAATCACTGCGGCCACTGATTGGCTGCAGCAGTCATATGCTGGCCACTTGTAAACAAAGACTGGGAGGACTTCCAGTGCTGGATCATCAAGGGAAAAAAAAAAAAAAAACGGTAAGTACAGTTTCTTTTTATTTTAGAATATTTGCACACTTTTTTTTTTTAAGTTGGTTAACCTCTGTTCGCACTGGCATTAAAAGGATTTTCCATAAGTTTAAAATTGATGGCTTATCCTCAGAATAGGACATCAATATGTGTTCGGTGGGTATCTGACACTCGGTTCCCCCACCAATCAGTTTGCCTCACAGTGCCTGTGCTTGGCATTGGAGCCCAGGCACATTCACCCGAATGGGACTGGGCTGCACACAGGACATGTGACTGATGAACGTGACGTCACTGGCACTGGAGTGCCACGGCCTCTTCAAACAGCTGATTAATATTAACTCTTGGAAAACCCCTTTAATGTCGGTTTCCAGGATTCTGTTCAAGCAGAATAATGAAGGCTTCAGAAAATATAGAAACCTGATGGATCCCATTAAGTCAGTGACCATTTTAAAGTAGAAATCATGATGTCCAGACCAGAGGCCTAACATGGTTTGGGAATGAAAGACTTGCATACACATTCTCTCAATCTAACAACTACTATATAACTAATATTTACAACCCTGACCCAGTCATGTATATTTCATTCTAGCATGAAAGAAACAATGCAAAATAATGATCAAGTGATACTGCCTGTGAGGAGACTTACATAACGCTTGACTGAAGAGGTACAACATCTAGGGTTGGTGCTGACATAAGTGCTCTGGGGTATAGAATGGTAGGAGACTCCTGACAAGTTCTGCACTACCACCACCATTTGGCCAGGTAAAAGATGATTAATAAAGAAAA
The DNA here is from genome assembly GCF_905171765.1 of Bufo bufo. Taxonomy (NCBI): domain Eukaryota; kingdom Metazoa; phylum Chordata; class Amphibia; order Anura; family Bufonidae; genus Bufo; species Bufo bufo. The sequence continues at coordinate 568,576,584 of NC_053389.1, read as the reverse complement.
AAAAAAGAAAGAAAAATGGACATCACAAAAACTACATATGAAAAAATAGTTTATTAAAAAGAAATCATGATGCCCTTTATTTCTCCAAGGTAATGTTCAGAAGGTGAAACCACCACTCTATATACTGCAACGTGAGTCATAGCCATATACTTCCACACCTTCTGTATGAAGCCAGTGTAGCAGATCTACCTCAATCTTGTGAACACTTAAGGGTATGGGTGGGTAAAGGCGCAGGGATTTTTAACCTTATACCAGACTGCTTTCTGGACTTTCCCTTAGCATAAAAAAATTATATTCAAGACATTAAGACAAGACATAACCCTGCAAAAACGAGCTTAAAAACATAACTGATGCAAAGAATGCCAATATAATAGACCTATGTATCTCAGCTCTTCGCACTTCTAAACAAACCATCAATTTAGCAGGTTTTTTTTTTGAAGGCCACTTTGTCAGCTGACAGCTCTGTATCCACACTCCGCAATTAACAGTCTTAGCCTATTGGAAGATGTTAACGCTGTATTAAGTCCCGAAAAGCTTCAGGGATGAATGTTCACTTTGAAAATATCCATTAAGGCAAGCTTCCAACAAAATACCCATCGGTAGTCCAGTAAAAATGCATTTCCATAGTGAAGAAGAACACCCTTTATGTCCTTATGTCTAAGAACTGTTGGCGTTGGAGATTTCCTGATTCATTTTACGAAGGTTGCCTTTGACTTTGAGAAACTCTGGCTTGTTCTCCTGTTCTTCTTCAGTCTTATGCTTTTCCATTTCGATCTGTAATGAAAAGATAAGAAAAAAGTCATGATCCTAGGTAATCCACATTTACAAATAATAGTCAATTTTTGCTACTCTGTCAAGAGGAAAGGTGCAAGATTGTATTGTTTGGATTGTATGACAAGTTATTTACATAGGCTTTGTCTGGACTAGGGCTGTAACGATTCATCGATGCAAAAAAAATCCTCAATGCAGTTTCCCTGCATCGAGGATTTGTTTAAGTCACGTGACCACGGAGCGTGAGTGAAAAGAAGCCTCTCACCGCTCCGTGGCATCCCGTCCGCACCGCGCTGCCAGAGACAGGCCTTACGTGCACATATAGTCAGCACGCTGGCTGACGCTGTGTGTGACGTCAGGTCCCGCCCAGTGCATGCCGGGAAGTGGGAAGAAGATGCGGTCTGTCTCCTGCGGACTCCATGTCAGCGCACTGCCAGGAAAGGTAAGTATGAATTAGCAGGGGCCCGAATCTGCCGGGGGGACATGGATGGAAATGGCATAGAAGGGCTGATGGCGCTGGGGGACATGGCATGGAGGGGCTGATCTGATGGCACTGGGGGAGTGGGGGACATGGTGGATGACATGGAGGCACTGGGGGAGGGGGACAGATGGCATTGGATGACATGGAGGCACTGGGGGAGGGGGACAGATGGAATTGGATGGCATGGAGGCACTGGGGGAGGGGGACAGATGGCATTGGATGGCATGGAGGCACTGGGGGAGGGGGACAGATGGCATTGGATGGCATGGAGGCACTGGGGGAGGAGGACTTGACAATGTATGGCATGGAGGGGCAGATGGCACTGGGGGACATGGTGGATGGAATGGAGGCACTGGTTGAGGGGGACAGATGGCAACAGATGGAACGGAGGCACCAGAGGTGGGGGCATGGCAATGGATGGTATGGAGGCACTGGGGGAGGGGGGCATGGCAATAGATGGTATGGATGCACTGGGAGAGGAGGACATGGCAATAGATGGTATGGAGGCACTGGGAGAGGAGGACATGGCAATGGATGGCATGGAGGGGCAGATGGCACTGGGGGAGTGGGGTACATGGCATGGAGGGGCTGATCTGATGGCACTGGGGGACATCACATGGCAATGGATGACATGGAGGCACTGGGGGAGTGGGGTACATGGCAAAGGATGGCATGGAGGGGCAGATGGCACTGGAGGAGTGGAGCTAAAGGCACTGGTGGAATGGAGCAGATGGCATGGGGGGGGCTGATGCACTTGGGATGATAGCACAGGGGGGAACAAAGGGTGTTGGGGACTGATGGCAGGGGGTCTGATGAGTTTTTAATAAAGGAAAACAGTCTATTAATTCATTTTTTTCTTATTAGAGTACTCGATTAATCGTAAAAATAATCGGTAGAATACTTGATTGCTTAAATAATCATTTGCTGCAGCCCTATTCTGGGATCCTGGATACCTTTGCTCCCAAATTAGAAGGTATCACTAAAGCATTTCAGAACTTTCCTCAAATGTGTACACAAGGGTTCTACGGAAGCAGCCATAGACTGGTCACATGGACTGCATGCTTCGCTTTTAGTTCCCATTACAAGTAAATATTTCTGAAAATCCTTAAAGGGATTGTGCCACCATTAAAATGTTATTTTAATAAAATTCAGCATGAAAAACTAGTTACTTTTGTAACTTACATCCGTTACAAAAATACTTTGGTTTTAAGATATTCTCTTTACTGTATTATAATTGCACCCCCTGGTGTTTATTCTGTATAGTAATGTACACAGCCTTTTACTGAGATGGATAAGCAAGGTCGCGCATCCTCAGTTCCATCCTTCAATTTGCCAACAATCAGATCTTTTTTTTAGAAGCTGTGACAGTTACAGGAAGAGAGCTGCAGCAGAAAGGACATCCCCTGAGAGGTGACAGGAAGAGAGCTCCTGAAAAAGCTCCCTGAGCTGCCAGCTTGAAATAAATGTAGCAAAGCAGTTGGCAGAATGAATGTGGAGATCTCTGGATCTATGTGAGATTTGTCATGTATTATATTGTAAATATGTCTGATTTAATTTTTTTCAGTCTCTCTAAAGCAGGAACATTTATTGACAATACTGCCAATGACAACCGTCTTAACACCCAGTTCACCAAGTTATGTAAATGCAAGTCTCACCTCTTCCAGTTTCTGATGTCGCTTCTCAAGTTCTAGCTCAAAGTCCGTTTTTTTCTGTTCAGCTTCTTCTTTTTGCTGTTTGACAATTTGATCTCTTTTCCTTTTTTCCATCACTTTCTGAAGCTCTGGTTTGTTCTGGGGTGAGAGACCTCTAGAAATACATATAATTATTGGAATTAGTAATAAAATAAAATAAAATAAAAAAAATAAAAAGTCATCTTAAAGTTAGCCTTACACCTAAGATTATGATCAGCCAGAATGCGACTGTTTAAATGAAACAATAACTGACTGATTAGGGACATATAAAAAAAAAAAAAATAGGCTTGCACAAAGTGACAATCATGCCATACACAAAGTTTTAGCAAACCATGGGCATGGGTTAAAAATCAGACAACCTTTATTAGTATGGGCAACTTAACTAAAAGTGGTGCTGTATCTAGTAACAGCTGAAAAGTCTTGTTGGGTGGACTGTAGTTTGTAGCCTCTTACAAATTAGCTGATGATCGCTAATGAGCGTTTGTGGTGACGCTCATTAGCGATCATCTGGCAGTCTAATACTGCCGCTGATTGCCCGATGAACAAGCAAACGCTTGTTCATCGGGCAATCCAAATCTTTTGACAGGTTAAAAAAAAATAATCATCGCTTGCAGGCGGCAGTTCATGGTGTCTAACCACAATCTGTTGCAGGAAACAATGATTCAGTATAGGGAAGAGCCATGGTATAACTATCACTCCTCCCTATACTGAGGAGGAGATCGCTGCATGCAATATCAGTGGTCTTCTCCGCTAGCAAGCAGAAGATTGCCGGGAAGGAAGCATTCCTGCTCAACAATCGTCTGTTAAAACCAGCACCTGCAGTTTTTCAATCAAATGTATCTGTATAGCGCCATATACAGTATGCTATTTTCCTTATTTCTCCATCCACCTCAGTAACATTGCTGAGGTGGTCACACATGCCCAGTTCCATCTTTCAACAGCTACCAGCTGTATCTACTGTAAAGTTACTTTTTTGCTGGATTCGTCATGGATCAGCAAAAACGCTTCCGTAACGTAACGATATTACAACCGTCTGCATCCGTTATGAACGGATCCGGTTGTATTATCTTGAACATAGCCAAGACAGATCAGTCATGAACTCCATTGAAAGTCAATGGGGGACGGATACATTTTCTATTGTGTCCGAGAAAACGGATCTGTCCCTATTGACTTACATTGTGAGTCATGACGGATCTGTCTTGCTCCGTACCACATGGCGGACAGAAAAACGCTCCTTGCAGCGTTATTCTGACAGTGATGGGGACGCATCCAAATGGAACGGAATGCATTATGTTTCGTTCGGTTCAGTTTTGTCCCCATTGACAATGAATGGGGACAAAACGGAACAGTTTCCCCCGCAATTGAGATCCTGTGACGGATCTCAATAGCGGAAAGGGAATGCGCAGATGTGAAAGTAGCCTTAGATGTTAGAAGCTGTGAAAGTCCAGAGTTTCAGCAGAAAAGACACAACCCTTGAGCTGTGATACGGAGAGGGCTGCAGCAGAAAGGACATGACCCCTGAGTTGTCAGTTATAAATAAATCTAACAGAGCAACTGGAGCATTGAATGGGGGGATCTCTGGATCCATGTGAGGTACAGAGCTGGTTCTAGCTTTGTTAGAAAATAATAGTCAAGTACTAGATTATGAAAGTTATATAGATTTTCATTTTCACATCAATCACGGGATAACCTGATTGCTGCATTGGGTAAATGACTACAATGTGTTCAGATAAGATAATATCCAGCTACAATAAAGTAATGGCTACCTACATAATCATAAACAAACTGACCCTCACCCTTATTTCAATCATTACCTTTTTTGGTTCATTAATAATTCTCTGTGAAGATCCTGGTGGTTTCTGGACCCCTTTACAGGGTTTACTAATTTATGGGGCTTTACTAATTCTGGATTATCCGATTCAATGTAGTCTGGCTCAGCCATTATGCTCTTCACAATTAGGCAAGTGTCCCCAAATTCCGAATCTGTCAGACAGTGACCTACAACAAAACCATAGTCACAAGTTATTCTTAGCAATCAACGTAAATATTTCAATGTTATCAGTTTCTCATGATCCTTGGCCACTTCCCCAGAACAGTTATATCTGTAGGTTATGATAGTCCAACAATAGTTCTTTCATAACTACAAGTTAGCTATGCCGCCCCAGACAGGTTCCCTTTAATAGAATGACACAATAGCACATCCAGCAATAATATGCAGGCTAACCAAACAGTTAAACGGAATTCAATGTGACTATTTAAAACGTCCTACAAACAGGGTTTCATTTTATGTTCATTAACACGTAATCAAATGGCTTTCCATTATAAGGTTCTGCACTAACACATGCGTAACTTAGAACTAAGAACCACAGAGATCCATATGCAATTTATCCATAGGTGTGACAGCTGCCTCTGGAAACATTATTGGTGGTGGGTTTCATCAGTAATATAAGTTTCAAGGTAAGAGCAGCATTTGGATATGCTTTGCAATAATTCAGATCAATATAACAATCAGGGCACAGATGTAGAGGTGGCCAAACATACTTGTAGATAGGTTATGATATCTACAAGTCCTTGGGCAGTGGAAATCTCAAGATAGTGCTGGAGAATCATCTTGTTCAAAATGGCCTGGTTCAGGGAGTTACCATTTTTAAACAAATTAATGGAAGAAGACACAAATCTAAGTCTACGAGGAACCCAAAATGTCAACTTTTTGGGATCTCCGATACAAGGGGCGTATGTGCCAACTAAAGATTATGTCATGCTGACTATTTGTCGCCTGTGTAGTGTTGAAGGAAAAATGTAACCATGTTTGTCCTACACTTTCCGAGGGCATCATAACTGGTGACAGAATTGACCCAGGTGTTCTGTAAAATCTGTATCGAGCAGCTCCAGTACAAGCAGAACACTGGAGTCCACTCAATACAGAGCGTGCTAAGGAATCTTCATATCCTTGAGCTGCTGAACATGGGGGCGCATTCGGCATAAAGCAGATTCCAGCACTCAGCTTGCAATGGAGCTGCTAAATCCAGAGCAAAACAACTGGGTCAATGCAAGTAAGTAACCTAGCATTTTACCCAGGTTATCTGCGACCAGTTTTTGCTGCCCTTGGATAGAGCTGATGTATACTTTATGGGATGAAAGTAAGAATACAGGTGCATAAACACATTGTTAGCCCATGACAAATTATTCAGGGCCATTGGAATAGCTTCCTCATATCAAGACACATGTTGGCTGCTAACAAGGATGTTTAACTTAAAAGGGTTTGCCAAGATATTTTTACGGAAGACCTATCCTCTGGATAGGTCATCAGTATATGATCTGTGGACACCCGGGACCTCCGTCGATCAGCTGTTTTAGAAGGCACGAGCGATCCAAGTAGTGCCGCAACCTTCTCCGTGCTTACCAAGCACAGTGCGTAAACCGTATAGCAGCTGAGCTCGGCATCACAGCTCATCCCCATTTACTTCAATGGGGCTGAGCTGCGACTAGGCCATGTGACCAATGAGGTTATCCAGGAAATAATATTGATGACCTATCCACAGGATAGGTTATGAATATCACATCAGCAGGAGTTTGAGTCCTGGCACCTACACTGATCAGCTGTTTCGGTAATCTACATTGCCCACAGGAGCTCTGGTGAAAGTGGTGGCCTCCCTGGCGCTTACCAAGCACAGCGGCCTATATCGTATAGCTGCTGTGCTTGGTATTGCACTTCAGCCCCATTGACTTGAATTAACAAAGATTTTGGACATTCTTAAGGTCATTTATCGAACTGGCTGAGTTGCCCATAGCAACCAGATTCCACCTTTCTTTTTAAGGAAGCTGTCAAAAATGAAAGGTGGAATCTGATTGGTTGCTAAGGGCAACTAAGCTAGTTCTACTTTACACCAGTTTGATAAATGACCCATCTGTTTTTACTTTGCGGGGTTATAATGCATTGTTTCCAATGGCTGAACATCTCTGCTTTGAGCAATTACAGTGCTGGCGTGTTAGATCTCCCTAATTGCCCAGGTACTAGAATAACACCCAATTTTCCGGCACTCTGCATACACACAGAGAGCACTTCATCAGGAACACGCCACTATAATACTTCATCCTGGTAGCTGAAGTCTGAATGACCTTCAGTGTGCTGAGGGAAACTTCATATCATTGGACTTCAGATGACTCCGGGCTCATACTCAGGGCAGATACTTATGGCTCAAAAGTTGAATAGCTGGATTCTTACTTTTTAAAAACAAAGGAAAATCTAGACCGGACACAAGCTCATAGCAATGAATCAGGGATATGGAATGTGTAGTGGCAATAGCAACACTTCTGCACATAGTAAGACAGAAGGAAGTTACATAATGACTGGGGAATGGCACCGACAATTACTAAAGTCCAATCAATTACGATCATGAAGACAGTAAAGGAAAGCAAAAGGAAATTAAATAAATACGGTAAATGCAATAAAACATTGAATTCTTTAACAAGAAGAACAGTAGACCCCTGAAAAATGTAAGCCACTTAAAGTTAAAGGGAACCTGTCACCATGAAAATGCAGTGTAAGGGCTCTTTCACACTTGCGTTGTTTTGTTCCGGCATAGAGTTCCGTCGTCGGGGCTCTATGCCGGAAGAATCCTTATCAGGATTATCCCCAAGCATTCTGAATGGATTGAAATCCGTTCAGGATGCATCAGGATGTCTTCAGTTCCGGAACGTAACGTTTTTTGGCCGGAGAAAATGCCGCAGCATGCCGCAAGGCCGGATCCGGAATTAATGCCCATTGAAAGGCATTAATCCGGATCCGGCCTTAAGCTAAACGTCGTTTCGGCGCATTACCGGATCCGACGTTTAGCTTTTTCTGAATGGTTACCATGGCTGCCAGGACGCTAAAGTCCTGTTTGCCATGGTAAAGTGTAGTGGGGAGCGGGGGAGCAGTATACTTACCGTCCGTGCGGCTCCCGGGGCGCTTCAGAGTGACGTCAGGGCGCCCCACGGGCATGGATGACGTGATCGCATGGATCACGTCATCCATGCGCATGGGGCGCCCAGACGTCATTCTGGAGCGCCCCGGGAGCCGCACGGGCGGTAAGTATACTGCTCCCCCGCTCCTCACTACTACTATGGCAACCAGGACTTTAATAGCATCCTGGGTGCCATAGTAACACTGAACGCATTTTGAAGACGGATCCGTCTTCAAATGCTTTCAGTTCAATTGCGGTGTTACGGATCTGGCGGGCACTTCCGGCAAATGGAGTACACGACGGATCCGGACAACGCAAGTGTGAAAGAGGCCTAATCTGCAGAAAGCATTATAGAGCAGGAGGAGCTGAGCAGACTAATATATAGTTTTATTGGCATAGATTCAGTGTAACTTGTATTTCATTCATTTAAATTCCTACTTATTCTGGCCTTTGAAGTCAAGGAGGCGGTCCTATCAGTGATTGACAGCTATCTGTGTATACAATCATAGAAAGAAGGCTGTCAATCACTGATAGTATCACCTCCTTGAATTCAATGCCCAGAATGAGCAGAAATGTAATAAAATACAAGTTTTGCTGAATCTTTTCCCATAAAACTATATATCAATCTGCTCAGCTACTCCTGCTCTATAACATCATGCCTACATCTCAGACACCATCTTCAACATTCAAGAGTCTGATGAAAGCACATTTGAGTGCTGAAACGCGTCACTATAATATGTGACTTGAATTATATCCTACATCTAAAAATCAAGCGTGAGTGCCGGTCCTTCCTTTACACCATCTTCAACATGTCAGGTTCCCTTTAAGGTCTTTTTGCACAGACCAATGCTTTAGGCAATTATTGTGAACGAACCAAACGTTTCTGATATTTGCCAGATTATCATGCAACATTCACCTCCTCTGTATGGAAACAGCCAATTGACTCAACGATTGCTTGTCCTTCTAGAAAATAATTGCTCCTGAGCAGCAGATCCCGGTTTACACAGCACCATCTGCTGCACAGCAATGGTGATTTTTGGTGCTGACAGAACAACAGGACCATCTAAAGAACAAAGCATTTGCTTTTTCATCGGTAATCACCAGCACCTTTTACACAAGCCAATTATCGGCAGCAAGTATTTTGAGAAACACTCATCCCCGATAACCTGCCCGATTATCAGTCCATGTAAAAGGACCTTCACAACCGATATATACATGGTGAACACCCTGCTTTACTAGCAGACACATAATGGAAAATCTCAGTGTATGAAAAAGAAAATCATAGTGTTCACATCTCGTGTAGATAGTAAAATATGTACGATTTCCTAGATGGTCCAATGGTCCAATTTCCCTAGCTAGGGCTGTGATTGCCTGCTACTGGTGATTCAGATACTGTATTTGACACAGCCTGTTTAACTCCTCTTCTGTTCCTGTCCCTACTTTGCCACATACCAGATTCTGCTTGACTACCATTATCTGACCCTTGGCTCTAACAAATAAAGGCCCCCCATATATATTCAATAGCTGTCGGCCGAACAATAATTTGGCTGACCGCCAACTCTCCCAACTTCTCCATACACATACAGGTTCTGTTCGGCCCAAAATGTATTTGTATTCAATCAAGTGAGAAGACAAAGCCACTGCCAGACACCTCTGGGGGCAGCTTGTCTTCTAGGAAAACAAAAGGATCGGGCGACAATACAGCTTTCACTTCATCCTTCTCTCCCCTGACAGATTAGGTTGGAAGCTCCCCATATACATTAGACAGTCGGACAAACTCGCCAACATTCCTGGCTGGTTCAGCTGACAATACACTAAGACTACTTTCATGTCTCCATCTGTCCTCTCCAGCAGGCTGTCCTGGCATCGCATGTCGGGAAATCGGCATGCCGTGGTTTCTGTCTGGCCAATTCCCGGCATATTTACCTGGTAGCGGCCAGATCCTATTATAGTCAATAGGGTCTGGTGGGCAGGCGGCAGTATTCAGCAATGCCAGATCCAGGAGGACAGACGGAGATGTGAAACTAGCCTAATGTGTATGGGAGCCTTGAGGCTGGCTATGCTGAATATATAGTCCATTTTCAGGTAAACAAATAGAAGAAATAGCAGCTCTCACCTGTTGCACCTGTTGGGAGCACGGACACCAGCCTGGACACGGCTGTTGCTGCAAACTAGTGAAAAATATGATGAGAAAATCCAGCTCTTTAACAACAGGAGACACTTTATTGATGCGGTAAAAACTTCCCAATCCTCATTGCTTATGAGGATTGGAAAGTTTTTACCGCATCAATAAAGTGTCTCCTGTTGTCAAAGAGCTGGATTTTCTCATCATATTTTTCAGGTAATGTCTATGACGACCCTTTATTTGTCCTACAGACTTCGGTGAAAGCTTGTTTTACTTCTACTAATTAATCATTAAAAATACAAAAATAAACAAACGTTCCCTGCATAAAATAGCCAAGAACAATATGTTCAGTAATGACTGTAGTCTGCCGATTTACAAGACGGAATAATTCTGTCTAGTGAACTACAATATGCCCGTTGGTAAAGGAAGCAATTTCCAATGGTGAATGTACAGTCTGTGTGAAATTAAAGAGCAGCTGTTAAAATAACAGCAGATTTTATTATTGTACTAAATGTAGCCACAGCATATGTAACTACACATAGATAAGAAACCGGACAGGTTGGGCAGAGTCCAAAAGGAATCAAACCAAATTAAGCAAAGCCAACAAGCAGATGTCAGCAATTATAGAATCCGGAAGCGATAATGCTATAATGGCTCATAGTAAGGGTGCTGTCACACATGGCGGCCGCCGCAGGTCCCTGCTCATTGCTGATGAAAGAAGGGCTTACTTGTCGCAGTTTGCTAATGGCTGCGCAGTTTGCCCCAAAAAAAACACATGGCTATCAACAGCCAGCAGGTCTTTCATTAGCAAGCCATGCAAACCAGCAGTTCCTGACCATATTGTGGTTGCGACTCGGTCATTTGGCGGACACTTCATCTGACGGTACTCCATTATTTAAACTAAACAGAGGATATCAAACTAAGACTAACATTCACTACCTGAAATTTAATAGAGAACGATCGTTAGAGCCAACTGATACCACACTATGAAAAGTGCTGTAGGGGGAATGAAATTCCCCCCAAGACGTAAGAGTCCCAAACCCTGTGTTTGCGACTTTTCAAATGCCACTGCATCAAAATATTGGTGCAAGTGTCGTTCGTGGCAGAGGCAGTGAGCCTGGCACGTTTATCTTCTTCTACCCTGGTTTTTCGACGTAAATAAAAAGATAGAAATCTAGATTTCTGCTTAAGAGCATGGACTGCTAGAGGATGCACCTAGTATATGAGCAAGCCTGCACCAAATAAGTTAGGCGCATCCGCTAGCAGTGCAGGGATATCATAGACCGAAGTAAAACCACAGTCTATGATACATGCCCCGCCATCTTCCCAGAAAGATTGTTCGCCATTAGCCCAGCATCACTGAATGTGCATGCCCAGTTTAAAGAACTAGAATACAGTCAACATGGGCTAAAATGTGTATTGTTGCATTTGTGAAATGATCGTCCATTTAACACTTGCTCAACCATCAACGTACTCCTATATCCATCTTTAGACATGCCACATGTCAACTGCGGTGACAGACTCCCTTTAAATGGGGTTGTCCAGCCTTTACTAAGTGATATCCTATCTTCAGGATAGGTCATCATTAGCGGATTGGCAGGGGTCTGACAACCCACAATCCTGAACAGCTGTTCGAATGTAGCTCTGTCACCAGAAATTGTCACTAGAACGACATAGTCCCGTCAACCTTGTGGTGGAGAGAGGTCATTACTACACTGGTGCTCCAATTAAAGTTCAGTTATGGCGCTACACTTCAACAGCTGATTAGCGGGGGGGGGGGGGGGGGGTTAGGTATATAGGACCCCTGTGGATCAGCTAGTGATGGCCCATCACTTACTTAGTTTAAAAAAAAGACAATAATAGAGAAAGAAAGTTATAGAAAATAGGCTGGACAACCCCTTTAGGGCTGCTCATGTATGTATAAACTTGAGTATTGCAAAAAAATTTATAATGTTCTCCTGGTTCATTATGCATGGGGTCCTACCACTCACTGCCCGTGGTGTGTGAACAGGGTCTGAACCAGTGCTAGATACCAACTCACAGCCAGACTCTCACATGCCTCCATAGTGGTATCACCAATGCACTGTGAGGTAGGATAAAGCTGTGAGCCTCACCCACAACAGACCATGTGACACAGAAGCTGCCAGCTGCAAAAGGACGTTACCACCACAATGAAGTGGCACATTCCATACACAAAGACAAAAAAACTCACTGAAAAAAGTGGCCTAAATGGGTGAAAATGCTCCAAACCCAGAAACTGTGTTGTGTCTATAACCGTGGGAGCAATTCCTCCTCATGGGGTCCGCAGACAACTGCAATCCCCAGCAAAAAATTCGTACAATGGAGGATGCCGGTGCGGACCGCATGCACCACAAGGACATCTTACACAAAATGATACATTGTGCAGATGAAAAAAATATACATACAAAAATCACTGCAAAAAATGCTTCGTGCCCACACAGCAAACACAGAGCATGCCCAATATAATATATACATTAATTATATAATAACGACTGCAAAGAAAAGAAAAATGGTCTACCAGTCCTAGCTGAATCAAATATATACAGTTGAAACCAGAAGAGACAAACCTGTGGTTGTATTTAAATGCAGAAAGTAATAAACATGCCTTAAAACATTCCTCTCTCTCTCATTATTCTGACATTTGGCAAATAATAATATTTATGGCAATCCTAATTGACCAAAAACAGGAAAGGTTTATTCTGATTTCATGTCAGATATTGAGAAAAACATGCATATGTGTCTTTTATATGGTGTATGTAAAGTTCTGGTTTCAACTGTACATTTTGATAAATTTGGCGCATCGTGCCATGTGCCAAGGCATATTTATTACTTTCTACAAAGTCAAAAGTTTACATACATTTAATTAATATTTGGTACCATTGCCCTTAAACTGTATGACTTGTGTCAAACGTTTTGGATATCCTTCCACAAGCTTCTCACAATAGTTGATCGGAATTTGGGCCCATTCCTCCTGACAAAACTGGTGTAACTTGAGCCATGTTTGTTGGTCGCCTTGCTCACACCTGCCTTTTCAACTTTGCCCATTAATTTTCAATAGTATTGAGATCAGAGCTTTGTGATGGCCACTCCAAAACATTGACTTAGTTATCCTTAAGCCACTTTGTAACCAGTTTGGCAGTATGCTTAGGGTCATTGTCCATTTGGAAGACCCATTTCCACCCAAGCTTTAACTTCCTGGCTGATGTCTTGGGATGTTGCTTCAGTATTTCCATACAATCTTCTTTCCTCATGATGCCATCTATTTTGTGAAGTGCACTAGACCCTTCTGCAGCAAAACAACCCCACAACATGATGCTGCCACCCCCCGTGTTTCATAGTTCGGATGGTGTTCTTAGGCTTCCAAGCTTCTCCCTTTTTCCTCCAAACGTAACAATAGTCATTATGGCTAAAAAGTTCAGTTTTAGTTTCGTCAGACCACAAGACATGTCTCTAAAAATGTAGGTCTTTGTTCCTGTGTGCATTTGCAAACATTAAATCTGGCTTTTTTATGTTTCTTTTGGAGTAATAGCTTCTTCCTGGCAGAGTGGCCTTTCAGCCCATGTTGATACAATACTTGTTTCACTGTGGATATGGACACAATCTTACCAGCTTCCGCCATCATCTTAACAAGGTCTTTTGCATTTGTTTTTGGGTTGATATGCACATGTCGGACCAAAGCATGTTTATCTCTGGGGCACAGAACCAGTCCTTCCTGAGCGGTATGATGGCTGGACATTCCCATCTTGTTTGAACTTGCATATAAATTGGTTTTACAGATGAACGAGGGACCTTCAGGTATCTAGAAACTGCACCCAAGGTTGAGCCAGACTTGTGGAAGTCCACAATTCTCTTCCTGATATCTTGGCCGATTTCTTTAGACGTTCCCATGATGCTACAAAAAGAAGCAGTGTGTTTCAGGTGTGAATTTAAATACAACCACAGGTATATCTCTAATTAACTCAGATGTTGCCAACAAACCTAACAGAAGCTTCCAAACACGTGACAGCATCACATGGGCAGTCCAGAATTGGTTAAGGGCATAGTAATCTTAGTGTATGTAAACTTTTGACATTGCAGAAACTAATAAAAATGCCTTAAACATTCTCTCTCTCTCGTTATTCTGGCATTTGGCAAATAATTATGGTAATCCTAATTGACCAAAAAGAAGAAAGGTTTATTCTGATTTTATGTCAGATATTGAGAAAAACATGCATATGTGTCTTTTATATAGTGTACTAGCTGATGACCCGGCGTTGCTCGGGTATTTACTTATTGTAATTTTATATTAAATAACAGTGACTTTCACAGTGGCGGCCTCTTTAACGGTGACTGGCCCTTTAACAGTAGCTTCCATGGTGACCGCCCATTTAACAGTGAGGTGCCCGTCTGTTTAATAGTGGCCCCTGCACCCCATGCAAAAAAAAAACTAAAATGATGTGATTTCATAAGTGTGCACAGCCTCTTATAACTGGGGATGTAGCTGTGTTCAGAGTTAAAGGGAACCCATCACTGAGATTTTGTGCATACAGCTGAGGACATGGGTTGCTAGATGGTCGCTAGAACATCCGCAATACCCAGTTGCCATAGCAGTGTGCTTTTATTGTGTAAAAAAAAAACGATTTGATAGATATGCAAATTAACCTGAGATGAGATAAGTCCAGCGTGAAGGAGCCCAGCACCGCCCCGCATCCTTTAGAATCTCCTCCTTGCTCCCCGACGTCAGAAAGCTAGAGCGCCGTAATCTCGCGATGCGCGAACTAGCGCATGCGCAGTGTCGTCATAGTGTTTCTTCCCTGTGCTGGTATCAGCCTCAGGGAAGGAACTGCGCATGCGCTAGCTCGCGCATCACGAGATTATGGCGCTCTGGCTTTCTGGCGTCGGGAAGCAAGGAGGCGATTCTCAGGATGCGGTGCTGGGCTCCTTCACACTGGACTCATCTCAGGTAGGGGTGGGCGAAGTAGGCGATATGTGATATAAATTTGTGCCACAATATGGATTTTGTGCATATCGCCTATAATGCCGGACCGCGATATGATCGCGCTCTTGGCATGCACCATGTTCTCCTAAGCCGGCACAGTGGAGAAGGAGGGAGTCCCTCCCCACTGTGCACGGCTGCCGCTGACCACCAATGAGAACAGAGTAGGAGGAGGAGGGGAGGGACTGTGGCCACTGCTCCACCAATGAATGTGCCGGCCATATAACCGATCGGAGCCCCAGCATTACACTGCTGGGACTCCGATCGGTTACCATGGCAGCCAGGAGTCACGCTACTGAAGTCCTGGCTGCCATAGTATGTTAGTGAGCAGCATTATACTCACGTGCGCCGTGGCCGTCGGTCGCTCCTTCTTCTGTCTGTGCGGCGCATTGCTAATGTTTATAGCATTAGCAATGCACCGCACAGACCTATGAGAAGAAGGAGCGCCCAGCGGCCACGGCGCACGTGAGTATAATGCTGCTCACTAACATACCATGGCAGCCAGGACTTCAGTAGCGTGACTCCTGGCTGCCATGGTAACCGATCGGAGCCCCAGCGGACTCCGATCGGAACTGCCCATTGCCACCAATGATTGGGGGGGGGACCCTGTGGCCACTGCCACCAATGATTAATACTGGGGAGGGAGGGGGGGGCGCACTGCCCACTGCCACCAATGATGGGGGGGAGGGACCCTGTGGCCACTGCCACCAATGATTAATACTGGGGAGGGAGGGGGGGGGGGTTGAGTTACCAGAGGGGGCTGATAAGAGGGAGAGGCTGGGGGGCGGATCAGGGGCTGGCTGCCATGGTCAGCTCCCTGCTGTTGTGTGCACAAAGCACAGGGCAGCAGGGAGAGTGTAAAGTCCTATTCACCCTAATAGAGCTCTATTAGGGTGAATATGACAAGGGTTCTAGCCCTTAAGGAGGCTAATCGTTCTTAAATAAAAAGTAAAAAAAAAAAAAAAAAAGTTTAAACACCCCCCCCCCCTTCAAATATAGAAAATAATATATTGCGATATATATCGCATATCGCACATGCTTAAAATTATATTGCAATATAGATTTTAGGCCATATCGCCCACCCCTAATCTCAGGTTAATTTGCATATGTATCAAATCTTTTTTTTACACAATAAAAGCACAGAGAGCTATGGGGACTGGATATTGCGGATGTTCTAGCGGCCATTTAGCAACCCATGTCCTCAGCTCTATACACAAAATTCCGGTGACAGGTTCCCTTTAAGCAATACAGCATACACCTGCCATCATTTAAAGTGCCTCTGATTAACCCCAAATAAGGTTCAGCTGCTCAAGTTTGTATTTCCTGAAATTTTCTTAGTCACATCCCACAGCAAAAGCTATGGTCCACAGAGAGCTTCCAAAGCATCAGAGGGATCTCATTGTTAAAAGGAATCAGTCAGAAGAATACAAAAGAATTTCCAAGTCATTAGATATACCATAGAACACAGTGAAGACAGTCATCATCAAGTGGAGAAAATATGGCACAACAGTGACATTACCAAGAACTGGACATCCCTCCAAAATTGATGAAAAGACGAGAAGAAAACTGGTCTGGGAGGCTACCAAGAGGCCTAAAGCAACATTAAAGGAGCTGCAGGAATATCTGGCAAGTACTGGCTGTGTGGTACATGTGACAATCTCCCATATTCTTCATATGTCTGGGCTATGGGGTAGAGTGGCAAGACGAAAGCCTTTTCTTACGAAGAAAAACATCCAAGCCAGGCTACATTTTGCAAAAACACATCTGAAGTCTCCCAAAAGCATGTGGGAAAAGGTGTTACGGTCGGATGAAACCAAGGTTGAACTTTTTGGCCATAATTCCAAAAGATATGTTTGGCGCAAAAACAACACTGCATATCGCCAAAAGAACACCGTACCCACAGTGAAGCATGTTGGTGGTAGTATCATGCCAAGGGGCTGTTTTTCTTCAGCTGGAACTGGGGCCTTAGTTAAGCTAGAGGGAATTATGAACAGTTCCAAATACCAGTCAATATTGGCACAAAACCTTCAGGCTTCTGCTAGAAAGCTGAACAGGAAGAGGAACTTCATCTTTCAGCATGACAACGACCCAAAGCATACATCCAAATCAACAAAGGAACGGCTTCACCAGAAGAAGAGTTTGGAATGGCCCAGCCAGAGCCCAGACCTGAATCCGATTGAAAATCTGTGGGGTGATCTGAAGAGGGCTGTGCACAGGAGATGCCATCGCAATCTGACAGATTTGGAGTGTTTTTGCAAAGAAGAGTGGGCAAATCTTGCCAAGTCAAAATGTGCCATGCTGATAGACTCATACCCAAAAAGACTGAGTGCTGTAATAAAATCAAAAGGTGCTTCAACAAAGTATTAGTTTAAGGGTGTGCACACTTATGCAACCATATTATTTTATTTTATATTTTTTCTTCCCTCCACCTAAAAGATTTGAGTTTGTTTTTCAGTTGAGTTGTACAGTTTATAGGTCACATTAAAAGGTGGAAAAAGTTCTGAAATGATTTATCTTTGTCTCATTTTTTTACATCACAGAAACCTGACATTTTAACAGGGGTGTGTAGACTTTTTATATCCACTGTATATAGATGTAAACTTCTGGTTTCAACTGTACATTTTGATAAATTTGGCACATTGTGCATCACTACTGCATCCATACAGCTACTTCTATGGACCTGCTGTATACACTGAACTCTATGTACACAATTCAGGTTTTAAACAATAGAAGTAAATCACTAATTAGCATCACTCATTTTATATCAAAAACCCTTTTTTTTTTTTATCAAAATCAACATTACAGGAAACTCTTGTAGACCTTAACTAGATGTTACAGAACAGATCAGTGGCCTAACTGAAGGAAGGAAATAGTAACCACAAGGTTTTACATCTGCTGAAACAGAACAGCAACGTCCCTCAAGAGCGGCTTGGATGTATTTCTGGAGTGTAATAATATTACAGGCTATAGCTACTAGAGAGGGGTCGTTGATCCAGGGAGTTATTCCGATTACCTGATTGGACTCGGGAAGGAATTTTGTTCCCCTTAAGTGGGGAAAATTGGCTTTTTTTTGCCTTCCTCTGGATCAACTTGCAGGATAACAGGCCAAACTGGATGGACAAATGTCTTTTTTTCGGCCTTATAAACTATGTTACTATGACTGATACAGTTCAAGTACAGCCACAGAATATAAAAAATGCTTAATGAGATCATTCATGGGGAAAAAAAAGATTACTGCAGATCAGGGATCAAATAAACAACTGTGGCCGCTCCTCAGCCTTCGAGGGGTTATAATGCCATCTCCAAACAACCTAAACCATTCTAAAGTAAGGACTGTTTATAAATGGAGAGATTTTAACCCCTAGCTCCTAACCCTAGCTGGAGCATACCAGGGCAGAGATGCGCATGATTTGTCAAACAGCATCTGCCTCTTAATAAACTAGGGCCTAGTTACTAGGCACATCTCTCACCATTGCGGGGAGATCAAGACTGGCGTATGGATACACTAGTCTTGATAAATGTACCTCATTATGTTTTTTATTTAATTTTATATGTAACAATTGGAAAGGGGTTGATTTGAATTCATATGTTTGTGTTTGATTATGTCTAAAAAATATTTTAGTCTGCTTAGGAGTCTTGAGCATGAGATAGTATACCATTGCAGTCTATGGGATTGTTACTGGCTGCCTGCCAAGCCTTGCCGTAGGCAGGGCGTAATAGGCAGTTTACTATGACAGGCCTGGGAAACTTCACAAAACCAGGATGTCATAGCAACTGATCAGAGTCCCGTGTTTTGCTACAGACCACAGTATCTGAGGGGGTTAAATGACTTGTATTGGAGATATCTCCGATCCTGGTCATTGCAGCCAGAGGTCAGCTGGACTGCACAGCAATTTATTTTAGAATTTTTGGCTGTATTTTCTTTTTCATTTCAGCATGAATACACTATTGAATTTAAAATTTACATACAAAATATTGTCCTTCAGTAGCAGTCAGTAAAATTGATAAGACCACCAAAATAGTAATTTATTGCCAGGGTACTGCTGCTGTAAGGGGTAGAAGAGAATTGGACTGATTAGTGTAATAGGCGAGTTATAACAGGGGGGCACTCTCATCGCAGTGATGGTCTGACTGAAAAAGTAAAGGTGGATTTACACGGGGTGAGGAAAAGCAGAGATTGTCGGAAAGGAAGCGTTTCTTCCCAACAGATGGCTGCTCATTAAGTGGAGGTGAAGCACTGCATTTACATGCCGCGATCACCTCCACAGTATGAGGACGAGAGATCGCTATTGCTCATCCCCATACAAAATCATTGCTCCTGGGCAGCAGAGTGCGATTTAGACAGCACAATCTGCTGCCCGGGAATGATGATTGAGGTGTCCGCGCGATCATCGGGTGATCTGCGGCACCTTTCGATGGGCAGATTATCGGGAACAAGCGTTCGTAGGAATGTTCATTTTTGATAATCAGCCCGAACATTGGGCCATGTAAATCCACCTTAAAATGAGATTGTTTACTGTGCTAGAAGCCTAGAATTGCAAATGAAGAAGTTAAAAGGGGCTGTGCAGTTCTTAGATATTGACATCAGTTCGTCAGGGATCCGACACCTGGCACACCCTGCCAATCAGATTTTTGACGAGGCTGCGGCACTCTAGATCATAGCGGCGGTGCAGTATAATTACACCTTCCTCTCCCGTTCATCAACATCTACGTTTCCGACTCCCTGCACCCCTGCAGATCAGCTCTCTGAAGAAACCGCTGCGTTCAAGCAAGCGAGGTGTCCTCTTCACTGGACAAGCAGAACAAGCAGTTGAATTTACAGCGCACAGACATCTAGTCTGTAGCAGCGGCGCTGTGTAATTACAACAGCTCATTCCATTCAAGTGAATAACACTGCACCTCCTCTACAAGTTAGATGGTGTGCTGTTAAACAGAGAAGAGAAGGCAGCACTCGTACAGCGGTCTCTTCACAACAGCTGATCAGCAGGGGTGCTAGCAGTCGGACCCCAGACGATCAGATATCCTCAGGAGAGGTCATCAATATTATGCCACTGCATGACCCCTTTAAAGAGCCAGGACAGGATGTAGAATACAAAAAGGACTTCAAAAATTGTTCCAGAAAACCATCCATTATTTTAAAATTAAAAACAAAACATGGAATAGTCATATATAGGTTGTTCATATTTGACAGAAAAAAAAAAAATATATATAATAATAATAATAATAATAATAATAATAATAAATTAATTTAAAAAAAAGACAGCTGCTTATCTTCCCAAGAGAGCGCACCCCAGCAACTTCCATCTACGATCAGACTGGTTAATGCATTAATGCTCAGAATTGGGTCTAAAATAAAATGCCTACAGCCAAACTTGCAGCAGGAAAAGAGATGCCCTGGATATTGTTCATACAACTGTTGTAATGTGCGCAGACAGTAAGAAGCACAAAAACTGTCACAACCACCAAAGGGTGGAGGGGAAATAGGCGGGCTCTTTAAACCTTGCAAAGGGTGCAATTTCTAACACACAGGATAATACATTTCATTACGAGGTGTCACAAATAGCCCCCATCTTCTATTGTTCTATGTCACGTCCCTTGGCTCCTACTCTTCCAGCCACTCCTTGCATCAACCACCCAATTGAGTCATCCGCTCCTGCAGTCTGAGAAGAATAACTTAGACAGCATAATTTGGCTCCATTGGCTCAAGATGCACTTCTGAATCTGTTGAAAAGTTGAGGATGAGAAAAAGACACATGGCCAACAGATACAATCATTTGGTCTAGACTCTAGAGGAAATAAGTTTACATGTTTAAAGCAGCAACGTATCACCGCTCCATGTTCAGGAATGGTTACATTCTCAAATTCCCAGTACAAAAGGGACTATTGCTCTTGGTAATGAACCAAACCACTTTTGGTTGTGATAATTCATTTACCTCAGAAATCACCTACAAAATGCTTCCTCTAAACATGGATTTTAACATCCCCACATCTCATGTATGGTCCACTTAATACAATGTACATTCTTCTGGAAATCAGAAAATCCAAGTTTTTTGATCCACACTGATGTCAACACCTACACTACTATATCAGTGATTGCCATTAGATTGTATTATTCATATGCCAACAGCGCCTAAGAAGGAACGGTATACCGTTCCTTGGAGGGGCCATGAGCTTACATTATATGTGATGGAACCCATTTTAAACTATATTAACTTCAGAATTGGTACATGTCCGTGAGAACACGTTTGGTCTAGTTTGTATTTCTGGTAGAAGACTACATCTTACACGTCCTAAAATAATAAAAAAAACAACTGGAAACAAAACCTCTATAAGCACTTGTACAAAGGTTGCTGACGCATCATTTTGGTGGCCACTTTACAGATACACTCAGACTGTACCAGTATAAACAGGCAGGAAGATCAGAGGTTGGACCTTAGATCTCAAGCTGTTTCCTATTTTGTCCTCCATCCTCCACTCCCTTTATAGAAACTTTCTGACCATACTATTGTCTGTATTCAGACATGTAGATTCATGGGAGGATGAGAATGTGATCAATCCCAAGGCACCCATTACCAAACCCTACTTACACCAACACAAAGTTAGCAAGTTCTCCGGAAACAAAAAACTAAATTTAAAATTAAAACTAGCGACAGCACTTCACGGTTCACAGCTAATGTGCTATTTCCCCATGATTTTGAGCTACTTTATAAGGCAAGATGTGAATACTAGGAAGATATTTCAGTATATGCTATACAACAACCACATGTATGGAAGGACCCAGAGCAAAGAACAAAGTAATTTCACAAATTTAGGGTGCATTCACACAAGTGTGCCCATTTTGCGAACCACAAACCGCAGATCCGCAAAACACGGGCATTGACCATGTGCACCCTGCATCGTGGACCCGATGACTTCTACAAGATGCGGCCAAAGATAGGTCATGTGCTATCTTTTGCGGCACAGAGGCACGGACTCGGAAGGGCGTTATTGTGTTTGCATGTAAGGTCAATGGGTCCGCAAGGCTAGAGTCTCTGTTTTGGAGATCCACGGTTTGCGGTCCACAAAACGGGCACGGCCATCACACGTTTATGTGAATGCACCCTTATCCTAATAATGACCATACGCCATATGTCGTTTAGTTATAGCCTTTACCTTTAATTGTTGTGTATATATAAATATATATATATATATATATATATATATATATATATATATATATATATATATATATATATATATATATATATATATGTCACGGTCCCTCCCATGACAGAGGTGAGAAGATCTGAGAGACTGGTGGCACGTGAGGGTATCTGACAGTCTCTCAGTTTTCTTCTTGCAGTGTTGTTGTTTGGTAATGAACACACCTCATCAGGTGCAGCTTGCGGTCATTACTGTGGCTCTATTTAGTTCTGACTCACACTGTTTACCATGCGGTTGATATTTCCTGCTGGAGTTGGTTGAGCTGGTGTGTTGTTCCTTTGGATCTCCTGCTCCTCCATTCGTCTTTAAAGGATAACTTTTTTTTTTTATTATTTGCTATTTTATTAGAGCTAGGCATGTATACCCGAGTTAGTCTGTCAATGATTGACAAAAGATCTGTAATTACCTTATAATAACAGCTTTCATTAATGTCTCCTGTCCCTTTCCACTGCTCCCTTAAAAGACCGTTGCTATGGTTCATCTGTCACCGGCTAGGAAGACAAAGGGGCGGTCCTTCACACTGCATGGCTGCATTAGGCTTCAGAGTGAGGAGGCGTGTCTCAGTAATCCAATCTGATTGGCTGGCAGGAAGCTGCTGGCCACAGCAAATTTGTATGTGACCTGAGGGAATGCAGTTTTGGCCTCAGAGAACTGGCAGAAGAGCCATCTTGAGAATCCTCATAATGTAGGATTGAAAACAGCCGTAACTAAGGGGAAAACTCAAGGAAAACAGTGGTAAGTGAAGAAACTAAAGATTTCTTTATGCATAATGCTGCTGCAACATTAACATATGCTAAAAAAATTTTTTTTATGAAAATATGACAGTTATCCTTTAAGCTAAGAGCATTTTGTTTTGCATTTTGTTGTTCGCTTGTGTTTTTTTGTTTTCTAGGCCTCAGGGAGACCCTGGTTCCTTCATCTGGGAAGGAACCAGCAGTCTCATTCCCTGCCACCACTCCTAGGGCTTTCCAGGGTCTCCAGGGCTAAGGTTCCGGTGTATGAGTATTTTCACCTTTAGGGTCTACTCATATTGGCAGGAATCAGGGAGAGGTCTAGGGATTCCAAGGAGATCACCATCCCTCTCCCTTAGCTTTGAGGCCTAGACTCTGGTCTATTTCCTTCTGTTTGTTATCTGGTGTTTTCCCTCCCCATTAGGCTACTTTCACACTCGCGTTTCATGCGGATCTGTCATGGATCTGCACAAACACATCTGTTCAGATAATACAACCGTATGCTTCCGTTCAGAATGGATCCATTTGTATTATCTTTAACATAGCCAAAACTGATCCGACTTGAACACCATTTAAAGTCAATGGAGGACGGATCAGTTTTCTATTGTGCCATATTGTGTCAGGGAAAACGGATCCGTCCCCATTGACTTACATTGTGTGTCAAAACGGATCAGCTTAGCTGAGTTTCGTCAGACGGACAACAAAACGCTGCAAGCCAAAGCGGAATGGAGGCGGAACGGAGCCAAACTGATGCATTCTGAGCGGATCCTTTTCCATTCAGAATGCATTAGGGCAAAACTGATCCATTTTGGACCCCTTGTGAGAGCCCTGAACGGATCTCACAAACGGAAACCAAAACGCCAGTGTGAGAGTAGCCTTACCTGTGACAATATGTATGTCATGGCACAAAAACCCTGCAATTAGCAGAAGTAGGTTAAGTGCCAAACTATCAGACACAGATTGCTCTATGCTCATAGTTTGTGTCACAGTTTTTTTTTTCTGGCATTTTTTAGGTCTTTTGCAGTTTTTGGTGCTTTTTCAGGAAAAACAGCAGTTCTACATTTTGCATGGAAGCCTATTGGAAATATTAAATGCAGGACAGACATGCTTTTTTTTTTTTTACAGTAAATCACAGCATTCTTTCCGTCTGGTGTTTTTTTTCCCCATTGTCTGGCATTTTTCTCCCAAAGACTTCAATCTTTGCAGCTTTAAAAAAAATATATAAATAAATGCCATGATCACCCAAATGTGCAGAGGCCGATTACCTCGGCCACACCATACCCCCTTTTCTGAAAGTGGCGGAGGTGGCGTAGAAATGCTACTTGCTACTAAATTTAGGTGCAATGGCGTTAAAAAGGTGGCCCTTAGTTTGCAACTTTTTGACACAAGAAAACTGGTGTAGTGGCATAGTAAAGTACCTCCAGTGTGTTTTTCCACTGCTGTTTCTTCATGGCGGTTTTCCCCTACATAAAGAAGGCGTTTTAAAACATGTGAAAAAATGTCAAAAGCTCCAATATGCTGCTTTTTTAAAAAAAAAAAAGCAAGAAAGACCTGTCCTGAGGATAGGTCATCAATATCATGACACAGCACGACCACTTTAATGCTATTCATAAAAAAAAATTTAGGCCGAGTTCACACGGGCGAGTATTCCGCGCGGATGCGAAGCGTGAGTTGAACGCATTGCACCCGCACTGAATACCGACCCATTCATTTCTATGGGGCTGTTCACATGAGCGGTGATTTTCACGCATCACTTGTGCGTTGCGTGAAAATCACAGCATGCTCTATATTCTGCGTTTTTCACGCAACGCAGGCCCCATAGAAGTGAATGGGGTTGCGTGAAAATCGCAAGCATCCGCAAGCAAGTGCGGATGCGGTGCGATTTTCACGCACGGTTGCTAGGAGACCCGATCATTATTATTTTCCCTTATAACATGGTTATAAGGTAAAATAATAGCATTCTGAATACAGAATGCATAGTAAAATAGCGCTGGAGGGGTTAAAAAAAATAAAAAAAATAATTTAGCTCACCTAATCTACTTGATCGCGCAGCCCGGCATCTCCTTCTGTCTTCATCTTAGTTGTTTGGAGCAACAGGACCTGTGGTGACGTCACTCCGGTCATCACATGATCCATCACTATGGTAAAAGATCATGTGATGGATCATGTGATGACCGGAGTGACGTCACCACAGGTCCTGTTGCTCCAAACAGCTAAGATGAAGACAGAAGGAGATGCCGGGCTGCGCGATCAAGTGGATTAGGTGAGCTAAATTATATTTTTATTTTTTTTAACCCCTCCAGCGCTATTTTACTATGCATTCTGTATTCAGAATGCTATTATTTTACCTTATAACCATGTTATAAGGGAAAATAATACAATCTACAGAACACCTATCCCAAGCCCGAACTTCTGTGAAGAAGTTCGGGTTTGGGTACGAAACATGCACGATTTTTCTCACGCGAGTGCAAAACGCATTACAATGTTTTGCACTCGTGCGTGTTCCCGCAACGCACCCGCACATTTTCCTGCAACACCCGTGTGAACTCAGCCTTACTAACTGAAGATAAGAACATTCAGACGGCCAAATAAGGGTGGAAGTTCCACTGCAGATTTTGCCACGATTCCACAGTAGAAATTTCACCATGGGCTTCTTGCAGTTTCAGTGACTGATTTGTCACGAATACTATTCTATATATTACAAAAGGATAAAATCCTCAGTTGATATCCCCAGAATAACTTGGCAAACTGCGGATCCAAACCACTGGGCAATTTACAGTGCAGTTTTTTTACATTTATTTATTAAATTTTTTTCGGAGGATGTGGATGAGGTTTTTTAAATTCTTAGGCCTTATTCACATGTCTATGATGAAATCTTTGATAAGATGGTCAGTGATTCATCTGTGAAAGAATCCGTGTTTGGTTCGTGTGTCCGTTTTTGGCTCTCCATGTGTCATCCATGTTCTACTGACACTGTACAGCTAAAAAATTATTTTTAGAGTGTGTGAATACACACACCAAAATTAATGGGTATGTGTGCTGTCTGTGGAGAACACCGAACACGTCCGTGAATAACTGATGTGTGAATAAGGCTTTATCTACTTTTGCTGGTTTTGTAAAACTCAGATCCACAGTGGCAGCATTCGCAGTGAGAACATACCCTAAGGCCTCTTGCACACAAACGTTTTATTTTTTCCGTTTGTGGGTTCCGTTAGCTGTCTGTATGCGGAACAATTCACTTCAATGGGTCTGCAAAAACAACGGAAGGTACTCCGTATGCATTCCGTTTCCGTATTTCCATTCAAAGATAGAACATGTCCTATTATTGCCCGCAAATCACGTTCCGTGGCAAAAAAACAGAATGCATCCGTATGTCTTCCGTATCTGTTTCGTTTTTGTGGAACCATTAAAAATTCTATGCCCAGCCCAATTTTTTTATGTACTTACTGTTTAAATATTATTGTATGCTTCCGTTTCAGTTTCCAATCCACAAAAAACAGATAACAAACGGCAACCGAACGGCAAAACGGAATGGAAGCAGAAACACTGCTGAAACAAAAACACAGAAAAACTGATCCGTTTAAAACGGACCCCAAAATACAGAAAAAGCCATACGGTCGTGTGCAAGAGGCCTAAAATACAGGGAAACTCAAATTGGCCGAGACCGTTTAGGAATCAGTGATGGCTAACCTCAGGCACTCCAGCTGTGGTGAAACTACGACTCCCAGCATGCTCCATTCAGTTGTATGGAGTTTTGAGAACAGCCCAGCAAGTGTACATCTCGGGAGTCGTAGTTTTACCACAGCTGGAGTGCCAAAGGTTAGCCATCACAGGTCTAGGTCTTTGCAGGCCGGATACATGACAGCTGCTGTACTAGAGTTAGACAATGATGACACTGGAACCTTCTCCCAATCCTGGGAATGGGTACTATGTGTAGTCAGATACAGTTAAGACTCAATGAAAATATTTCTAAATGATAGAACATTCCATACACTTTTCCAGCTCTAGTAATAAATTGCCTTTAGTATATCTTTTATGTGAATTGTTAGCTTTGCTAGGCTCTTAAGGACGCTTGGAATCTAGCATTTTGGCAGTGAACACTGTAAAATATGTGACAGAAATATCTGTCTGGAGCATTTTCTGCACCAGAAAATTTAGGTCAGACCTCGGAAAAGGTGCAGGTATTATTCTCTGTCTGTTTTATTCGATTTCAGTATAATTTACGTGGAACAATTGAAAAGTCCTGAACAGCTGAATTTTCAATTTTCCAAGGTCAGGGGAAATCAATTCTGTCAAATAATATAACGACACAAGCCTCCTGCCAACAGTTCCAACAACCTCAAATCAATTAGTCGTGTCAAGAATAATTAATACAATAATGTAATAAGGAACATGAAGATGTAAAGAACAAGCACTACTAGCGTCACAAATTAACCGTGACAAAAATTTGCTGACGTCACAGACAACAAATAGGCTGGCTCCATCATCTAGATGGGGTTGTCCAGCCACTCTTAAATTTTAACCAAAAGCTCAGAATGGTCCAAAATATGAAATCAATACTTTACCGATCTCCCGCTGCTCCTCGAGCCACCTGTTGGTGTTCTTTTTTCTGGCCTTCATTGAAGATGTTTCAAGGTGGTCTTGTGATCATTGCCACCAATGACTGGCTACAACAGAGACTATTGAGGTCACCACTGGATGGGTCATAACATCATCAATGGAGGCAGGATAGAGAGAGTGTCAGGGGACCCATGAAGAGGCAGAGCAAGAGCGGCAGGGAATTATTTGTTATTTTTGACTATTCTGGGGTTTTGATCAAAAAATTCAAGGGGCTGGCCAACCCCTTTAATGATATTCACTCTAATACACTATTTTCATTGATACCGGTATAGCTGTGCAACATAAACTATCTCAATCAGCAGGGAAGAACCCTGCTCTGAACGGATGATGGCCAAGAACCTCAAGACAATGTGGTCTACAGAGGCGTCTCTGGTCTGGCTGGTATAAGCTAATTTATATCTGTAGCTTCATGCTTTATCGTATTACACCAGTTCATAGATCATTTCAATAAAAAATGCAGAACTGAAAATATAGAATGGTAGACAAGGAAGATGTTTTATGTGGACTTGAATTTCAAGGTTTTCACCGTCATTACATTTTTTCTATAGAGGCTGTCCTGGATTAGAAAAAGGGTATGTTTGATTCTGAGAAACACTGTCACTCTTGATCATAGCTTAGTTTCACTGATTTCAATGGCGATGAGGTGTAAAATCAGACACAGCCCATGGACAGGTGTGGTGCCACTTTTGGAAACAATGCATATCATTCTTCCTTACAATCCCTAATTAGTGCCTCATGGAGGCATATGTCATATGCAGGTCCATGGCGTCAAGACTAGTATACAGATCATCCCATCTGCAATATCACTACAAGTTGTGACTATACTGAACCCATGGTATGCATGTCCTCATTCCTCTACAGTCCAAGTGTTCTGTAGTTACTAATAGCACACATCCCTAAATAGTTCTAAGGCAAGTTTCACATGGCAGAATCCAGCAATACAGGACAAAATACTACTGCATACAGGGATATAAAGTCCAGCAGAATTTCAGCGAGCATAGCAGAAACACGACAGACACATTATAGTCAACAAGGTCCTGTCAGGCACTGTAGGTTTCTGGTATATGCCAGGTCTAGTGCTTCCAGGTCTTCTCTTCTCATGCATACCAGATGTGACCCTAATCTTAGTGTAGAAATCTTAACCAAAGTTTGCTAACCTGACCACTTCTAAAAGTATTACATATGCCAAAATCAAGTCATTCAACACTAGTCAATATGGAGGCATTAGCAGAACCTCTTCTCAACATGGGTCTTAGCAGTCATTTTTAGGTGCACTAATTACCCAGTGCCAAATATTAGGCCAGCTCTGAAGCACCACATGCAAAAAGGCAAATAAATCATGACAACCATCTACAACGTTCAACGAGCTGGAACAGGTCAGTGTGGGTCTAGTCCTCTTTTAAAATAATTAAGTCATGAATGTTAACACTCAGGCCTCTTGCACACGTTTACTCCATATGGCTTCCGTATTTCCGGTTTTCCGTTCAAAGATAGAACATGTCCTATTATTGTCTGCATAACGGACAAGGATAGTACTGTTCTTTCAGGGGCCAGCTGATCCGCGAAAAAAAATGGAAAGGACATGGACGCCATCCGTATTTTTTGCGGATCCGCTTTTTGCAGACCGCAAAATACTGAAAAAGCCATATGGTCGTGTGCAAGAGGCCTCAGACAGTGATTCTGGTTTCTCCATAAGCCCACAAGGGTACCTGGACATGGGTGCAGAAGATCCGCACAAGATTCAGTGACTATCTACTTGCGTTTCCACACTAAAAACTGCAATACATAACGGTGATATTTAGTGCAGATTTGATGCAGTTTTGCTGCAGATTTCACCCTTCCACTGAAAATGGTGAACTGCGCAGACATAATTGACATGCTGCAGATCTCTAAATTTGCATGGCAGGACAATTTCGGCATGGAAAAAAATAAAAAAGCAAAAAGTGTACATGAGATGTACTACCCTGCGGTTTTTCCTCATGGGAAAAATGCACGTAAACTGCCTCGTGTGCAGGTTCCCCAATATAGAAAAAAACCTATCTTTCAGCTGATGGGAGGCATAGGGAGCCAATATGACAGGCATATTCATTGGTCTCCTTGATGTAGGGCTGGTCACCGCGGCACAATTTAACCAGAGGGATCCTAAAGATTACTTCATTCAAACTCTTCGGTGACAGAGCGTCCATCACTACAGTGTGCTGTTCTTCAAGAGGGAAGCATAAAGGATCTGACCAGCCAGAAGATCTTCCTTGGGCCCTACTTCAGCATGACACAATAGGATCTCTCCATGTAGCCAAGCGGACCCTTGTCAGTGACTGCACTATGCCTATATGAAATGATTGCACTTTGACACTGAATGACTCATGATGATGACTACCATCCTACAGTCATCTGAGATGGGATGAGAAAAAAAGAAAGACTGAAAATATTGCATTTGTTTTTGATGCTATAACAACTGGCTACAAACAAGGATAGACACGGGCATGTCACCTGCCAAAAAGGCCAACATGAGGGACAAATAAAAACCAAGAGGAATGATCCAATTTAGCTAAGGTTCAGCCAAATTCTTACAGTGCAGAACCAGGCAGATGTGAAGCCTTCCAGCTCTTATGATCAATATCCTTCCCGTCTGTCACTGGGAAGCAGTTCAAGGGAAATGGAAAAAGTTACTCATGTCAGAGAAATCTTGAAGACTCCACTAAACTCTTACTCACATAAGTTACAGGAAACACTTTTGTAGATCAGTTATTTCAACTGCTGAACTTCTGAAGTTCAAGTGTATAATCTCTCTGCCTGCCATCCACTGATGAAGTCCATCTACTAGTTCCCACATGCAGACCCCACACCACTCCCCCCAGACATTTCCATTAGTTCCAGATGTTCCAAAAGGCAGCCAATAAGCTCTTTAGTCAATCTCATCATCTGAGAGCTTGGAGCCAATGATGCACGTGGCTGTAGTTTCTGTCTGCGGATAGGATGCAAACCCATTGATGTCAATGGGGCCCGCTGCCCTGCAAAAAAATATGATATGCGTTTTAAGGACCACAAAACACCTACAGACGTGTACATGAGCCCTTAAGACCCATTTCACATATATCAGGCCGGGAGCTGGACACAACTAATATATGTGCACAGCACTTACATGCACAGATCCCATATCTATCCACTGATAGCATCGGACAGATTAAAAACTGATCATTGCAACCGCACTGAATCCGGACCCATTCATTTCTATGGGGCTGTGCAGATGAGCAGTGATTTTCACGCAGCCCCATTCACTTCTATGGGGCCTGCGTTGCGTGGAAAACGCACAAAGAGGAGCATGCTGCGATTTTCACGCGTTTTCCACGCAACGCAGGCCCCATAGAAGTGAATGGGGCTGCGTGAAAATCGCAAGCATCCGCAAGCAAGTGCGGATGCGGTGCGATTTTCACGCCCCGGTTCTAGGAGACGATCGGGATGGAGACCCGATCATTATTATTTTCCCTTATAACATGGTTATAAGAGAAAATAATAGCATTCTTAATACAGAATGCTTAGTACAATAGGGCTGGAGGGGTTAAAAATAATAATAATTAACTCACCTTAATCCACTTGCTTGCGCAGCCCGGCTTATCTTCTGTCTTCTTCTTTGAGGAATAGGACCTTTGATGATGTCACTGCGCTCATCACATTATCTTTTACCATAGTGATGGATCATGTGACGGATCAGGTGATGAGCATAGTGACGTCACCACAGGTCCTTTTCCTGTGCACAGCAAAGAAGAAGAAGACAGGGCTGCGCGAGCAAGTGGAATAAGGCGAGTTACATTTTTTTAACCCCTCCAGCCCTATTGTACTATGCATTCTGTATTCAGAATGCTATTATTCTCCCTTATAACCATGTTATAAAGGGAAAATAATACAATCTACACAACCCCGATCCCAAACTTCTGTGAAGAAGTTTGGGTACCAAACATGGCGATTTTTCTCACGCGCGTGCAAAACGCATTACAATGTTTTTCACTCGCGCGGGCATTTTCACGCAACGCACCCGCATCTTATCCGGGCCAAAAACATGACGCCTGTGTGAAAGAGGCCATAGAAAACTATGGGATCAGTTCTGGCTTTAGTTCCCTTCTGAGGTTATCTACTTCACACCAGAGAGGAACTGAACGGATCACTGGACATATGTGAATGAGGCCTTAGCGCTGATTCCCATGACTACATTATAAATCACTGTGATACAGTCAGTTTACATGTGATCGCCGGTCTGTGCTCACATCCTCAGGTACAGTACAATAGATCTGCGATCACCGACTATTATAAATCACTAGGGTACACAGTCAGTTCGGGTCACAAGGACGATGATAATAGTGAGAATCAGCACTTACTTGGAGGCACATCACATGTCAGGATATATGGCACCAGCTTTGGAAATACCAATGAAGAATAAACTAGTGACCCAACAAATGTATAACTCCTTGATGTACTCACCTTTTTCCAATTTGCGTCTAAAGGCCGCCATAAACATTAGTCCAAAACAGCAGGTTCAGCTGACAGTCTAATGTGTGTGGGGAGCTCCCGACTCTCCGCTGACAGATAATTTCGGGGGAAGAAGGGTATCTGGTGAAGTGACTATTTTTACACTATACTTTTGTTCTCCCAGGAGGCGAGCTGCCAACAGAGGGGTCTGGCAACGGATTTCTCCTCTCCCCCCAATGAATACACATCGGTGTTCGGCCAAGCCAAAGGTGGATGTGCATGAGGGAGTCAGAAGAGATAGCGGTTGTCCGAACGATTGTTCAGCCGACAGCTATAGAATGTGTAAGGCAGCCTTTGCATTGTAGCTTTGTGGAGCACAAGTTGCAGTCTTGATAGGCTTCGTTCCGGCGGGCTGTTCCGGCACAACGCAGCCTGCCGGATCCTCTACATCACCGCTGGATCCCCACTGACTGCAATGAGGTCTGGCGGTGATACAGCCAATCAATGACGGCATGCAATGTTTTTTTTTTTTCCCCCAGCTCACAGTCGGCATTTGCGCTAGATCAGGCAGCCGGATCTCCAAAATGGATAAGGGTGTGCATGTCTGTGGGTGGGCAGACAGGATGCTTGGCTCATGAGGTAGGTTGGCTCATACCACCACTGTGGCCCAGCTCAGTCACACACAGCACTAATATATTTTATAAGTTGGTGTTACGGCCACTCAGGGCATAACTGGCGGGGATTCTCCACAGTGGAAAATCTGCAGCTTTTACAGTACAAGCAAAGTGGATAAGATTACAGAAATCTCATCTACATGCTATGGTGAAAAGCCACAGTGTAAACTGGTTTTCAATCCACAGCATGTCAATTTATGCTGTGCGGTTTTCTGCAGCTTTCAAGCTGTGCAATGGGAAGCAGCAGAGGACCAGCTGCAATTCCTACAGCAATGCCGCCACAAAAACCAGCCCCTTTATGGGCGATTTTTGCAGAAGTGGATTTCAGCTAGACACACTGTAGATTTTCACCATGTGTGGTTGTACCCGTATGCATACACAATATAGGCCTTTTGGTTGGCAGTGATCATTCAGTTCCAAAAGAACTGCCACCCAACAGCCTAAGGGCTTGTTCACACGGCCGTTGTGGTTCCGTGGCCGTATTGCGGCCAGCATACGGCTGGTCTGCAATACACGTACACCGGCCCGTGTGCACTCCGCATCATGGATGCGGACCCATTCACTTGAATGGGTGCACAATCACGGAGATGCGGAACGGAAGCACTACGGAGTGCTTCCCTGGTGTTTCGGTCTCTGCCTCCGCACCGCAAAAAAATTGAATTTGCTCTTTTTTTTTGCGGTGCGGACGGATCACGGACCCATTCAAGTTAAATGGGTCTCGATCCGTCCCTAATCCCCAGAGAGTAACCCACATAGAGCTCAGGTAATCTGATTGTCTGCCATATGCCCCATTATTGTTGTGTGGCAGATTATCAAAATATCTGGACTAGGGATGAGCGAATCGCATAAAAGTTTGTATCAATATTGTACGGAGCAAGCGCTCCGTACAGTATTAGAATGTATTGGCTCCAATGAGCCGAAGTTATTACTTCACGAAGTCTCCAGAGACTTCACGTAATACCTTCATAAATTGTATTCTACTGTAAAACACCATTTCCCGAACTCGGGTTTGGTTCCAAGTGGACCATCGGCTATTGGATTAATAGAATTCCACAATGTATGGCAATTATATGGATGGCATAATTCCTTCAGAGCGCTGCTGTACTGTGCCCTGACAGAGTGACACATGCCATGCTTATAGGGCAGAACATCTCCATACTTACAGCATCCAACTAATCATGATGCATCTTCTTTTCTGTGGAAACCCTTTGTGTTCCTCAGCGTGAGAATGGAGGCATACAGAGAAAGAGTACACTTGTATGAGCACCATGTTCTACCTCATCGGGGGTAGGGTTGTTGCGGGTATCGAAATTTCGATACCCAATCGATACTTTTGTCCCGGTATCGATACGATACCGGGATTTCCGTTTTTTCGATACTGGGCTGCGCTTCTGCGCAGTCTAGTATCTCTGAACATGAGCGCGCTGCTATCGGCGCGCTCATGTTCTCTCTCAGCAGCACGGGGAGAAGGAAGCTGTCCTCCCTCCCCCTGTGCTGCTGCCGCTGCCACCAATGAGAAGAGAGGGGCGGAGGAGGGGCGGCAATGAGAAGAGAGGGGCGGAGGAGGGGCGGCAATGAGAAGAGAGGGGGTGGAGGAGGGGCGGCAATGAGAAGAGAGGGGCGGAGGAGGGGCGGGCGCACTGCGCCCCCAATGATAGGATTACTATCGGAGCGATGGGAGGAGACATCAGCTTCACTAGTGGGCGTTCCTTTTCCCTGCGCTGCGATTGGACAGCGCTACAGCCAGGGAGAAGGAACGCCCACTAGTGAAGCTGATGTCTCCTCCCATCGCTCCGATAGTAATCAGCAGCATGTGGAGCAGGAGAGGAGACAGTAATGGGGCACTGCGGGTGAACGGAGCGGCGCCCAGGACTAAATGGTGAGTGCTGAGACATCGCTGGGCGCCGCTCTGTGTGGCCTAATAGTGAAAGTCTGGACTCATATACAGTAGTCAGTCTTTAACACATACAGGAGGCGGGTGCCGGCAGCAGAATCGCATTGCCGGCACCCTGCCCCTGACAGGGAGCTGCGATCAGCGGCAGTTAACTGCCGCTGATCTGCTAGTACCCGCCTCCTGTATAAAGGGGTAAAATCATTGGTGGTGCAGTGTGCCCCCCCCCCCCCCCCTCAATCCCCCCATCCCATTAAAATCATTGGTGGCACAGTGCGCCGGCCCCTCTCAACCCTCCAGTATTAAAATCATTGGTGGCAGTGGCCACAGGGACCTCTCCACTCCCCCTCATTGGTGGTGCAGTGGCAGCTTCTGATCGGAGCCCCAGCTGTGTAAGCCTGGGGCTCCGATCGGTTACCATGGCAGCCAGGACGCTACAGAAGCCCTGGTTGCCATGGTAACATCCCTGATGCTGTGTGCACAAAGCACAGAGCAGCAGGGACAGTGTGGAGTCCTATTCACCCTGATAGAGATCTATCAGGGTGAATAGGAAAAGGGATGAAAGATCCCAGGTTCTAGCCCCTAAGGGGGGAAATAGTTATTAAATAAAAAGTGAAAAAAAAAAAAACACTAAAATATGAAGTATAAATCACCCCCCTTTTCCCAATTTCACATATAAAATATATAAATAAACATATTACATCGCCACGTCAGAAAAGTCCAAACTATTAAAATATTAAAAAAAAATCTAGGTGGTGAATGCCGGAACAGAAAAAATAAAATAAAAACTGCGCGATTCGCCATTTTTAAAAATGAGGAATGCACGTGGCTTTTTTTGTTTATTTTTTTCGCGTGGTATCGAGTATCGCAATACTTTTTCATGGTATCGAAACCGAATCAAAAATTTGGTATCGCAACAACTCTAATCGGGGGTGGGGTCACCTTCCTCTGGATCAGATTTGCTGGATAACAGGCTAAGGCCTCATGCACACGACCGTTTTTCGGGTCCGCATCTGAGCCGCAGTTTTTGCGGCTCGGTTGCGGACCTATTCACTTCAATATGGG
Organism: Bufo bufo; assembly: GCF_905171765.1. Taxonomy (NCBI): domain Eukaryota; kingdom Metazoa; phylum Chordata; class Amphibia; order Anura; family Bufonidae; genus Bufo; species Bufo bufo. The sequence continues at coordinate 568,540,926 of NC_053389.1, read as the reverse complement.
CGCAAAAGATGCTGTCCGCATCCGTTGCTCCGTTCCGAGGCCCCACCAAAAAAATATAGCATGTCCTATTCTTGTCCGTTTTGCGGACAAGAATAGGCATGTCTACAATGGGCCGCCCTTTCCGTAAATTGCGGAAGCCACACGGGCGGCTTCCGTTTTTTGCGGATCCGCGGTTTGTGGACTGCAAAAAACGGCACGGTCATGTGCATGAGGCCTAACCTGGATGGACCTACGTCTTTTTCCAGCCATACAAACCATGGCCTGTGTTACTATATTTTGGCTCCAATCAGGGGCTTACAGAGTGTATGTGGCCTAACAGAGCTGGGTATTACATCCATGGCATAAAAGAAAAAGGAGTTGGGTAAAGCATAAAACCCCTTTAAGGTAATCGGTTACATGAAAAAAATAAAAAAATAAAAATAAAAAAATTCAGAAACCACTGCCATCCCTGTTTCAGACAAGTGCTTTTCCAAGTGCACTCAATATTGATTGTTTTCAACAGCTTTTTTTCCTTTTCCATTTTCTTGTACCTTATGGCTGTGTACATGGTCTAATCTCTTAATACATGCACACTTCATTAAATGTTCACGTCAAACCATATGACGGCATCTAGGGACGACAACTGACAATATACATTGCAGGTGGTGAATAATAATTAAAGCACATCTGCAATTATAAATGAAATTACATAAGACGTTGAAGGCTACATATGACTGATTCTGATGTGGAAACCAGCCTATTAGATAATAAATCTTCTTTACAAGGGTTGTCCCATCAAGAGCAACCCTATCCACATGCACTGCTGGGGAACACTAGGAGCCCCAGGGGAAAGTTACTGGACATCAGGACTCTGAGGACTTGTTTATTAATGTAGTTCTCCTTGCATCTTCCTTATAGGACAACTTCTCTGAAACTGCTATTCTTCTCTCAGACACTAAAGGTATAATGTACAGGATATCCCACTGGCTGCCACATCCCAAATGCACTGATCCAAAAAGGATTATTTGGTAAAAACGATACTTTTTATAGTGCAAGTATTATAGAATAATAAAAACTTTATAAATTTGGCATCATTGTAATCGTACTGACCCACAGAACAAAGCTATCATATAAGGCTACTTTCACACTAGCATTCGGGGCTCCGCTTGTCAGTTCCGTTTGAATGGGCTCACAAGCGGCCCCGAACGGATCCGTCCAGTCCTAATGCATTCTGAGTGGATGCGGATCCGCTCAGAATGCATCAGTCTGGCTCCGCTTGTCCTCCGTTCCGCTCAGCAGGCGGACACCTGAACGCTGCTTGCAGCATTCGGGTGTCCGCCTGGCCGTGCGGAGGCAAACGGATCCGTCCAGACTTACAATGTAAGTCAATGGGGACGGATCCGTTTGAAGATGACACAATATGGCTCAATTTTCAAACGGATCCGTCCCCCATTGACTTTCAATGTAAAGTCAAAACGGATCCGTTTGCATTATCATGATGGACCCTGTGATTGGAGCATGTGATCTGACGTCACCAAAGGTCCTTTAGCCCATAGTTCATCTTTTTAAAGAACTAAAGACCGGGAGAACTACGCGAACAAGAGGACAAGGTGAGCTAATTTTTTTTATTTTTTAACCCTCAATTGATCACCTACTAAGCATTCTGTATTCAGAATGCTATTATTTTCCCTTATAACCATGTTATAAGGGAAAATAATACAGTGTATAGACCAGGGCTTGACAAATTTCCTTGGAATCTAGGAGCCAGCTAAAAAAGTTAGGAGCCAGGCGGACCCGCTTAATAAAGCCCCTAGTAGGTGCCCCCATAGTGCCCCCCCCCCCCCCACTTCTCCATAGAGCCCCCCCAATAATGCTGTACCATGTTACATATACCGCCGCTCCGTCCCCTATTGACTATAATGGGGATGGGGGCGGAGCTCCGGCGCAGCACGGCAGTTCGCGGTGAGAGGCCGCCGGACTAAAGTTGGACATGCAGTACTTTTAGTCCGGCGGCCTTTCACCATGCACTGCCGTGCTGCGCCAGAGCTCTGCCCCCATTATAGTCAATGGGGACAGAGCTGCGGTCCGGCGAAACAGTGGAAGGACGGATCCGACAGGGTGAACAGCCTGCCAGATCCATCCTGCCGCAAGTGTGAAAGTACCCTTAGTTCTATAGCTACTGAATGAGACAGAAGGGGGGATGCCTTTAACATATACATCTCCTTGAGAAGCCAATTTGATCCTAAAGGGTTAATTCAAACTGTAATCTAAACTGTGTCCTGTCACTTCTCTCATATCTCTGCTCCTGTCCCTTAATCTTATCACTGCTGCGAAAGCATCAGCCACAGCCTCAGTGTAAACTGTTCTACAGTCTGACTAACTGTTCTTTTAACTCAAAGAATCGAATGAGTCACTAACTAAGTCGGATCTTTAGATTCTTAACCTGTGACTCATTCGATTCCCTGTACTTGTGTCAGTGACTCAGAGCTGCTAGTGCAGTGGTCAGCAACCCGCGGCTCTGGAGCCGCATGTGGCTCTTTTGAACCTTTGCCGCGGCTCCGGCATGGGCATGAGCAGTGTGTGTGCGGCATGAGCAGTGTGTGTGCGGCGGCGGGGCAGGCACTGTGCGGCGGCGGGGCAGGCACTGAGATGAGCGCTTCCATTGTGGAAGCGAAGCGCTCATCTCCATAGTGATCTGTTTGCATCGCCGTCCTCAGGACAGCGATACAAACAGAAGGCAAGTAGGTAAGGTATAAGTGTTTTTTTTTTTTTAACTTGCAGTCTGGCACATAATGGTATTATACTGGCACATGATTGGGGAATTTGGGGGGGCCCCTGGAATTACTGGCACATGATTGGGGGGGGGGGGGGTCTGGTATTACTACTGGCACATGATTGGGGGGGGGGGCTGTTATTACTACTGGCACATGATTGGGGGGTCTGGTATTACTACTGGCACATGATTGGGGGGGTCTGGTATTACTACTGGCACATGATTGGGGAGGTCTGGTATTACTGGCACATGATTGGAGGGGGGTCTGGTATTACTGGCACATGATTGGAGGGGGGTCTGGTATTACTGGCACATGATTGGAGGGGGGCCTGGTATTACTGGCACATGATTGGAGGGGGGTCTGGTATTACTGGCACATGATTGGAGGGGGGTCTGGTATTACTGGCACATGATTGGAGGGGGGTCTGGTATTACTGGCACATGATTGGAGGGGGGTCTGGTATTACTGGCACATGATTGGAGGGGGGTTTGGTATTACTGGCACATGATTGGGGGGGGTTTGGTATTACTGGCACATGATTGGAGGGGGGTCTGGTATTACTGGCACATGATTGGAGGGGGGTCTGGTATTACTGGCACATGATTGGAGGGGGGTCTGGTATTACTGGCACATGATTGGAGGGGGGTCTGGTATTACTGGCACATGATTGGAGGGGGGTCTGGTATTACTGGCACATGATTGGAGGGGGGTCTGGTATTACTGGCACATGATTGGAGGGGGGTCTGGTATTACTGGCACATGATTGGGGGGGGTCTGGTATTACTGGCACATGATTGGAAGGGGGTCTGGTATTACTGGCACATGATTGGGGGGTCTTGTATTACTGGCACATGATTGGGGGGGTCTGGTATTACTGGCACATGATTGGAGGGGGTCTGGTATTACTGGCACATGATTGGAGGGGGGTCTGGTATTACTGGCACATGATTGGAGGGGGGTCTGGTATTACTGGCACATGATTGGAGGGGGGGTCTGGTATTACTGGCACATGATTGGAGGGGGTCTGGTATTACTGGCACATGATTGGGGGGTCTGGTATTACTGGCACATGATTGGGGGTGGTCTGGTAAAGGTAAATTAAATATTTTAATTAGCTATTAATTTGCAAAAATATATTTTACATTGTTAAGTGAAAAAGTCCTTTTTTTCTTCAGATTGACAGCTGACTGCACGATCCTGTATATAGCATTAAGGTAAGAAACAATATATGCAGTGTTATATTTGTTTTAAATGTCGCAATGGTTTTGCGGCTCCCAGTTTTTTTTTTCCTTCGGAAACGGGTCCAAGTGGCTCTTTATGTCTTAAAGGTTGCAGACCCCTGTGCTAGTGCTTGCCTTGCCTCAGCTCTGATTGGTTGGTGGGCGGGGAGGGGAGGGGCTGGCAGAAGCAGCTTCCACTCTAGGATCAGATTACACCCCTCCCGAGCCCCTCCCCTCCCTGCTGCCAGCGTCTCTGCTATTGTGTGCTGTGACGGAGCTGTTTAAACGGTGCTGCCTCCGGACAGAACGGCAGCTCCGCACCCATCGCCCGGGCACCTTTGAAAACGGGCTGACAAATACCCAAGCGCCAGGACTAAATTCCTGGTCGCCATGGCGACCTGGCGCCTGGGATTTGTCGAGCCCTGGTATAGACAGTCACCTAGCAACCATGCGTGAAAATCGCACCGCACCCGCACTTGCTTGCGGATGCATGCGATTTTCACGCAACCCTATTCACTTCTATGGGGCCTGCGTTGCGTGAAAAACGCAGAATATAGAGCATGCTGCGATTTTCACGCAACGCACAAGTGATGCGTGAAAATCACCGCTCATCTGAACAGCCCCATTGAAATGAATGGGTCCAGATTCAGTGCAGGTGCAATGCGTTCACCTACCACATTGCACCCGCGCGGAAATCTCGCCCGTGTGAACGCAGCCTTACTTATACGCCACAACACCTTAAAAATAACTCATACAAAATAATGTTAAATTGCAGTTTTTTTTAATCTTTCCCCTAAATATAAAATAATAAAAAATGTAAAGGAGTTTTCTGAGATTTTTTTAACTAATGACCTATCCTCAGTATCTGATCAGTGGGGGTCTGACACCTGTGACCCCTGTTTGAGAAGGCAATGCCACAGCCTTCTCTAAGCGCCATACATTAAACAGCAGCTGTGCTTGGTATTGCAGCTCAGCCCCATTTATTTCAATGGGGAGGGGTTGAGATGTGACGTTACATGGCCTAGACAAAGCTGCGAGAGCTGGAGCCTTCTCAAATAGCTGATCTGTGGGGGTCCTGGGTTTCAGACCCCCAAAAATCTGATACTGATGACCTATCCAGAGGATAGATAATGAGTTTAGAAGTCTTGGAAACCCCCTTTAATACTCTCTATATGTACCCTAAAATGGTTTAAAAAAAATAAAAAAATAAAAAAAATAAATAAATAAATACAACTAGACCTACAAAATTCAATGTCTCATACAGCTAAATTGAAGGGGGAAAAAAAGAAATAAATAAAAACTATGATTGCTGGAGCACAGAGGGGGGAAGATTTTACTGGTCCTTAAGGCTAAAATTTGTCGTGTCACTAAAAGGTTAAAATGCTAGGTTGTGCACAAAGTATATTTAATTCAGACATAAATTCAAAATCTACAATAAAAAAGTGACTTTTTTCAAATTTGAATGTGACTGTTCGGGAGAGTGGGGATTTAAAAGGTTTCTGTCACCAGAAATACCTAAATTAAACTGGCTGACATTAGCGATGTGCTAATGTCAGCTGAACCTAACTAGCCTATTCCTACTTATATCTATGACCCGTTACTTCAGAAATGTAACTTTTATAATATGAAAATTAGCCTCTAGGAGCAGGGGGGGGGGGGGCATTGCTCCTGCTCCTAGAGGCTCCGTTCTTCCACCTCTCTCCAAGTCTTGATTGACAGGGCCAGGCAGCATTCGCATCCTCCTGCGGGCCCCAAGTGCATGGTAAATCTCGCGCCTGCGCCATGCCGTTCAGTATTCAGTAAAAATTTTGGAGAAATCTTGGCGCATCTTAGGCCCCATCCCTTTTCCGCTAAGCCATGTCCACCTTCTGCCAAGCCCCCGCCCCCCTTTTTCAAGCATGTCGGGAAGAAAGTGCTGGTAGCAGCCGCATCCTCCTATCCTAAAGACGCCCCCTCCGTATGTTGATTGACAGGGCCAACGGACGGGATCGTCCTCTGGCTGGCCCTGTCTGCTATCAAGAGCTCGCGCCTGCGCCGTAACGGTATTCAATCAACATGCGGAGGGGTAGCAAGGTAATTTGCATATTTTAAAACTACGTTTTTAACAAAATCTGCTGAACAGAAATGATTAATAACAGTATGTATGCATAAATCGCATTATAGGCATTCTAAGTAACCAAAAAAAAAAACAGTTTAGTGGGGTGACAGAAGCCCTTTAACTGTTTTTGTAACATAGAAGTGAAATGAGGATTCTGGGAGTTATAGTTTAAGTACAGTTGGGAGTGTCGGAGGGTGCTGATCCCTTCTATAAGGGGTGCAGAAGTAGTAGATGCACTGGAGCCTGGGTACCCAAGAGGGAATTCTGCCACATAAGACACCAGTATTATAAATGGCACATAAGCCCTATTACATAGCCTTAGCAAGTGGGTTCCAGGAGCTTGACGTTCTGTCTGTGTCCATGAAGCATGGAAACATAACTCAAAAATCAAACAAAAATCAATACACATTCTTGAAATAGCTTTCTTTCCATTGTTCATAATTTCTTCAGCATTCACCATTATTCATGAGTCCTTTACAGTTGTCCAGGGCACATCATTTCCCAGGTCAGCAGCCGCAGCCAGCTTTGCGTTCCACACACATGATTAAAGGCCCACTTTTCTTTTTCACTACAATTTGTAAATATTATGCCTATCTTATTTCCTTGGATATATCCTTTACTCTCGTCCAAACTATATCGACTGCAAGTGATAGGTCTCATCCAGTGCTCTCTACATGGCATAATCAATAGGTATCATCATGACAACTCAAACAAGATCTATAACTGTGTTCACAAATGGACTGCCATGACCCACATGATCATGTCCATGTCGAGTATGCGGTCATCTCGTAATTAGCTGTAGATATCAAGGTGAATGCGACCTTGTAATAAAACTGCGAGCTCGGCAAATAGTGTCTGCTGCTCTGCAGCATGTCATTAAAGTAGGTCATCAAAAACTCCATTGATGAATGTCTGTGGTCATCTCAAAGACAAATACTATGGCCCATTTTTACTAATTCTGGGGGGGGGGGGGGGGGGGGGGGGGGGAGTATATAAACCCTAGATGTGCCAAATCGTGCAACTTTTTGAGACAGATTTTAGGGGCAGAACATTAGTAAATCTGTAAATACACTACCAGAAAATGAAAAAAGGAAACTAGAACGGGTTAAAATAAAAATAATGTAAGGTCCGTGTTTCCTTTTCTTTGTCCTCCGTATGTCATTCCACGGACAATGTTCAGCTGAAAATTCATTTCCAAAGCATCTCCTACCAATGGTCCATGAAAACCACAGATCAAACTCGGATGCCATCAGATTTGTGAACAAACACATTAAAATCAATGGGCAATTGTGCAGAAAATGCAGACAACACACATCAGTGAAAAACGGAAAAATGAACGAGGCCTAATGGTCGCATCAGTGTTCTCAGGAGGGCTGGAGAGCCTATTGCCATCATGCATAGTGTGGAGACATATAGGACCAACACCAGGTGTCATGGTGTGGGGAACCATTAGATACCATGTCCGTTCCTGTCTGCCATTTGTGGCGGGAAGACTGATCAGCCTTCAGTATGTCCAAGATATGGAACCATTCATATTGCCTTTTCGGGCCACTTTCTCACATTGTTTGGTCAGCGATTTTCATCAATGATTGTGAGCTGAAACCAGGCACAGGTCAACAACACAGAACAGGTGCAGATCTTTCCATTATATCTTATTTTTTGTATAGGATCTGCTTCTGGTTTTGGCTCAAAGACGAAACACTGATTGAGTCAGCCTTTGGAGACGCGGTATTCCAACAAGATAACGCCAGCACACACACTGCCCACACTACACAACATGCATCGCAGAAAAGGGAGATTCCACCCAGTATTAATGTTACCCTGCCTCAAGATATACTCTGCTGCAGAACCCAAAATGAATGGTGCTCCATCTTGGCTGTATGATCATTGACCAAGCACCACTAGCTGTTCATATTTTTATACTTGTCAATCTCAGATTAAGGGCCTTTGCACACGACCGTATGTCCTCCAAGACAAATTAACCTATCTGGATGTTTTTGTGGTGTGGGAGGAAACCAGAAGAAATCCACATAAAACACCAGGAGAACATACAAACTCCATACAGATGTTGCCCTTGAATAGAGCTGAACCCCAGCTCTTCAAGATAACTGCACTACCCACTGTGTCAATGTACAAGCGTGTGTATACACGGATTGTGTATTATGAACAGCAATTCCAGGTGGACTTGCTCTTCAACATTTGGCAAGCCTTCTGTTTTTATATAAATATACCAAGGCTTTCTATTAGCTCACCTCCAAATAAACCTCACAAGAAACTGGTGTAAAACAAACATTCCAAGGTGACCTCAAGGTTGACAACCCCGAATTGTGCCCACATGGTACAGATGAAATTCATGCTCTAGAGCAGGGGTACTCAACTGGCGGACCGCGGTTCGAATCCGGACCTGGGACGCCAGCTGTCCAGACCCACTGAGAAGAGAGAAGCAGCAGAGAAAGGACCTGCCGTACAGCCAGAAAGCAGAAGAAGCAGGACAGGACCTGTGAAGTGTTCCAGCCAAACTACGACTCACTGGTAGGGAGGGATGAGTTGGCTCTGCCTACATAGTTTCTACCCTGAGTGAGTCTGTGATGGCAGTCTGTGGATATGTAGAGCAGGTTTCTTCAGCTCCTGCACTGGAGAAGTGGCTTCCACATGTAAGGAGGAGAGGTCTCCACCAGACCAGGGCTGCAGGGGAGAGGATGGCTGTCCAGCACTGGGAGGAGGAGGAGAGGTCAGTGTCTGCACCAGGGGAGAGGACTGCTGTCCAGCACTGGGAGGAGAGGTCAGTGTGTTCACCAGGTCAGGGCTGCAGGGGAGAGGACTGCTGTCCAGCACTGGGAGGAGAGGTCAGTGTGTTCACCAGGTCAGGGCTGCAGGGGAGAGGACTGCTGTCCTGCACTGGGAGGAGAGGTCAGTGTGTTCACCAGGTCAGGGCTGCAGGGGAGAGGACTGCTGTCCAGCACAGGGAGGAGAGGTCGGTGTCTGCACCAGGTCAGGGCAGCAGCGGAGAGGACTGTTGTCCAGCACTGGGAGGAGAGGTCGGTGTCTGCACCAGGTCAGGGCAGCAGCGGAGAGGACTGTTGTCCAGCACTGGGAGGAGAGGTCGGTGTCTGCACCAGGTCAGGGCTGCAGGGGAGAGGACTGCTGTCCAGCACTGGGAGGAGAGGTCGGTGTCTGCACCAGGTCAGGGCAGCAGCGGAGAGGACTGTTGTCCAGCACTGGGAGGAGAGGTCGGTGTCTGCACCAGGTCAGAGCTGCAGGGGAGAGGACTGCTGTCCAGTACTGGGGGGACTGCTGTCCAGCATTTGGAGTTTTGGACATGTGCTGCCAGCAATCATCTCCACTGTGTTATCTATGGACAGAACTGAGGACTGTGGACGATCGCCCTGTGTGTTTGACCTGTATGAGCCTGTCTGAGCTGTCATGCACATGCCCCTAAAACACAATCACTAATCCCCCCCCATAAAATTAGCCAGAGTGCCCCCATAGTCAGTGAGTAGTCAGAGTTCCCTCTGTATGGCAGAGCAGAGTGCCCCCACAGTTATTGAGTGGTAAGTGGCTAGAAATGTGAGGTAAATAGGACTATTAATTTAGTGGCCCCCCAATGAGTGTGCGGTACCCGCACCTCTTGGTATTTGGTCTAGACCTCCACCTCACAGCAGATTTTATTATATAGACCTTTACAAAAAGTAGTTGAGTACGCCTGCTCCAGAGGTAAGGGAAGAAGAAGACTTTAGTTAGTGTCCAGCTGGGTAATTTGCCACGGGTATCACAGCGCTGGAACACACACAGCCGCACAGCAGACTCTTCACTTTCAACATCCGTTTACCATCCAAAATGCTCCCCACTCAGTCCAACTATGCTCAGAATGGCATGCTTGGGATCAGCGTTAAATGCGGCCTGAGGTCAGGCAGGCGGCCAGACACGGGCAGCATTTTCCAGCTTCTATAATTAAAGGCGAATGCTAGAAATACACTGAAAACGTAAGTACAATAAACCGCAGTTTAATAAAATAAACATGGTAAGCCACATGAGAAAAACCTATGGCAATTTTTTTTTTTTTTAAATGATACCGACTTCCCATACTGCACCATCGAGGCAGCTGGAGATTTCGGAAGGAATAAGCTAGATCTTATCAGTATCACAAATCTGACACAAAAGAGCGTTGAGCCAGACAATAAAGGAAGTGCTGTACCGAATACACTTTCTGTCATGACCTACTGCAAGGCTTCACCCCAGAAAGCCGGACCTCACCGCCTACCTCCGTAAAGCCCCCCCATTGCCGGCCGGGGGGAAAAAACGGGGAGGAGAGGGAAGAACTTTCTGAATGGAAGGTGAGCTGGGGCAGCCGGGGGTGCTCCGCTCTCCCTCTGTCAAGCACAGGGAGCCATGTCTGCGGGTGAGAGAAGCCTCAGTCAGTTGCCGCAGCTCATGTGGATGGACTGCAGACCAAAAATATGGCTGTGTGCATGAGGCCTAAGCTGTTTGGGGGCCCCGTACCTCTTGGTAACCAAATAATGCTGAGAGCCAAGGAACAATGGCACACTGAAGCCTATTGACATTCAGCCAGCAGTTTTATTGCTTCCTACAGACTTGTGTTTGCTTTCTGTCTTATCAGTTTGCAGAATAGGAACAGCAGGATATTGTAATCCATTAATCTGCTTTTTGGACTGAAATACAACTTGCACATAATTAATCACACCTTGTGCTGCACTTGAGGAGCAATGCAAGCGGCTCTATGAACTCACTATGGCACGCCATGTCCATAATGGAACCAGCCCCGGCCATTACAGCATCCATCACACGCAGGACTGCACAATCTGATAACGGATCGCTGTGCTTCCCGGTATTAAAATCTTGGCAGCACAAAAGTTAAAAATGACCCTTTCTATCTCAGAAGTAATATGTGGTACATTAGCTAGATATAGTGTTTATACAGAACTAAGGCCTCATGCACGCGGCTGTTGCCTGGCCATGGCCGTATTGCGGCCCACAAACAGCGGGTCCGCAATATGCGGGCGCTGGCCGTGTGCTCCCCGCATCACTTGAATGGGTCCGCAATCCAGAGCTGCGGTGCGCAACGGAGGCACGGAAACCCCACTGAAGCACTACGGAGTGCTTCCGTGGTATTTCTGTCTGTGCCTCCACACCCCAAATAAATAGAACATGTTCTATTTTTCTGCGGTGTGGTGCAGACGGACAGGGCCGGCGCCACCAGTAAGGCGACTTAGGCAGCCGCCTAGGGCGCCATGCAGCAGGGGGCGCCCGGCGCCCGCTGCGGTAAAAAAAAAAAAAAAATTGCTTATATAAGTTCGGGCGGCCAGAGGCGCCCCTCATGTGGCGCCGCCTGAGCGGCTGAGGCTCAGGGCCGGCGCCACCAGTAAGGAGACTTAGGCAGCCGCCTAGGGCGCCATGCAGCAGGGGGCGCCCGGCGCCCCCTGCTGCATGGATGCTGTAAAAAAAAAAAAATTGCTTATATAAGTTCGGGCGGCCAGCGGCGCCCCTCATGTGGCGCCGCCTGAGTGGCTGAGGCTGAGCGCTTGCCGCTCTAAAGAATCCTGCCTGCTGTGTGCTGTTGTAAATGTAGCGTGGCCGAGCTCTGTTCGGTCCGCGGTACAGGAGCTTTTGTTTCCTGTACCCGGCCGGACCGACAGGAAGTGCTCACTTAGTGTGCACTTCCTGTCAGTCCGGCCGGGTACAGGAAACAAATGCTCCTGTACCGCGGACCGAACAGAGCTCGGCCACGCTACATAAGAGGTGGGGTTACCGGAAGTGAGGCGATGCCTTCCAGCTTGGAGCGCACTCGTCTCACTTCCTAGTGTGGCCACACATGCTTTGCCCAGCTGTCTTCCATTTCAGTTAACATCTCAGCTATATAAAGCTGCCCTAATAGCCATCTATACACACACACATCTTGTCCCCTGAAGAAGCTAACGCGAAACGTGCGTTGGGGTTATCCAGTTCACCACTCAGGTATTTTAGGTCATTAGTTCCTATACGGATGTTTTATTAATCTGATTCATGTACTTGCATTTTGGCACTTTGCACTTTATTTATCCTTGTACTGTTTTTTGGATTTTCATCCGGCTGCATTATCTATGACTCTGCCTGTATTCTAGATGTCTGGCTTTTTTATTCATTCACACACTATGTTATATCTATATGATTTCATTAGCTTTGATATTTAGATTGACATATACATATTTATATTTATATGCTCATTACCAGTGGTGTTGGTTTTTTCTTCCTGTGTGTCTCCCATTCATCATTGTATTGTATTTTATCTGTATTTTTACCTCTGGTCCCGGTTTGAGACCATAATAAAGATTAATTATATATTCATTTCTGTGCTGGCCTTTTTTCTTTGGTGTTTCTTCTTCATAAGAGGTGGGGGAAAAGAAAGTGACAAGGGGGGAGGGAGGGGGTGGAAATAATGAGTGACAAGGGAGAGGGGGGGGGAATAATGAGAGTGACAAGGGAGAGGGGGGGGAATAATGAGAGTGACAAGGGAGAGGGGGGGGAAATAATGAGAGTGACAAGGGAGAGGGGGGGGAAATAATGAGAGTGACAAGGGAGAGGGGGGGGGAATAATGAGAGTGACAAGGGAGAGGGGGGGGGGAATAATGAGAGTGACAAGGGAGAGGGGGGGGGAAATAATGAGAGTGACAAGGGAGAGGGGGGGGAAATAATGAGAGTGACAAGGGAGAGGGAGGGGGAATAATGAGAGTGACAAGGGAGAGGGGGGGGAATAATGAGTGACAAGGGAGAGGGGGGGGAAATAATAATGAGAGTGACAAGGGAGAGGGGGGGGAAATAATAATGAGAGTGACAAGGGAGAGGGGGGGGGAAATAATAATGAGAGTGACAAGGGAGAGGGGGGGGAAATAATAATGAGAGTGACAAGGGAGAGGGGGGGGGGGAAATAATAATGAGAGTGACAAGGGAGAGGGGGGGGGGGGAAATAATAATGAGAGTGACAAGGGAGAGGGGGGGGGAAATAATAATGAGAGTGACAAGGGAGAGGGGGGGGAATAATGAGAGTGACAAGGGAGAGGGGGGGAATAATGAGAGTGACAAGGGAGAGGGGGCGGGAATAATGAGAGTGACAAGGGAGAGGGGGCGGGAATAATGAGAGTGACAAGGGAGAGGGGGCGGGAATAATGAGAGTGACAAGGGAGAGGGGGCGGGAATAATGAGAGTGACAAGGGAGAGGGGGCGGGAATAATGAGAGTGACAAGGGAGAGGGGGGAGAATATTGAGAGTGACAAGGGAGAGGGGGGGAATAATGAGAGTGACAAGGGAGAGGGGGGGGGATAATGAGAGTGACAAGGGAGAGGGAGGGGGAATAATGAGAGTGACAAGGGAGAGGGGGGAGAATATTGAGAGTGACAAGGGAGAGGGGGGGAATAATGAGAGTGACAAGGGAGAGGGAGGGGGAATAATGAGAGTGACAAGGGAGAGGGAGGGGGAATAATGAGAGTGACAAGGGAGAGGGAGGGGGAATAATGAGAGTGACAAGGGAGAGGGAGGGGGAATAATGAGAGTGACAAGGGAGAGGGAGGGGGAATAATGAGAGTGACAAGGGAGAGGGAGGGGGAATAATGAGAGTGACAAGGGAGAGGGAGGGGGAATAATGAGAGTGACAAGGGAGAGGGAGGGGGAATAATGAGAGTGACAAAGGAGGGGGGAGGGGGAATAATGAGAGTGACAAAGGAGGGGGGAGGGGGTAATGAGAGTGACAAGGGAGGGGGTAATGAGAGTGACAAGGGAGGGGGGGGAATAATGAGAGTGACAAGGGAGAGGGGTGGAAATAATGAGAGTGACAAGGGAGGGGGGGGAGAGAGTGACAAAGGAGGGGGGTAATGAGAGTGACAAGGGAGGGGGGGGGGGGGGGGGGAGAGAGAGTGACAAGGGAGTCCCCAGAGCCAGACTGCAGCCAGAGACCAGATCATCTTATTGTCCTGGTGGTAAGTAGACAATGCAATATGTTTATTATTTAATTGTTTAGTTATTAATACTACATTGGAAACTAATTTACCTCACATTTAGTGTCCATTCACACATCCGTGTGTGTTTTGCGGATCCACAAAACACAGACAGCGGCAATGTGCGTTCTGCACTTTGCGGACCGCACATTGCCGGCACTATTGCGGACAAGAATAGGACATGTTCTATTTTTTTCAGGATCGGAATTGCGGATCTGAGTCAGCAGTTCCGGATCGGGGCCGCACAACAATTCCGTTCCGCAAAAAGGGACGGCTACAAGAAGCTGGATTAACCCTAAGGGAAACATAGCAGTTCTTTTAATTTAAAAGCTGAGAAAGGAGTGGAACATGATATGGGCAGATCATCTGATAAGGGTGGGGGGGGGCGTCAATTTTTATCTTGCCTAGGGCGGCAAAAATCCTTGCACCGGCCTTGCAGACGGATCACGGACACATTCAAGTTGAATGGGTCTCGATCCGTCCCACGGACACATTCAAGTTGAATGGGTCTCGATCCGTCCCACGGATGTTGCCCGTGCATTGGGGACGGCAAATGAGGCCTAAAAGGAGTTTTCCAGGTTTTATCATCAATGGGGGAAATGCATCAACTCAGATACAAAGGAAAAGTGAAGCAGTTGCTGCTTTCATTTTCCAAAGGGCCTCTGAAAAGGAGAACCAGGATATGACTGGTGGTTGCCACGGACCATAGCAACCAATCAGAGCACAGCTTTCATTTGTTAAACTTCTGTGGGAAAATGAAAGCTGTACGGTGATTGGTTGCCATGGGCCATTTTTCTACTAGATAACATTACATTTAAGGAGTACCAAATGGCTGTTTGCTAACAGAAACTGTGCCACACCTGCCCAAGGGTTGTGTCAGCTCAACTCTACTAAAGGGAATGGGGCTGAGCTATACATCAGAAAGAGCAGAGATTTAAATGTATAAAATACTAGTTTTTCGGAATCTTTTCCCACAAAACTACATAGCCTGCTCAGCTCCTCCTGCTGTATAACATGCTGCCTGTGTTTTGTGGTCCTGTTTAAAGGGTTTTAAAAGTCATGTAGTCACCACTTAGTCGCCCGCCGTTTCAGTTGGTAAAAGCGGGGTATCTAAGCCCCGCCCCCTGAGAACACTTCAGCCTGCACTGGAACACCCATTAATGCGCAGTTTGCACTAGCCCCGTCCATTTTCAGCCTCGGACAGTGCACGTTTGCCAGGACGGGCTCTGCACATAGGCTCTATTGTGTACTGGTCGATACTGGAGGTGGTCTTCGAAAATAAATACACCAGTGTCGGCAGTCAAGGTGTCCATGATCTTCTGTGCACTACTGCAGGTGTTTATCTGATGTAACATTGGGCTTAAAGGGGTTGTACAGGATTACGTAAAAATGTCTGCCTCCTACCAGAAAAAGGGCCACAACTGTCTTCGGATAAGGGAGGGAATGAAAACTTTAAATGTTTGACCTGACGTATATGAAAGCCCACAGTGTCCGCAAATGTAATAAAAAAATAAAAGATCACATACTCGCCACTTAATCATCCACCATCTCCAGCTCTGCAGTATATGGAGCAAGACTGCTGGAGCCAGCGATTGGCTACAGTGCTCACGTGTACGCCATACTTACCAACTCTGAAGTTTGTAAATTCGATGAAAATAGGCCCTACCCCCGAGAATGCTGAAAACCACATGCGATCACCCATTTATTGGCAGGAATTACATAAGCCCCGCCCATTTTAATCCAGGACAACCCCGCCAAATTCAGGACGGTTAGCAAGCATGCACTGCAGCTCCAGGCGTCACCTCGTGTGTTTACAGGCTGCAGCGGTGACATAGCTGTATACTGTACCATAGTTGCCAGCAGTCCCAAATTTGCAGGGGCTTATGTAAACCCTGCCAATTAATGGGTGGTCCTATGCTGTTTGGAGCATTCTCGGGGTTGAGCCCTATTTGTCTCGTATTTACTTTTAATTTAAAATTTAGTTGGTAAGTATGCCGTGCACGTGAGCACTGTAGCCAATCACAGGCTCTAGCAGTCCCGCGCCATATACCGCTGAGCTGGAGAGTACGCGATATTTTATTACATTTGTGGGCACTGGGGGCTTTCATATATGTTGGGTCAATGTGTTCATTACCTCCCTTAGAATCCATTCAGACGTCCGTAGTGCATTGCGGATCCGCAATACACCCGGCCGTCACCCTCATAGAACTGCCTATTCTTGTCCGCAATTGCGGACAATAGGACATGTTCTATTTTTTTCCAGAGCCGCGGACCAGAAGATCGGGGTCGCGCTCCGGAAATGCGAATGCGAATCCATTCCATCCCCATAGAGAATCAATGTGTCCGCAATTTGCAGAACGGATGCGGACCCATTATACGGACGTGGACAGGTCTGTCTGGTAGGAGGCAGACATCACTGTACAACCCCTTTAAGCCCAATGTTACATTAAATAAACCCCCGAAGTAGTGCACAGATCATGGACACCTTGACTGCCGGCACTGGTGTATTTCTTTCCGAAGACCACCTCCAGTATACACCAGTACACAATGGAGCCGATGTGCTCAGGAAATTCAAACCTACAGAATAAGAAATCACACGCAAACATCATTTTTCCAAAAGTCGCCACTAAAGCGGTTAGAATACAAATGGACTGCAGCTGAGGCTAATGTGAAGTTTCCACTGCAGAGCTGGCACTGTGGAGGCTGAACGAGCTAAGGCCTGGAAACGCTATTCTGCACTTTGAGGAACGACTGAGATTTTGTGAAATAATGGAAACCTCGTAAGTTTCCATATACTGACTACAAAGCATCAGTTCACAGTCCGGCATCCTGTGACTCTGCGATATCAGTGGTAAGACGACATGCTGGGACTTATAGTTCTCTTGCACCACTGCCCAGCACATGCTGAATACAGCACCCTACTAGTGTTTCTAGATGGCAGTACAACTATGTGCAGGATCATTAGGCAGTCATGGAGAAATGCCATCATTTGCAATCTCTTACCTTCTGAATTTTCTCACTGACAGCTATGATTTTTTTTAGGCATAGAATTTAATTTTTTTTATTAATAAAGAACTCCTTCAAATGGAATCCATGCAGAATTAGGGCCCTTGCCCACGACAGTATGCCCTCCTAGATATACGGTCCGTGAGCGGGCCATATGTCCCGGAGCGGCATTGATTATGTGCAGGGGAACACACAGCATAAGGCCTCCTGCACACGAACGTATTTTTTTGCGGTCCGCAAAAACGGGTCCCGTTTTTCCGTGATCCATGACCGTTTTTTCGTCCGTGGGTCTTCCTTGATTTTTGGAGGATCCACGGACATGAAAAAAAAGTCGTTTTGGTGTCCGCCTGGCCGTGCGGAGCCAAACGGATCCGTCCTGAATTACAATGCAAGTCAATGGGGACGGATCCGTTTGACGTTGACACAATATGGTGCCATTTCAAACGGATCCGTCCCTATTGACTTTCAATGTAAAGTCTGGAGTCCCTTTTATACCATCGGATCAGAGTTTTCTCCAATCCGATGGTATATTTTAACTTGAAGCGTCCCCATCACCATGGGAACGCCCCTATGTTAGAATATACTGTCGGATATGAGTTAGATCGTGAAACCTCATTTCCGACAGTATATTCTAACACAGAGGCGTTCCCATGGTGATGGGGACGCTTCTAGTTAGAATATACTAAAAACTGTGTACATGACTGCCCCCTGCTGCCTAGCAGCATCCGATCTCTTACAGGGGGCCGTGATCAGCACAATTAACCCCTCAAGTGCCGCACCTGAAGGGGTTAATTGTACTATCATATCCCCCTGTAAGAGATCAGGGCTGCCAGGCAGCAGGGGGCAGACCCCCCCCCCCCCCTCCCCAGTTAGAATATCATTGGTGGCCAGTGCGCCCCCCCCCCCTTCCTCCCTCTATTGTAATAATTCGTTGGTGGCACAGTGTGCGCCCCCCCCCCCTTTCCCTCCCTCTATTGTAATAAATCGTTGGTGGCACAGTGTGCGCCCCCCATCGGCCCCCCCCCCCTCCCTCTATAGCATTAACAACATTGGTGGCCAGTGTGCGGCCTCCCATCTCTCCCCCCCCCCCCCCCCCCCCGATCATTGGTGGCAGCGGGTTACTAGCAATAGTACAATAGTAAAAGATTCATACTTACCTGTGAGCTGCGATGTTCGTGTCCGGCGGGAGCTCCACTACTGGTAAGTGACAGTTCATTAGCAATGCGCCGCACAGACCTGAGGCTGTCACTTACCAGTAGGTGGAGCTCCCGGCCGGACACGAGCATCGCAGCAGCCGGTAAGTATGAATCTTCTACTATTGTACTATTGCTATGTAACCATGGCAACCAGGACTGTAGTAGCGTCCTGGTTGCCATGGTTACCGATCGGAGCCCCAGCGATTAAACTGGGACTCCGATCGGAACTCCGCTGCCACCAATGATGATGGGGGGGGGGGGGGGGGAGATGGGAGGCCGCACACTGGCCACCAATGTTGTTAATGCTATAGAGGGAGGGGGGGCCGATGGGGGGCGCACACTGTGCCACCAACGAATTATTACAATAGAGGGAGGGAGGGGGGGGCGCACACTGTGCCACCAACGAATAATTACAATAGAGGGGGGGGGGGCCGCACTGGCCATCAATGATATTCAAACTGGGGAGGGGGGGGGGGGGGTCTGCCCCCTGCTGCCTGGCAGCCCTGATCTCTTACAGGTGGATATGATAGTACAATTAACCCTTTCAGGTGCCGCACCTGAAGGGGTTAATTGTGCTGATCACGGCCCCCTGTAAGAGATCGGGTGCTGCCAGGGTCCGTGGAAAAAACGGAAAATGCACCGTTTTGCAGCCGCATCCGTGATCCGTGTTTCATGGCCGTGAAAAAAATATGACCTGTCCTATTTTTTTCACGGCCAACGGTTCACGGACCCATTCAAGTCAATGGGTCCGTGAACCGTTGGCCGTGAAAAAAATAGGACAGGTCATATTTTTTTCACGGCCAGGAAACACGGATCACGGATGCGGCTGCAAAACGGTGCATTTTCCGTTTTTTCCACGGACCCATTGAAAGTCAATGGGTCCGCAAAAAAAAACGGAAAACGGCACAACGGCCACGGGTGCACACAACGGTCGTGTGCAGGAGGCCTTAATATGATCTTATAAGTGCAGGACAATAGTACCGCGGGCAGCCCGATGTCCACAGCATCATAGTAATCTATGATGCTGTGTGCCCACGATCAATGCCGCCCCAGGACATATGGCCCGCTCACGGACCGTATATCTAGGACGGCATACTGTCGTGTGCAAGGGCCCTTAGATGAAAGTAGATTTCAGCATCAAAATAATTTGCACCCCTTTTATCCTTTCTTAAATTCTTAAATTTAGCCAACAATCAGCAAATCACACTAAGCAGAATTGAGGGGGGGGGGGGGGGAAATGTTAAACAGCACTTGTCAGCAGAATTAACCCTATTAAACCAGGCATACTGCTTGGTAGGGTTGATCCTGCTGTTTGAACAATATCTGTCTTTGTGAAAAACGGTTGCCACGCATTCCCAAGAAAAAAAATACTTTTATTCTTTATTCAAACAAGGGCTCCAGTGCACCAATGAACAGAGCCTAGCCCCTGGGTGCAACTCAGCTGTGAGCCATGCTGATTTTCAGAAGACGGGTATCATTTTAGACAGTGTCTGGTTACAAAGGGTTGATCCTGCTGACAGGTGGTCTTAAGCATTTTTTTTTTTTCAGATGGGGTAGTACCACACTGTGCGGTCGGGTTGTGTTCGAGTACCGCACGGCTCAAAAGATCTGTACTGTCAACAGCCATGCAGAATTTACGGTGGCGTGTAGCCATTAACAATACATACCCACTGAACCGAACCGGCTTCATTAGCTGAGCCACGAGATACTCAAACACAGCACGGCCGAGTCAAAACCAACCAACCGCGCCATGTGGATGTACCCTTAAGGGGACACTAACATATGAGATCATGGCTGCTCTGCTCATTTGCCATACAGTATCGCTGTTTGCCACCAGAACATCCCTGATTACACAGGACGATGTGTGCCAATATTTTATGCCCCATAAACAATGGATCGCACAACAAATGAGTGTCTGCTCCACTATTAGAAAACCAATGAACAAGAACGGCGTTCATGGAAGGACGACGCTGTCCTAGAAAAACATTGGCCATTCGGACATTCCACACTGCTTCTTGGAAAATGTTCAATGGATAGGCGAGACAAAAAGTGGATCTTTTTAGCACAAATGCACAATGCTATGTTTGGAGAAGAAAAGAGAAAAAAATAAAAATAAAAAATGATTACTGCATACCAACCCTAAAACCACATTCTATTGTAGCATGGTGGAGGGAAGATCATGGTGAAGGGGGCCCAGGAGCCAGATCACATCAGTGGATGTATTCGTATGAAGAGACAACATCTTTAGCTACAGTACAAGTCACAAACGAATGAAAAGTCCAAACTATTCACTATTAAAAGGGCATCACAGACAATGGCGGCATATTGCTAAGATATGCCCCCATTGTCTGATAGGTGCGGGTCCCACCTCTGGGACCCGCACCTACAACGAGAACGGAGCTGGGAGAGTTGTGGCTGGAGGACCCCAGGTTTCCCAGGGTCTGGCCACCACCAAGCGCTGCTCCCATACAAGTGAATGCGAGTGTACTGCGCATGCGCGGGCCCCACTCCCATTAATTTCTATGGGGGACGGGGGGACGGAAATAGTTGGCTTGCTCGGCTATTTTCGGTGGCCCCATAGAAATGAATCGAGGGCGGCTGCGCATGCGCAGTGCGCCCCCAACAACTTTCCCCACTCTGTTCTTCGTGTAGGTGCGGGTCCCAGAGATGGATCGCTAGGATATGCCTCCATTGTCTGTGATGGCAAAACCCCTTTAAATAGTAACAGACAATACCTGCCACAGCAAGAATACACCTAGCAGCTTAACATGATAGGTAAAGAAGGATGCATTGCCCATCCCAGACCAAAACCTCAAATGGAATGTGCATTGTATGCATACCTCTAACATGACGTTATTAGGAAGCAAAAAAATCCTAAAAGCAAACACACACCTACACCCAAATTCACACCTGACTGTATCAACTACACAAGGATCTTTAACGGACGCTTGGGAGACTCTTAATATAGGCTTCACCAAGGGCTAGAGACCCATTATTACATAACCTAAGGTAGAGGGAGTGACAATGGCTCGTAAGCATATTTGCCAGCTGACTCAGGAGATTAGGGTGTGCGGTACACGTATCGGGAGAGTCGCCAACTCTGCTGGAAGTCCAAGAAGCCTCAGCAAAAGGCAAATACTGGCAAGATAGTGATACCACAATAGGAGTCTGTTGGGCAGCGCAATGAATCTGAGCTAGGCCGGACTCCCACGCGCTCATGTTCAGAGATACTAGACTGCGCAGCCCAGTATCTAAAAAAAAAATGGAAATCCCGATATCGTATCGATACCGGGACAAAAGTATCGATTGGGTATCGAAATTTCGATACCCGCAACAACCCTACTCCGTAGTTCTTCCGGTGTTCCGTTCCGTGACTCCGTTCCGCATCTCCGAAATTGCAGAGCCATTCAATCGGCCGTGGATTGCCGACCCGCCGTTCGGCCGCATGCATGAGGTCATATTCAGCGTTTTTCACGCAGCCCTTGCCCCATAGAAGTGAATGGGGCTTCAGTAAAAAACACATTGCATCCGCAAGCAAGTCCGGATGCATTGTGTTTTTCACTGATGGTTGCTAAGAGATGTTCATAAACCTTCAGTTTTTTTTATCACGCGAGTGAAAAGCGTATCAAAACGCATTGCACCCGCACGGAAAAGACTGACTGAACTTGCTTGCAAAATGGTGCGAGTTTCACTGGACACATCCGGAGCCAATCCGTATAGTTCGTGTGAAAGAGGCCTTAGTGCATAGGGTTGGGATTTCATTATTCCTCATCATGTCTGGCTATAAGCACATCATGTACATGACTGACCGATATCTAACCTGCTGCTGCTACTACCAAAATGAATCTGACATGCAAAATACCGTGTGATCGGCGAGGCCCTATTGTGGCGATCAGCACTTGTATGCAGGTTTCATTTTCAGGGGTCAGCATAGTAATGACTGGCCTCAAACAGCACACTGAACTGAACGTGATGAAGGACCTAACTGTGGAATTGCCACAGAATGCATTGCACAAGGGGAAACTATCTGTGAAAACCAGCAGCATAAGGCCCCTTTCACACGGGCGAGTATTCCGCGCGGGTGCGATGCGTGAGGTAAACGCATTGCACCCGCACTGAATCCGGACCCATTCATTTCTATGGGACTGTGTACATGAGAGGTGATTTTCACGCATCACTTGTGCGTTGCGTGAAAATCACAGCATCTTCTATAGTCCGTGTTTTCCACGCAATGCAGGCCCCATAGAAATGAATGGGGTTGCGTGAAAATCGCATGGCATCCGCAAGCAAGTGTGGATGCGATTTTCATGCATGGTTGCCAGGAGAGGATGTTAGTAAATTGATAAAAGTCAATTTACTGTATTATTTTCCGTAACATGGTTATAAGGGAAAATAATAGCATTCTTAAAGGGCTTCTGTCACCCCACAAAAGTCATTTTTTTTTTTTGAGATAGTTACATTCCTTATAGCGCGATATAGGAGAATATAATCTTGTCACTTACTTTCATGCGGCTGATTCTTTATAAAACGAAGTTTTATAATATGTAAATGAGGGCTCTACCAGCAAGTAGGGCGTCTACTTGCTGGTAGCCGCAGCAGAAAACCGCCCCCTCGCCGTGTTGATTGACAGGGCCAGCCGTGATCTCCTCCTCCGGCCGGCCTGTCAGTATTTCAAAAATCGCGCGCCTCTGTTCATTCGGCGCAGGCGCTCTGAGATGAGGAGGCTCGTCTCCTCAGCACTCCCTCAGTGCGCCTGCGCCGATGACGTCTTCTCTTTCGGTGATGTCATCGGCGCAGGCGCACTGAGGGAGTGCTGAGGAGCCGAGCCTCCTCATCTCAGAGCGCCTGTGCCGAATGAACAGAGGCGCGCGATTTTTGAAATACTGACAGGGCCGGCCGGAGGAGGAGATCACGGCTGGCCCTGTCAATCAACACGGCGAGGGGGCGGTTTTCTGCTGCGGCTACCAGCAAGTAGACGCCCTACTTGCTGGTAGAGACCGGATTTACATATTATAAAACTTCGTTTTCTAAAGAAACGGCCGCATGAAAGTAAGTGACAAGATTATATTCTCCTATATCGCGCTATAAGGAATGTAACTATCCAAAAAAAAAAAAAAGAGTTTTGTGGGGTGACAGAAACCCTTTAATACAGAATGCATAGTACAATAGGGCTGGAGGAGTTAAAAAAAAATAATAATTAACTCACCTCGTCTTATTTCAGGACCTTTGATGCAAAAGGCCTCTTTCACACGAGCGACTTTTCCGTGAACGCATAGCACCCGCACTGAATCCTGACCCATTCATTTCACTAGGTCTGTGTACACGAGCGTTTTTTTTTTTTCACGCATCAGTTCTGTGTTGCAGTTTTTCACGCAGTCCTGGCCCCATAGAAGTGAATGGGGCTTCAGTAAAAAACACATTGCATCCGGAAGCAAGTGCGGGTGCGATGCGTTTTCCACTGATGGTTGCTAAGGGACGTTGTTTGTAAACCTTCAGTTTTTTATCACGCGCGTGAAAAACGTATCAAAACGCATTGCACCCGCGCAGGAAAAAAACGGAACAACTGAAAGCAAGCGACAGTATTTGTAAATGACCCCCAATGTTTCAGCAGAAAATGACCTATGGTTTAAATCATGTTTTTATGTTAATTTTCCATGTTAACATCTAGATTAAAAAACAAAACATAAAATCCTGCAGTTTTCGCACCGGCCACTAGGCCTAATAATAGGTGCCACTTCTTGGTTTGTACAAGTAACTTCACTACAGTTATCTGCTTATCATTACAGGCAGGAGTACAATGACATATCACCTCCATATAGATAACACCAGGTCCAACAATCACAATAGGTGACATCACAGCTCATCTACTCCATCCTGACCCCTGCACAGGTCACACAGCATGCCTAGAAAACTCTCCCACGGAAGTCAATGAGGTTCACTCCTGTCCATTGTGTCAATGGCCCATGGTGGCTGCTGTAAAGAACATAGGATAGGCCATCAATAACAGACCAGTGAGGGTCCACCTCTCAGAGCCCTCACTATTCAGCTGTGTGAAGGTGTCACAGCGGGAACGACACGTCCATCAGTCACGTGGCCGTTCTGCAGCTCAGTCCTGTTTAAGTGAATAGGATTAAGCTGCAATACCATACACAGCCACTAGGCAATCTAAGGCACTGTAGGATATTAAGAGGCGGCAGTGGGTTTGCCTGGAGTCAACCCCCCATCAATCTGATACTGATGGATAGATCATTAATATGAAACACACTCCCGACCACCAGCCGGCCGGGAAACAGCGGAGCGCTCAGGGGCTCGCTGTCTCAGCTTCCATTGCAACGGGAGCTACTGAATAGTGAAGTGTCGGCCCGGCCTGCTGTTTCCCGGCCACCTGGTGACTTAGGCTACTTTCACACTGGCGTTCTGGTTTCCGTTTCTGAGATCCGTTCAGGGCTCTCACAAGCGGTCCAGTTTTGCCCTATTGCATTCTGAATGGATAAGGATCCGCACAGAATGCATCAGTTTGCCTCCGTTCAGTCTCCATTCCGCTCTGGAGGCGGACACCAAAACACAGCTTGAAGCGTTTTGGTGTCCGTCTGATGAAACTGAGCCGAACGGATCCGTCCTGACACACAATGTAAGTCAATAGAAAACGTATCCTTCCTTCATTGACTTTCAATGGTGTTCAAGACGGATCCGTCTTGACTATGTTAAAGATAATACAAACTGATCCGTCCTGGCACACAATGTAAGTCAATGGGGACGGATCAGTTTTCACTGACACAATAGAAAACGGATCTGTCCCCCATTGACTTTCAATGGTTTTCAAGACGGATCCGTCTTGGCTATGTTAAAGATAATACAAACGGATCCGTTCTGAACGGATGCAGACGGTTGTATTATCTGAACGGATCCGTTTGTGCAGATCGATGGTGGATCCGCACCAAACGCGAGTGTGAAAGTAGCCTTAGTAAAATAAAAATTGGCATTTCATTTATTTTTTTACATTAATAGGGCGGTCTATTTACAAGGTGGAGCAAACATGGTGAGATGTATGGGTGCATGTGGTTTTTACCACTTTTACAAAATAAAATTACTTTTTATGGAAAAAATTGTTTTTTAAATAAACTTTATTAACGTTGAAATATTTTTTTACCCTCACTAGGGCCATTGTTTTTATAATGCACAGATATGCCTTGTATACCAATGCATTATAGCCCATCACTGTACAAGTGACAGGCAGTCTATTACTGCTGCACAGCCTAATAGACCTACAGCCATGGCAGTCTTGGGGGCCATTGGTATACCCCTTGCTGCCATGGCCAATGGTGGCAAAGGGAGCCCTGTCCCTCTGTCAAGATGCTGCAGTTGATATTGACTGTTTGGTGATTAATAAGTTACTGTTTCCGTTTCGCAAAAAACGGATCGCATACGGAAACCATACAGATATGTTTTGTGGAATAACGGAACGGAAGAGGACTTAGGGTACTTTCACACTTGCGTTAAACCTTTCCGGCATTGAGTTCCGTTCTAGGGGCTCAATACCAGAAAAAAACTGATCAGTTTTATCCTAATGCATTCTGAATGGAGAGCAATCCGTTCAGTATGAATCAGGATGTATCAGTTCAGTCATGCTGTGGTATTTTCTCCGTCCAAAATTCCGGAACACTTGCCAGAATGCCGGATCGGGCTTTATTTTCCATTGAAATGCATTAATGCCGGATCCGGCCCCAAGTATTCCGGAAAAACAGATCCGGTTTTGCGATCTGTGCATGTGCAGACCTTTAAAAATGTGAAAAAGATAAATACCGGATCCGTTTTTCCGGATGACAACCAGAGAGACGGATCCGGTATTGCAATGCATTTGTGAGACAGATCCGCATCTACAAATGGTAACCGTTTGCATACAGATTGCCGGATACGGCAAGTGTGAAAGTACCCTTAAGGCTACATGCACACGACCGTGCCGTTTTTTGCGGTCCGCAAACAGCGGATCCGCAAAAAACAGAAGCCGCCCGTGTGCCTTCCGCAATTTTCGAGACGGAACGGGTGGCCCATTGTAGACATGCCTATTCTATAGACATGCTATATTTTTTTGGCGGGGCCTCGGAACGGAGCAACGGATGCGGACAGTACACGGAGTGCTGTCCCCATCTTTTGCGGCCCCATTGAAGTGAATGGGTCCGCACCCGAGCCGCAAAAACTGCGGCTCGGATGCGGACCTGAAAAACGGTCGTGTGCATAAGGCCTTAATCAGAGAGAAAAAAAAAAAAAACGGATCCGTGAAAAACGGACCGCAAAACAACAACTTTTGTGTGCATGAGCCCAAACACTGAGAAAGTCCGCACTGTAAACAGACTCCCGCTGCGGGTTTAACCTTCAGGGTACATGCACACAATGCGGATTACACTGCGTTTATCCGCACTGATTTTTGTGCAGAAAAAGCGCAGAGTAGTACAGTACCAGCGAAGTGAATGGGATCCGACAACCCTCATGTAGACTTCGCTTTTTTCCATGTGGGAATTGATCTGCCGAGCGGATTTAGAAATCCACAGCATGACAATCGATTGGCGATTTTCTCGTGTGGATTTCACCCTTTGTAATGTCAAAAGAGAGACCTCGGCCAAATGCACAGCAGTAACAAGTAATGCATGCCGATTTTCGTGTATAAGACCTCATGCACACGACCGTATCCATTTTGCGATCTGCAAAACACGGATGATGTCCGTATAACGTCTGTGTTGCATCCGTTCTTTTTATTGCAGAACCAATGACTTCAAGAATAGGACATGTTCTACGTTTTTTTCAGAATGGACACACGGATGCGGACAACACGCAAATGACATCCTTGTGCGGTCGATTTTTTTTGGCGGACGCATAGAAATTAATGGGTCTGTGTGCAATCCGCAAGAAATGCGGATCAGACACGGATACTAAATACGGTTGTGTGAACGAGGCCTCAATGCAGCAAAATCCACATGAAAATCAGTGCGGAAAATCAGCATAAACTACACAGCACCTAGAGTAAAAGCTCATGCACACGACCGTATTTTCTTTCGTGTCCGGTTGTTGTTTTTTTTGCGGCCTGCATGTGGAACCATTCACTTCAACGGGTCCGCAAAAATGCCTGCATGGCTGTTCCGCAAAAAAGATAGAACATGTCCTATTCTTGTTACAATGGATCCACACACACACACACAAAAAAAAAAAAACAACACGGATGTCACACGGACGTCATCCGTATTTTTAGCGAATTGCAAAATACATACAGTCGTGTGCATGAGCCCTAAGTAACAGTGCTGTCCAGACAGATCCAAGAACCATGGGGCATAAACACTGATCGCACTATTGTTTGTCTGTGATAATTTATGATCAGTGGGCAGCAGGGTGGCTCAGTGGTTAGCACTGGTGCCTAGCAGCGCTGGGGTCCTAGGTTTAAAGGGAACCTGTCACCGGGATTTTGTGCATAGAGCTGGGGACATGGGCTGCTAGATGGCCACTAGCACATCCGCAATACCCAGTCCCCATAGCTCTGTGTGCTTTTATTGTGTAAAAAAACCTTTTTGATCAATATGCAAATGACCTGATATGAGTCCTGTGTCCGGAGATGAGTCAAGCGGAAAGGAGCCAAGCACCACCCCGCGTCTTCCGAATCTCCTCCTTGCTGGCTGACGTCACAGAGCTGGAGCGCCGAAATCTCGCGATGTGCGAGCTAGCGCATGCGCAGTGTCGGCATCATGTTCATTCCCTGTGCTGGCATCAGCACAGGGAACGAACTACGCATGCGCTAGCTCGCTCATTGCGAGATTTCGGCGCTCCAGCTCTGTGACGTCAGCCAGCAAGGAGGAGATTCGGAGGACGCGGGGCGGTGCTGGGCTCCTTTCCGCTTGACTCATCTCCAGACACAGGACTCATATCAGGTCATTTGCATATTGATCAAAAAGGTTTTTTAACACAATAAAAGCGCAGAGAGCTGTGGGGACTGGGTATTGCAGATGTGCTAGCGGCCATCTAGCAGCCCATGTCCCCAGCTCTATGCACAAAATCCTGGTGACAGGTTCCCTTTAAATCCGACCAAGGACAACATCTGTATGGAGTTTGTATGTTCTCCCCGTGTTTGTGAGGGTTTCCTCCGGGTACTCTGGTTTCCTCCCACACTCCAAAGACATACCGATAGGGACCTTAGATTGTGAGCCCCATTGGGGACAGTGTGATGCTAATTCTGTAAAGCGCTGCGCTATATAGTACCGCTATATAAGTGCATAAAATACATCAGTGTGAATACTGCCATATAGAACCCCTCTGATGGCTGATTCTAAAGATCTGTACACATCAAACTGCAGAGGTCATATTACTTTATATTCAAATCCCAGTGGTCAGCGGAAGGGGGATTATGGATTCTTCTTCAGGGGCGCGTTTTGAGCCACGACGGTGGAGCACTTTAGCCTCGGCATGCTGAATCCTTTACAGAAAGTTCCTCTCGGGCGACTTGCAGAAATTCTGCAGGAATTTCCAAACCGATTTCTGTGCCTTTCCACAACCAATCGGCATCACAATCCATGTGTTACTTTGGGATTTTGTAGAGGATTTGCTGCGATCTCATCCTTCCATTGAAAAGGGTGAAATCCGCACCGAAAACTGACTGACATGCCTCAGATTGGAAGGGCAGGTCAATTTCCGCATGGAAGAAAAAAAGGCAAAGCGGACATTAGATTTGTCTAATCCCATACACTTTGCCGCTACTGTATTACGCTGCGGTGTTCCTGCGCCTAATCTGCAGCGCGTGCCATGTGACAGATTTGTAGATTTCTTACAAAACTCTGTGGTTTGGGAACTTAGTTCTTTGACGTCACTGAAATGACCCCAGTGTGCGGTGATAAAGCTGTATGGAGAGCGCAGCGGCAACTGGTTGTCACATTGGGGTTTGTTCATGAGCGCAGCGCTGATCTACACCACAGTACACTGGATCCAGAGGCGGACCTTTCACCATTGTCCTCTGACTGCCCTTTCAATCGGCTGCTTTGATCCTGAAGAAGTGATCCGCTCTCTCATCTGCATTGAGCCAATTCTACCTTCTGATGTAGACGCAATGAATGGTTTAAGACAAGGCTGGGGGGGCTCCCATCATCCTCTGCCCCCTGGGATGATGGGGGTGATCAGATCACTAGTGCACACCACAAAGTTCCCTTACATCACCCACTCTTCCCTTTCACCACCTCTGGACACTAGATGACACAACGTGCCACCTCCATATGTTACCCTGTGTAATCATGTGCAGATGTAGCAGGGCTGAGTGTGTCATTCGGTGATAGCACTGTGCAATCAGCCATACGTCAGCTCCATGTGTTCTCATTACAGACAATGCAGCCCTAGAAAGATTGCGAACTTCAGCTCTGCTACATCTGTACTCCGGATTCCTGCATAAACTCCATCGTCATGATGACAATTCTCCCCTCCCCAATCCCATCAGCCTGACAATGAATCAATACTACTCCATGGGCTCGTGCAGGAGAAGGGCTGGCTATGAGGCGCCCACTTACCGCCTTGTCCCTGCCGATGGCTCCCTGCAGCCCCGATGGATGTAGCAGCCGCTTCCCCCGGGCGGACACTTCTGCTGCCCTCTTCCCTCACAATAACCTCCAAGGGGAGGAGAGGGAGTTCCCGGGCCCGCCCCCGCCATAGCCTCGCCCCCGCCCCGCCATAGCCACGCCCCCTCCGACCGGCGCGTTCCCATCAGTGTTTGTTGTGATGTCTGTAACTCATTTACCTCAGCCCTGGTCCGGAGACCCGCCATGTGCGCAGTCTCAGGCTGGGAGGATAGACAAACTAGTCTGCCCCTCTCAGATGCAAAGGAGATATCACTGCCATCACTACTACATTTCCATCATCCTTAGTAGCTCAAGTTTTACAGTAAATGCTGGTAATGAGTTCTTATCAGTGTAGACCTGAGTTAGGCCTCTTTCACACTTGCGTTGTCCGGATCCGGCGTGTACTCCACTTGCCGGAATTACACTCCGGATCCGGAAAAACGCAAGTGTACTGAAAGCATTTGAAGACGGAACCGTCTTCCAAATGCTTTCAGTGTTACTATGGCACCCAGGACGCTATTAAAGTCCTGGTTGCCATAGTAGGAGCGGGGAGCGGGGGAGCGGTATACTTACAGTCCGTGCGGCTCCCCGGGCGCTCCAGAATGACGTCAGAGCGCCCCATGCGCATGGATGACGTGATCCATGTGATCACATGATCCATGCGCTTGGGGCGCCCTGACGTCACTCTGGAGCGCCCGGGGAGCCGCACGGACGGTAAGTACACTGCTCCCCCGCTCCCCGCTACACTTACCATGGCTGTCAGGACTTTAGCGTCCCGGCAGCCATGGTAACCACTCTGAAAAAGCTAAATGTCGGCTCCGGCAATGCGCCGAAACGACGTTTAGCTTAAGGCCGGATCCGGATCAATGCCTTCCAATGGGCATTAATTCCGGATCCGGCCTTGCGGCAAGTGTTCCGGATTTTTGGCCGGAGCAAAAAGCGCAGCATGCTGCGGTATTTTCTCCGGCCAACAAACGTTCCGTACCGGAACTGAAGACATCCTGATGCATCCTGAACGGATTACTCTCCATTCAGAATGCATTAGGATAATCCTGATCAGGATTCTTCCGGCATAGAGCCCCGACGACGGAACTCTATGCCGGAAGACAATAACGCAGGTGTGAAAGAGCCCTTACATAGAATCTTTTGCATTCATTAGGGTACTTTCACACTAGCGCTGAGTTCCGTCCTAGGGGCTCAAATCCGGAAAAGAACTGATCAGTTTTATCCCCATGCATTCTGAATGGAGAGTCAGTCCTTCAGGATGCATCAGGATGTCTTCAGTTCAGTCTTTTTGACTGATCAGGCTTTTCAGAAAAACGTAGCATGCAGTATTTTTACCTCCGGCCAAAAAGCCTGAACACTTTGACTGAACGCCGGATCCGGTCTTTTTCCCATTGACTTGCATTAACGCCGGATCTGGCGCTGTGTGTTCAGTCAAACCGGATCCAGCTTTTGCATGTTAAACCCGAAAAATGTGAAAAAAAAAGTTAAAGTCCATAAATGGCGGATCCGTTTTTTCCAATGCATTTTTTCATTGTGATCAAAATCCTGATCAGGATTCAAATGTAATCCGTTTTCACACGTTTTTCCGGATCCGGCGGGCAGTTCCGGTGTCGGAATTGAACGCCGGATTAAAACAACGCTAGTGTGAAAGTAGCCTAAGGTTTTCCAATTTGTCCATAAAAAATGTTGGCTGTCTGTGATATTGGGATAAGTTGTCCAGAAAAAAGACAAATTCTGGTTGGCGACCCTGGCCGCAGCGCAGCTTGAACCCATTAAACTTTGCCATCATTAACCCAGAACAGAGAGAAAAACCTGAAATGAGTTAGGCTGGTTTCACATCACGTTTTATGCCTCCGTCTGACATATACGTTAGAAAAGAAAAAGATACAAAAACGCAGCACCCCACCTTCTTGTATCCTGCAGAGTCCGGTAAAAAAAAGGTATACGTTCTCTCTTGCAATGTATAGGAAAGCGCA
The DNA here is from genome assembly GCF_905171765.1 of Bufo bufo. NCBI lineage: Eukaryota > Metazoa > Chordata > Amphibia > Anura > Bufonidae > Bufo > Bufo bufo. Next base: position 568,509,104 of record NC_053389.1, on the reverse strand, counting down.
AGGGGCCGTCATTGACGGAAGATATGTGTCACCGAGGTTCCTGGCCTCGGTGAGGTAAGAGTCGGTAATTTTGTGTGCTGACTGACACTATTGGTTATTTAGTGTGGCTGTAAAGCCGATCCGGGCCGGCTCTTACTGGGAGCAGCCAAAGTGCAGGGTGGGTGGCTGTTCCCCACGTTCCAGGCCGGGTTTTGGTTTGGGATAAAAACCCAGCCAGCAGTCTCAGCTGGGTGGATTGTCCTCCATCTGACAGTGGAGCTTTGTCAGTCTGGGTGTTTGGGCCGGGACTAAGGCCTGCTAGATTTGAGAAAAAGCACGTGGACTTCTGCTTCACCCAAGGACTTGTGTGCTGCCGCCTGGTGTGAACAAACACCAGACTCAAGGTGACTGTTTTTCCTTGAAACTGCCTTTTTGTTGTCACTTTACTTGTGTGAATAAAACACTGCACTGTTTAATGTTATCATTGCCTCTGTACTGTGTCCGCAATCCTGTCTACCAGAGCAAATCCCCACAAATATTTTTTTTTTGGGGAACTCGATGGTGAACAGATACCACTGTATGGCATCAGTCTGAGGCATCTGTTTGATGTATATGTTTTTTGTATGTGTTAAACAGATGGGATAAACGTGATGTGAACCCAGCCTAAGGCCTCATGCACACGGCCGTTGTTTGGGTCCGCATCCGAGCCACCGTTTTGGCAGCTCGGATGCGGACCCATTCACTTCAATGGGGCTGCAAAAGATGCGGACAGCACTCCGTGTGCTTTCTGCATCCGTTGCTCCGCTCCGCGGCCCAGCTAAGAAAATATAACATGTCCTATTCTTGTCCGCGCTTTGCGGACAAGAATAGACATTTTATATTGACGGCCGCCTGTTCCGTTCCGCAAATTGCGGAAGGCACACGGACGGCTTCCGTTTTTTGCAGATCCACGGTTTGCAGACCGCAAAAAACAGAACGGTCGTGTGCATGAGGCCTTAGTTGTATACTGCTGCAGCAGGCACATGACCGCTTGGTTCAAACCACACCGTGCCAGGGTTGCCAACCTTTTTCTGAACAACTTCTCTCAAAATCACGGACAGCCAACCTTTTTTATGGACCAATTTGAAAACCATAATGAATGATGAAGATTATAAGTAATACATGTCTATAGCTCAATAGACTGATAAGAACTCAATACCAGCATTTACTGAGCGCTGGAAAATAAAGGTAATTACCACCAAAATAATCTAGTCAGGTACCGCCAACCTCAAAAAAATCAAGACCACGTCTAGTTTTTTTCACGGACAGAGAAAAATATGAACTATTCTTACAGACTGTCCAGAAATTTCTTACCTGCACGTGACCAGTGATGGCTCGCTTGGGGAGGGACACATCACCACTGCAGCCAGTCATTGGCTGCAGTGGCCCACATGACCCAGTACAGGCCAAATGTTCACATGCAGCTCTTAAATTCCAGAGAAGATAGCGCTGGACCGTAGCAGTCGGACCAAGCATCAGGTGAGCAGGTAAGTACGCATCACTGACAGGTCCTGCAGGGTGAGGGTTTAAAAGTTGATACCAGGCTGGACAGCCTCAACGGGGGTCATTTACAAAGACAGGTGTTTTATGCCGGTCTTTGTTTCCCCCTGCGCTACTGCAGGATTCGGCTAACTTATGACGAGGCGCACTCCAACAGTCCTCGTGCCAGGTGTAAAAACTACTTCAGCCCCTGACTGTCAGAAATGTAGCAGTTGACTATCAAGGAATTTTTTATTTTTTGCACAGAACCTTATTGTTTGTGTCCCTTAATAAACTTCTATGATATCACAAATCTCCATGAGATACTCTGTTGTGAAATCACAACTGTATGTCTGTCAGTAAAGTTACTGTGACATTACAATGGTGTTCCGGTCAAGTTAGCTTCTGTGACATCACAAATTGGTTTCAGGCTGGCAAGATGTTGTAATGTCACAGCTCTATTTCTGTCAGGTTAGCCATTGTGACATCATAACTGTCAGGTAAGCTGCTGTGACATCACAAGTGGATTTCGGGCAAGAAAGCTGTTGTGACATCACAACTCTCTTTCTGTTAGCTAAGCTACTGTGACATCACAACTCTTTCTGTCAGGTAACTACTGTGACATCATAACTCTTTGTCAGGTAAGCCACTGTGACATCATAACTCTTTCTGTCAGGTAAGCCACTGTGACATCACAACTCTTTCTGTCAGGTAAGCCACTGTGACATCACAACTCTTTCTGTCAGGTAAGCCACTGTGACATCACAACTCTTTCTGTCAGGTAACTACTGTGACATCACAACTCTTTCTGTCAGGTAAGCCACTGTGACATCACAACTCTTTCTGTCAGGTAAGCCACTGTGACATCACATGTAGTTTCCAGACAGGAAAACTTTTGTGACATCACAACTCTGTTTCTGTCAGGTTAGCTGCTGTGACATTAAAATTAGGTTTGAGGTAGGTAAGCTGTCATGTTCAATAGTTTTATTATAACAAATACTTATTATTGATTTATTTGGAATAGTAAATTTAGCTCCTCTCATTACTTTTTTTTTTTTATACTTCAAATGCACTACCTAGTTGGACATCCTCAAATTCGGTTGCATATTAGTGTATTACAGCAGTAACACCAGGACCCTCGGCTCTTCTACTTTACGAAACTTCCGCCAGAGCAGCCATTTCCTGTGTGTCGAGAGGGACCAGGAAGCGGAGACCAGCAAGGAATCGGTAGGTGCCTGGGAGCGCAGGTGAGGTGAGTTATATCATTCTGAGCACATGTAAAAACAAAAAGAAGTCCCTTTAAAAATGGACACTGCCGCAGACATACAATTCTTATTGTCATCTACAAGCCTATAGAAAAGGGTAGATGTGCTTTTCACTTTATGTATATGGGACATGGGTGTAATTATATCTGGGCTTTATTAAATGGGTCATCCAGCCATGATAAATAATTTTGAGAACATAATGTTAAATTCCATTTCTTTTCACTATGGCTTCATGTAAATAGGCATACTGTAACTGTATTTACAGGGGTTATCTCATAAAGACAACTCCTTTAGAAACAGAGGCCAGTGCAATGGTCATCTGATTTCTGCAGGTCTGGCATCTCTATCCCCCTGTAATCAGAGGTAGGCCATGCTAAAGGGCAGTGTCGGACTGGGGCACCTAGGGCCCACCAGTAAAATTTATTTTGGGGGGGCCACTATACGGATACATTTAAATATATAAATAATCTAACAAGTTTTTTTTATATGAACATCGTCTGATTGAGATCCTGTACATGGAATATATGTATTTAGTGCAGTAAATCTACTGTGTTATCTGCCACTTGTGCCGGGGGTGGGAGACCAGGGGCCCACCGGGGGATTCCCCTGTGGGCCAGTCCGAGCCTGCTAAAGGGGATCTTTTTTTTTTTTTTTTTTTCCCCTCTATATGGAAATACATGTATAACATGCACTACATACATGGCATTTTGTGTATGGCCAGTGATGTTTTTATTTTTTCCAAGCAGCAGCACACTCTGGGTTTGGTATTATGTGCCATTTTTCCAATAGGTTTCACTAGAAGTGTGAAAAAATGCCATGAAAATCACATATACAAAATGACACCATAAAAAAAAAAACACCATAAAGACACGTCGCATAAAAAAAATGCGGATATGCATTTTTCATGCAGTTTAAAAAGCGAGAAGAATACTTTGAGTGAAGGAGGCCTGAAAGGGTCTTTAGATGTTAAGCTGCTCCCAAAGTGTCCCGTTCCTGGGATCCCCAGTGATCAACTGTAATCTGTGAGGAATCAAGGCAGTAAGAGTTCAGTTTCCCTGCAGCGCCACCATGGTTCAAAGCAGTGTAATGCAGGCCAAGTCCTCCAGGGTATGACATGTTGTCCATTCTCATGAAGAAATAGGGTTAGTGTAGAGTAGGACCCCTCTGTATTAACTCATTCTCAGAGTTCTCTGATGGGATACAATTTCTATTTTGGACAAACTCTTGTAGACATACATTTTACCTGCAGGAGGAAGAATGTAAAATCTTATTGACTTAATAGGGCATATGGATAGGTGGTCTTGTGGTGAGACATGCCCTCAACAACTAGACACTCAACAGTTCTACTGAATCAAACTTATAGTACCAGTGTTTTGAAGTGGATGTGGATGCACTGGGGGTGATCAAACTGGTGTGAAGTACAACTGACTTAGTTGCCCCTAGCAACCAATCAGATTCCATCTTTCGTTTTCCAATAGACCTGTGAAAAATTAAAGGTGGAATATGATTGGTCGATATGGGCAACTAAACCAGTTCTACTTTACACCATTTTGATAAATCTCCCCCACTGGGTCTACTGAATGTACAGGGCCTCCCTGGTCTTCACCTTCTAACCCATGTGCAAGGATCTGGACTCTGCTGCAGGGGAACCAACAGACCACTATCTCTTTGAGTAGTCTCTGTTCCATTAGATTGCTGACCCATGGGGGTCAAGAGACACTGAAGCGAAACACTGTGGGGCTCAGAGAAAACCATAATCGGGGACAAGCCGCAATAAGGGCAGACAGTTTGTGCAATCCATAGTCACTTAAGGGCAGGCAGCTCAGGGTCAGTACAGAGATCAGACTGAGATCAAGTCAAGCAGAGAAAGGTCAAATCCAGAGATCAGGCAGAAGTTGGTAAGTGGTAGACAAACAAGAAAATGGCACACCTTTGCAGGACACTTGAGTACTAGAACCTATTACTCAGACATGCTCCTTCAGGGAAAGGTGCCTTAAATACTCTAGGGTTGCAAGCCATAAGCTAGGGAATATTAATCCTTTAAGAACCGGAGAGAGAGCATGCACGTCATATGGGCAGTGAGTGGCACAGCTGGCAGGGAGCAGACCTGCGGGAAGGAGGAGGACAGAGTAGTGCTAAGGAGCAGAGTGACGCTGTTGAGCATGGGTTGCGGGGGAGCAGAGCAGGCAATCAGGTGTGCACTTCAGCAGCCATGCCCAAGAGGGAGATGGCGGTGGGCACAGACCACTGGAGCAACAACCAGAGATAGCCACTCTGTGTACATACAGCCTAGATTTGGCTATACACTTTTTAGCAGGATCTGCTAATGATCTAGTGTGTAATTGTGGCCTCTTTCATTCATTTGTGTTCTGTCCGCATATTTCCAGTGTAATTTGGGTGAAGCATTTTCTCACCCTGTCTGCTGTGTTTTCTTATGCAGTAATCCAGACCTTGTGACATGTGTTGACATTCTGGCGTCACAGGACTGCACTACAGTTGTGACATTCCCCCTGTGTACACAACCAACATTGTAAAAACATTTTGCTGCTGAACGTGTGTATACAAACCTATGAAGGGGAATACTGTGTCAGAAACTTTGCAGCACTACGCCCACGATCATAATATGAATCCTGAGTCTTATCCTTGTTACACATGGGCCTATTCCATAAGTGGATTGCATACATATATCATTGTACGCAGCTGGTCAATATATCTATATACATGGACGCAGCCAAGTACACAAACACTGCCACATGATTTCATTTTCATGTTATCTAAAAACAATCACAAAGTCTGAACATGATATTTCTGTCTTGATCAGGCCAAACGAAGGCAGAAGTGGCATAGGCACGTACTTTAAAGTGAACCTGTCAGGTCTCATATGCTGTGCACCCTGAGGCCAGCATAGTGTAATGGCAGACATGCTGATTTCAATCATCTGTCACTTATAAGGATTCCTGTAGTTCCTTTAAGAACTTACGTTATATTCCTAAGTGCAGGGCCAGCAAGGAGTCTGATGAAATTCATGAGATATGGGCTCACCCTGCCCTCCAGCCGCTGATTGACAGGTTTCTCTGTGAGCTCAGTAATACAGAGACCCCTGTCTATTAGCTTGGGGAAGGTGGTGGAGCAAACAAATCCTAAATGTCCTCAAAATCCTGGTTCCATGTAACTTCTAAAAACAACTACATAAATCCACATAAGCGACAGATCACTGAAATCAGCGTGTCTTTCATTAGACTATGCTGTCCAGCATCATGAGGGACCTGGATAGTTCCCTTTAGGCCACTAAATAATCCTATGGCTTCCCTATTCCTATGGCCAGGGGTGTCGTTAGGTCAAAACATTCGGAACTTGAGCCCCGGATGTTTTGTCAAGCCCCGGATGTTTTGTCCAGTGCCCAGAATGTTATGCTGGATTGCTGGTAGCAATTCCAGGGCCCTTTTAATATTGATTGGACCTGGGCAACCCCACAGATCATCCCCCACCCCCCTTGTACTTGTTCCGCTACTTTTCTGTTGCGCCAGCATGAGTTCAGTCACTTCGGTGGCATTGATGCGTAATCTCGCGAGACCTGCCGAGGGAGGTCACGGGTCTCACGGGATTACACGCTGCAGGACTGGATTGCGCACCGATGCCACCGAAGTGACTGAACTCATGCCGGCGCAGCAGGTGGGGGGGATCTGTGGGGTTGCCCTGACGGCTAGGCCCTTCACAGTAGTTATTAACCCCTTTCAGCAGTCCCTCATTCACTGAAGGAGGGACTGCAGAAAGGGGTTAATAACTACTGTGAAGGGCCGCCCCCCCCCCCCCCTGGCGATGGGGGCGTGGTACAGTGGGCTTGTGCCCCGGATGTTTTCAGATCCTAGCAACGCCTCTGCCTGTGGCAGACAATCCATAAATGTACTATGGCTTCTGGAAGTCCATCATAAACCAGGGGAGTGGAGAAAGGTGCTCCAACTCTCGGCACACCAGGCAATTAGCGATTTGAAGAGGTGCAGCACTCTTCCTAGGCTATTGACTTCACATTCATTCAAGTGAATGGGCCCGGGCTGCAATGCCAAGCACAGCCACTATACAATGTACGGCACTGTACTTGGTATGCTGTGAGGCCACAGTACTCAGCAGAGAGCCGTGAAGCGAAAGCCGACCCCCTTTGACCAAATATTGATGACCCCTCCTGGGGATAGGCCATTGATTTGCCAGAAAGTTTTACTGAATCTTTTCCCACAAAACTATATACAGTTGTGTTCAAAATAATAGAAGTCAGACATCACTAACCTGATCAATCACTGTTTTTGGTAGAAATGATATTTCTACATGGCAAATAATTTGCAGGTGTAGTAGAGTAATAGAAGCCCAATAGACCCAACATTCATGACATGCATGCTGCTGATTCTCTGTAATTCAATCACTTATTGAAATGGGCATGTTCAAAATAATAGCAGTGTGGAGTTCTATTAGTGAGGTCATTCATTCTTTGAAAAACAGGTGGCAATTATTGCCCTTAAAGGAAGGAAGGCAGCAAATGTTGTACATGCTGGTTACAGTGCATTTCTCTCTGAAATTCTGAGGAAAATGGGTCGTTCCAGACATTGTTCAGAAGAACAGCGTACCTTAATTAGAAAGTTGATTGGAGGGGGGAAACATATAAAGAAGTGCAGAAAATGATCAGCTGCTCAGCTAAAATGATCGTAAATGCTTTAAAACCTGAAAGATGTGTAAGAAAGCGAAAAACTACCATTCGAATGGATAGAAGAATAGCCAAAATGGCAAGGACTCAGCCAACAATCAGCTCCAGGAAGATCAAAGAAGGTCTAAAGTTACCTGTGAGTACTGTTACAATTAGAAGACTCCTATGTGAAGCCAAGCTATCTGCAAGAAGCCCCCGCAAAGTCCTACTGTTGAAAAAAAGACGTGCTGAAGAGGTTACAATTTGCCAAAGAGCACATTGACTGGCCTAAAGAGAAATGGCGCAACATTCCGTCGACTGATGAAAGTAAGATTGTTCTTTTTGGGTCTAGTGGCCGGAGACAGTTTGTCAGATGACCCCCAAACACTGAATTCAAGCCACAGTACACTAAAGAGAGTGAAGCATGGTGGCCCAAGCACCATGATATGGGGATGTTTCTCATACTACGGTGTTGGACCTATTTATCACATACCAGGGATCATGGATCTGTTTGAATACATCAGAATACTTGAAGAGGTCATGCTGCCTTATGCTGAAGAGGAAATGCCCTTGAAAAGGGTGTTCCAACAAGACAATGACCCCCAAACACACCAGTAAACGTGCAACATCTTGGTTCCAGACCAACAAGATTGACGTTATGGAGTGGTCAGCCCAATCCCCGGATCTTAATCCAATAGAAAACCTGTGGGGTGACATCAAAAATGCAGTTTCTGAGGCAAAACCAAGAAAAAGAGAAGAACTGTGGAATGTAGCCCAATCATCCTGGGCTGCAATACCTGTTCACAGGGGCCAGAAGTTGGTTGACTCCATGCAACACAGATGTACAGCAGTTCTCAGAAACAGCGGTTATACAACTAAATAGTAGTGAAGTGATTCAAAGGAAAGAAAAATCTTCAAACATTTTTCAGTTTATATAGTGAATGTTTGAGTTTATAAAGAAGAATACAAACACTATTTTTTTTTGAACAGTGTAATATTCACTTTTCTTCAACTTATTTTAGAGGAACAACACAAATGTTATATATTTTTCTTCATGTTTTGATTTGGAATAGAATGTGTAGTGTTCCCAATGCATTTGTGTGTATAGAAGTAAAAGCTATTAGAAGGATTTTGAGCTTTATTCACTTTTTTAAACACAATGCTATTATTTTGAACACAACTGTATCAACCTGCTCAGCTTCTTCAGCTCTATAACATGGTGCCTGTAGTTTACTTAGCATTTTCATGGTGACAGGTTCCCTTTAAGTAGGGTTGTCCCGATACCACTTTTTTAGGACCGAGTACAAGTACCGATACTTTTTTTCAAGTAGTCACCGATACCGAATACCGATACTTTTTTTAAATGTCATGTGACCGTTTTGGGGGATCTGTGGATCTGTGGATGACGCACTGTCATGTGGGGGATCTGTGGATGGCACTGTTATGGGGGATCTGTGGATGGCACTGTTATGGGGGATCTGTGGATGGCGCTGTTATGGGGGATCTGTGGATGGCGCTGTTATGGGGGATCTGTGGATGGCGCTGTTATGGGGATCTGTGGATGGCGCTGTTATGGGGGATCTGTGGATGGCGCTGTTATGGGGGATCTGTGGATGGCGCTGTTATGGGGGATCTGTGGATGGCGCTGTTATGGGGGATCTGTGGATGGCACTGTTATGGGGGATCTGTGGATGGCACTGTTATGGGGGATCTGTGGATGGCACTGTTATGGGGGATCTGTGGATGGCACTGTTATGGGGGATCTGTGGATGGCACTGTTATGGGGGATCTGTGGATGGCACTGTTATGGGGGATCTGTGGATGGCACTGTTATGGGGGATCTGTGGATGGCACTGTTATGGGGGATCTGTGGATGGCACTGTTATGGGGGATCTGTGGATGGCACTGTTATGGGGGATCTGTGGATGGCACTGTTATGGGGGATCTGTGGATGGCACTGTTATGGGGGATCTGTGGATGGCACTGTTATGGGGGATCTGTGGATGGCACTGTTATGGGGGATCTGTGGATGGCACTGTTATGGGGAGGATCTGTGGATGACACTGCTATATGTCATCCACAGATCCCCCTCATAACAGTGTCCCCCAATACACCGGGCCCCGCCGCTCACCGAAGTATTTATAAACGTGAATCCTTATCCTGTTATTAAGTTGAACTAACGCTGCCCTCTCCCATGTTCCCCTGTATCCCCCTGTATCCCCACAGCACTTACTTAAGCTTCCATAGCAGGCAGAGCGGACGGCACCAGTAACGTCACTCACTGACGTCGCGCGTCTGCTCCGCCTGCTTCATTCATAAAGTGGGCGGAGCAGGCGCTCTACGTCAGTGAGTGACGTTACTGCTGCCGTCTGCTCTGCCTGCTATTGAAGCTTACAGGGGGATACAGGGGAACATGGGAACATGGGAGAGGGCAGCGTTAGTTCAACTTAATAACAGGATAAGGATTCACGTTTATAAATACTTTGGTGAGCGGCGGGGCCCGGTGTAAGAGTACAGTGACTGCACCGGGCCCCGCCCCTAGTTACGGACTCCAGCCCCTCCTCTCTCCCGATGCTGCATCTTTGCCGGGCCGCAAAAATATTCATTGCGGGCCGCATGACACCCATGCAGTAAGTAATACCCAGTCACATACCAGCAATAATTATCGTTGCCGGCTCTCTCCACCCCTTCTCAGCTGCCGTTCACTGCCCCCTCTATGCACCGCTCACCAGCCCGCTTGATGTAAAAAAAAAAAAAGTATTCTATTTATGTATCGGGGCGGGGTATCGGCGGCTGAGTACCGCCGAGAAAACTCGGAATCAGTCCCGATACCGATACTAGTATCGGTATCGGGACAACCCTACCTTTAAGTAACTGAGAGTTTCTCAGAGGAGTAGTGTACAGAGCTGACACTGCCATTCTGGTGACGAGGGATGGGGATCTCCAGTTCTAAAATTGCTTGCATATTCTGTGGAGATTGTACAATCCCTTTAATCTCCACAGAATATGCAAGCATCTTTAGAACTGGAGATCCCCATCCCTCGTCACCAGAATGGCAGTGTCAGCTCTGTACACTACTCCTCTGAGAAACTCTCAGTTACTTAAAGGGAACCTGTCACCATGAAAATGTCTCACCTGTGACATTGGGAGCATATATCTAGGATATGCCCCCAATGTATGATAGGTGCGGGTCCCTGTCCACTCAGAACAGAGCCTGCAAAGTGAAGCAGGGCACACATGAGCGGTGCACTCAGCTATTTTCGGCAGTCCCATTGAAATAAATGGGAAGCGCAAGTGCAGCCACTGCTCCATTCACTTCTATGGGGATGACGGAAATAGCTGAGCCAGCGCTAGGAATGTACTAATGGAAACAAGCAGTGTATAATGTAATAGAAAAATGAATCCAGCCAGCAAAGGAGGCAATATGGATAATAACAATACATTAGTAAGTGCCTTGTATTAACTTTCTCTACATGATAAATGTCATTTACAGAAGTGAGATGACTCCTTTAATCCATGTCTGGATAGACCACTTTGTACCTATAACTATGGTGGCTGTATACTGTGACTGTATATCTCTGACCTTTCCCAGTTATGGCTTTCTTTCCCCTCTGCTTATCATGTCATCAAAGTATACTTCTTTTCAGATGGTGGCATGGGTCAGGTAAACAGAATGGCTGTGAACAGCTCAGCTCTTACCGTTCTGTCAGTATGTGTCTAATCACTGAAAACACTTCAGGAACACTGATTGCTCTAAGCACTGGATGGCCTTTGGTGATGTGAATACCATAGGTCACAGTTCAGGTTGATGACAAGTATTGATGACAGGCCACAGGCCTGGGACAGCTCAAATGTTTAGTTATACATTACCAAGAGTCGGAACCTTTTCAATGGAGGATACAATTTTGCAACTTCAATTTTATTTCAACTTTAAACTAGGGAATTTTATGTGGGATGATAATTCAAGTACATGATGCTTTTTTGTAGAAAAAGTTCTTACAAGGTAAATTTTAAAAAAATATCAATTTGTTAACTTTAGTGCCTGTCCTAGGGATGTGAGGAATACACATTTTCTTTTGTAGATACAATGCTGGATTTTTAAATTAAATATATAATCAACGAAAAATGGCGGCACAGGCCAATAAGTAAATCTGGGTGCACGTCCCTAGGGGAATATACTTCTTACCCCAATTATAGTCCAGAAAAATGAATGGCATTCCAATAGATCATGAGAAAATAACTCCTTTAATCACCCATGCGGTGCAACGTTTTGGCTCAATACTAGAGCCTTTTACAAGCCTTGTAAAAGGCTCTAGTATTGAGCCAAAACGTTGCACCGCATGGGTGATTAAAGGAGTTATTTTCTCATGATCTATTGGAATGCCATTCATTTTTCTGGACTCTGTGTGTGTTTGTATATATACACACACACACATACACACACACTGTAAAAAGTCTACACACTCCTGTTAAAATGTCAGGTTTCTGTGATTTAAAAACATCATGTGGGGCCCGGGCTATATCAGCCAGTCTTGGGTGGGGCTCAGAGCTCTCTCCCTCCTCCCATTGTATGCATGGTCACATGCTGGAGGTTACTGGGAGATTGCTGTGAGTAGGATCTTGCGCTCCTGTAATTCGCCCACTGGCTCCTGTTATTGCCTATACGGCACAGGTAGGTTTAGCGTTAGGTCCCAAGCTACTTGAGAAACCTTGGCGTGGTGCTTGGGCTCAGACATGTCCTCCAAGTAGGATATGTTGGCTATTATCTCAATTTTACACCAGTATGAGGGTTAGTAAGACCGCAGAGTGCACCTGTCTTTGTTATTGTTATATTATTTTTACTGTTTATCACATCCACACATTTGCTATCCTGTGTAGGATGTCCATTGTGGTACTTGTGGTCCACTGCAGGCATCCTCCATTGTATGCATTTTTGCTGGGGATTGCCATTTGCAGCGGACCACGGGTGCAGGATCTGCCCCCCCTGTATAGATGCACCACTGCATATGGGGTTGAGCACTTCCTGCTTTTTGATACCATGCCAATCTGTAGTTTGTATATTGAAATTTTTGGAGGTGTAGAAACTCCTAGTTTGAATGTCCCTTTATTTCCATCCATAGGCAGCATTCTGGTGCACATGTGAGGCCCGGGCTATATCAGCCAGTCATGGGTGGGGCTCAGAACTCTCTCCCTTCTCCCACTGTATGCATGGTCACATGCTGGAGGTTACTGGGAGATTGCTGTGAGTCGGACCTTGTGCTCCTGTAATTCACCCACTGGCTCCTGTTATTGCCCATATGGCACAGGTTGGTTTAGCGTTAGGTCCCGAGCTACCTGAGAAACCTTGGCTCGGGCTCAGACATGTCCTCCAAGCAGGATATGTTGGCTAATCTCTCAATTTTACACCAGTATGAGGGTTTGTAAGACCACAGAGTGCACCTGTCTTTGTTATTGTTGTATTATTGAGACTTCAGATGTGTTTTTGCAAAATGTAGCCTGGCTTGGTAGTTTTTCTTCGTAAGAAAAGGCTTTCGTCTTGCCACTCTACCCATAGCCCAGATATATGAAGAATACGGGAGATTGTTGTCACATGTACCACACAGCCAGTACTTGCCAGATATTCCTGCAGCTCCTTTAATGTTGCTGTAGGCATCTTGGTAGCCTCCCTGACCAGTTTTCTTCTCGTCTTTTCATCAATTTTGGAGGGACATCAGGTTCTTGGTAATGTCACTGTTGTGCCATATTTTCTCCACTTGATGATGACTGTCTTCACTGTGTTCCATGGTATATCTAATGACTTGGAAATTCTTTTGTATTCTTCTGACTGATACCTTTTAACAATGAGATCCCTCTGATGCTTTGGAAGCTCTCTGTGGACCATGGCTTTTGCTGTGGGATGCAACTAAGAAAATTTCAGGAAAGACCAACTAGAGCAGCTGAACTTTATTTGGGGTTAATCAGAGGCACTTTAAATGATGGCAGGTGTATGCTGACTCCTATTTAACATGATTTTGAATGTGATTGCTTAACTCTGAACACAACTACATCCCCAGTTATAAGAGGGTGTGCACACTTATGCAACCACATTATTTTAGTTTTTTTTTTTTTGTTTTCTTCCCTCCACCTAAAAGATTTCAGTTTGTTTTTCAATTGAGTGGTCCAGTTTATAGGTCACATTAAAGGTGGGAAAAGTTCTGAAATGATTTATCTTTGTCCCATTTTTTTACATCACAGTAACCTGACATTTTAACAGGGGTGTGTAGACTTTTTATATCCATTGCTAGTATACTACACGTGGATCTACATTTATTTTTATTTATTTTATGCACTAATATGGCGCTACTGTATTCCGCAGTGCTTTACAGACATTAGCATCCAACTGTCCCCAATACATGTATGGATTACCATAAGTCACAGTGCATGGCTCCTTCCACTATTATTAGAATGAAAGCTTTTAATATCTATATTGCGGTCTGGACTATGGCACATTGCCAGTACTGCATTACTTTGATTGCCTAGAGCACATCTAGGACGATTTGTGATGTCAGAGGTGAATTAGTCTTGCACATCATGGCGCATAGTGTTGTTTGTATGGACCAGAATTTATAAGCTTATTTAATGCTGTAGGCAATACATGATAGGATATTAAACTAGGCATTTAATAAAAAGAAATGCAAATATCATTTGCACTTTAGTGAACTCTGCACAGAAAGAAAGACAAAGTCTAATACACTCTCTGTTATAGCAGACCTAAAAAATACATCTACCGGAAACTGAATGAATGAGAAGCTCAGACATGCTGAGGTGGCCTTTTTCCTGGAGCCCACAGAAACCAAAGGGACGCAGTACGTTCCAGGGCCTGCTGCCATAGTGGTAACCCCTCCCCAGCGAACAGACACTGATGGCTTTTCCTTGTGATATGTCATCAATGTATTTAGTGAGATAACTCTTGTAAAGGTCTCTTTTGACAAGACTATTATTGGGCAGATTATTGGCAATAAACGTTTGTACAAACACTTGTTCCCAATAACTGCCATGTGTAATGGTGCCGCCAAACACCTCTTTCATCAGGTGAAGTAATCGTTTATGTGGGCACCAAGATCATTGTTTCTGGGCAGCAGATCATGCTGTGTACTCAGCGATGTGGTCAATAAAGTGCAGTAGCGATCCCTTGTGCCCATACAATAAAAGTGATTGCCACAGCCGGCAATTATAGGGAAGAAACTAATGTCTGTAAAAAACTATATATACACATAACCATTTATATATAAAATATATATATATATATATATATATATATATATATATAATTGCAAAAAAGGGCAGCACTCCAGAAAGTAAAAGAAGAAAAAACTTTAATTACCCATATGTGGGACAGGCGACGTTTCGGCTCAATGTGTGAGCCTTTCTCAAGCCTGAGAAAGGCTCACACATTGAGCCGAAACGTCGCCTGTCCCACATATGGGTAATTAAAGTTTTTTCTTCTTTTACTTTCTGGAGTGCTGCCCTTTTTTGCAATTTTATATATATATATATATATATATATATATATATATATATATATATATATATATATATATATATATATATATATATTTTATATATATAAATGGTTTCTGGAGTGCTGCCCTTTTTTGCAATTTTATCTATTTGGATTGGCTTTATCCACATTGGGCCAGCTGCACCCATAGCTTTTCCTCTGACGGTGCTGCCACTGAACTTTTTTGTTTTTTTTATATATATATATATATATATATATATATATGTCTGTCGTTGCCGGCTCAGCCGATGCATGTGAATGCCCCATAGATCTAGCCATGATCTTGTATTGTCACGTTCAGATGACACCAGTAGGCCTTGGTGACAACAGAATTGGCTCTATAAACTGGTTCAGATGACACCAGTAGGCCTTGGTGACAACAGAATTGGCTCTATAAACTCTATAAATAAAGTGTGACAGCTGGGGGGGGGGGGGGGGGCAGTAACGGATTTCGCATTGAGGTCCTGGATCTTCCACTTACACCTCTAAATATCATTACTTGATCACTGTAGGTTCAAATGCATCCTGTTCCTGAAGCCAATGCCATGTTTTCAGTCATTTTCTATAGTTAATATGTTAATTTAGTAGAACTGTAGATTAATATGGCTTTTAACTTTCTAGGAGAGATCTGGCCAAAGTAAATTATTTTGAATTATCGATCCAGCAATGGTGCCAAGTTACAATTAAGTGTGCTGAATGTGAAATGACTAAGCAAAAATGTCATCAGATAGACTATAATACAGTTTTGAGGTATTCTGTGTTTAGAAGCTAAATTTTCAATTAAATATCTGATAGGAATCCGTACATATCAAATAAGGGTTTCTTCTGCCGACTCCCACCTATACATGCACGCTTAGCCAAAACATGAAAACAGCCACTAAAGTGGCAGAAGGCACTCGGGAAGCTCCTTTCTATAGAAAAATAGAGGAATTCACAATACATTGCAGATTGCTTCGGATCCGCAGCAAGGGATGCCCCTCTATGATATCTATGTCTTAATAGGTCATATGGACATACGTTGTCACTGTAAGCAACAAGTGACATTGGGGCAGCATTCATATTGTCCTGACTATGTTCTTTGTGCCTCTTATCTTGGCATATGTTTGGAATGAATAGGCCGGAATATGTTGGACCTCCACTAACAGTAGTATCATTCAATGTCTTTTTACAAGGACATAGTCTGCCCATTAAAGAGCATGTTGATCTTGATCAGTGATCGTTAAGTGCCAATAAACCAGTGATCGTTAAGTGACAATAAACCTTTATCTTCATATGGTTTGGGCAGCACATTCCCTGTTAATACTGGGCCATGTGCTGTTGACAAATGACCAGGCCTGAAAAGGCCTTAACCAATTCTACCCCCGGACAGTTTTCACCTTCCTGCCCAGGCCATTTCTTGCAAATCTGACATGTCACTTTATGTGGTAATAACTTTGGAACACTTTTATATATCCAAGCAATTCCGAGATTGTTTTCTCGTGACACTGTACTTCATGATAGTCATACATTTAAGGCTACTTTCACACTAGCGTTCGGAGCGGATCCGTCTGATGTTTCATCAGACGGATCCGCTCCGATAATGCAGACGTTCGCATCCGTTCAGAACGGATGCGTCTGCATTAAAACTTAGAAAATTTTCTAAGTGTGAAAGTTGTCTGAGTGGATCCGTTCAGACTTTACATTGAAAGTCAATGGGGAACGGATCCGCTTGAAGATTAAGCCATATTGTGTCATCTTCAAGCGGATCCGTCCCCATTGACTTACATTGTAAGTGTGGACGGATCCGCTCGCCTCCGCACGGCCAGGCGGACACCCGAACGCTGCAAGCAGCGTTCAGGTGTCCGCTCACTGAGCGGAGCGGAGGCTGAACGCTGGCAGGCGGATGCATTCTCAGTGGATCTGCCTCCACTGAGAATGCATTGGGGCCAGACGGATGCGTTCGGGGCCGCTCGTGAGCCCCTTCAAACGGTGCGCACGAGCGGACACCTGAACGCTAGTGTGAAAGTAGCCTTAGTCAATATATTTCACCTTTATTTATGAAAAAATCTCAAATTTAAAAAAAAAAAATGAAAAATTAGCAATTTTTAAAATTTCTATTTATCTGCTTTTAAAACCGAAAGGGATACCTCATACACTATATGTATTACTTAACATTCCCCATATGTCTACTTTATGTTGGAATCATTTCGTAAATGTCATTTTATTTTTTTAGGACTTTAGAAGCAAGTTTTACAATTTTTAAGAAAATTTAGAAAAACCCACTTTTTAAGGACAAGTTCAGGTATGAAATCACTTTGTGGGGCTTACATAGTGGAACCCCCCCCCCCATAAATGACCCCATTGTAGAAACTACACCCCTCAAGTTACCCAAAACTGATTTTACTAACTTTGTTAACCCTTTAGGTGTTCCACAAGAATTAAAGGAAAACTGAGATTAAATTTTCTAAATTTCACTTTTTTGGCAGATTTTTCATTTTAATCCATTTTTTCTTTAACACATCGAGGGTTAACAGCCAAACAATACTCCATATTACCCTGATTCTGCAATTTAAAGAAACACCCCACATGTGGTTGTAAACTGATGTTAGGGCACACGGTAGGACGCAGAAGAAAAGAAGCGCCATATGGTTTTTGGAAGGCAGATTTTGCTGGACTGATTTTTTAGATACCATGTCCCATTTGAAGCCCCCCTGATGCACCCTTACAGTAGAAACTTCCAAAAAGTGACCCTATTTTGGAAACTAGGGGATAAGGTGCCAGTTTTATTGGTACTATTTTGGGGTACATATGATTTTTAATTGCTCTATATTAAGTTTTTTGTGAGGCTAAGTAACAAAATAATGGCTATTTTGGCAATTTTTTTTATTTTTTTACAGCATTCATCTGACAGGGTAGATCATGTGCTATTTTTTTATAGAGCAGGTTGTTACACAAGGATATAAAATATGTCTACTTTGTTTCAGTTTTACATAATAAAGCATTTTTTTTTTTTTAAATTATGTTTTTGTGTCTCCATTTTCTGAACGCCATATTTTTTTTATATTTCTGCTGATCGTCTTTTGCAGGGGCTCGTTTTTAGCAGGAAGAGTTGATGTTTTTATCGGTACCATTTTTTGGTATATATGATTTTTTGATCATTCATTATTACACTTTATGGGGCAAGGTGACCCAAAAATTGGTTGTTTTGGCACAGTTTTTATTTATTTAATTTTACAGCATTTACCTGAGGGGTTAGGTCATGTGACATTTTTATAGAGCAGATTGTTACGGACGTGGCAATACCTAATATGTATACTTTTTCTTATTTATTTAAGTTTTGCACAAAAATAGCATTTTTGAAACCAAAAAAATGATGTTTTAGTGTATCCATAGTCTCATTTTTTGCGGTATGAGGTGACAATTTATTTAGTACTATTTTGGGGGGCATACACTTTTTTTTTTTTTTTTTTTTTATCTCTTGGTGTGCTTTTTTGGCACTGTTTTTATTTTCTTTTTTTAAGGTGTTCGCTGGAGGGGTTTAGGTCATGTGATATTTTTATAGAGAAGGTTGTTACGGATGCGGAAATACCTAATATGTCAACTTTTTTCATTTATTTCACTTTAACACAATAATAGCAGTTTTGAAGCAAAAAAAACATATTTTAGTGTCTCCATTGTCTGAGAGTCATATTTTTTTTTTTTTTTTTGACCGATTGTCTTAGGTAGAGTCTCATTTTTGTGGGATGAGGTGATGGTTTGGTACTATTTTGGGGAGCATAGGCCTTTTTGATCGCTTGGTGTTGCAATTTTTGTGTTGTAAGGTGACAAAAAATAGCATTATTTTTTTTTTTTTTTTACGGTGCTCAGCTGAGGGGTTAGGTCATGTGATATTTTTATAGAGCTGGTTGTTATGGACGCGGTGATACCTAATATGTATACTTTTTTTTAAATAGCATTTTTGAAAGAAAAAAATTATGTTTTAATATATATATATATAGATAGATATACAGCAAAAACGAAGGCAGCACTCCAAGTTTGTGAAAAAGGTGGAAGGTTTATTCACCCAACCAGCAGCAACGTTTCAGCTCTCTCTATGGAGCCTTTGTCCAGCTGCTCCATAGAGAGAGCTGAAACGTTGCTGCTGGTTGGGTGAATAAACCTTCCACCTTTTTCACAAACTTGGAGTGCTGCCTTCGTTTTTGCTGTATGTCTACAATCTGGACCTTGGTCACAGGTCTTATAAGGAGGACTTTTTGCACCCACATTTATTATTTTGAGTGCTGCTTCTTTTCTTTTCTCTTCTATATAGATAGATAGATAGATTTTTCTTATGTAGGGGCTAATTTTTTTTGCGGGATGAGGTTACAGTTTTTTATTGGTACCATTTTGTAGAACCTTTTTGATCACTTGGTGTTGCACTTTTTGTGATGTAAGGGGACATCACATATATTAGTGTTTATCAGACGGGGTGGATCATATGATATACTTATATAGCAAGTTATTACGGATGCAATGAGACCTAATATGTGTTTTGTTTTTTTTTTTATCTCTATTTCTGTCCCACTCTGGGACTTCAACTTTTGGGGGTATGATCTCCTTTGCAATGCATTACAATACATCTGTATTGTAATGCATTGCCTGTTAGTGTATAACTCAGTCTAATACACTAACAGGTTTCCAAGGAGATGAGCCTGGGGCTGGTTCTCCTCGGCCCCCGTAAAAGGCAGGTCCCGATTCCATGCAAGGCATTGGGCAGCCTGTGCACGGCATCGGGCTGCCTTCTCACTGCTGCCTCACTCGCCGCATGCACCTTCTATGCCGCGGTCAGCAGGGACCCAGCTATCAGGGACTGCCAGGCCCCTGCAGTGATCAGGCGCACACCGCTCCGGTGCCCGCCCGATCACAATGACACGATAGTACGTCAAGATGCGGCAAGTCACTTGCCGCCATGACGTACTATTATGTCATATGTTGGGAAGGGGTTAAAGAATGAATTCTTCAGGTATTACGGTCATGTGGATACCTAATATGTGTAGTCTCACTGGGAAAGCTGGTGACCCAATTACAAGGGGGAGTCCCGTTTGATCATGCTGTGATATGGAACTCGGCAATTAAAAGATTAACATCTAAGATTGGAGATTCAGGCTGTGATGCAGAAGCCTGATCCAACAACTGGGACTGTTAGTGACAGCAGGAGCGTTCCTGATGCCACAAGTCCCCTTCTACTGCAGCAACTCCAAAATACATTTCTGCAGACTGAGGCCCTGCAAACTGGCACTGGGCGACCGTAAAAGGGAATCTGTCAGCAGTTTTATGCTGCTAGGTTCTAACAGCTCGAGCGCATACCACGAAGTCCTCATTCATGAGCTCACGGCTCTCCCCACCCTCCTTGCCTCTGATTGACATTTTTTTTCCCATATGAATAAACAGCAGATGGGCAGGGAAAGCCAGGAGCTCATGAATATCAGGACTTGTTTGGTATGTGCTGGAGCTGTTTAGCACAAGATTTTAGCAGAATGGCTGGGTCAGTTAAAGAAAGTGACCCAGCATTTTGCTAAGAGGATCTTTCATTATTTTATGTTCCCATTAGTTAGGATACTATAAAGCTAGTGACAGATTTCCTTTAAGGGGTTAACGCTGAATAAAATCATTTGTAAGGGTGATTGGCTGCATTCGTATCAACAGGTTCACACAAATATTCTTTCCCGATCATGGGATAAAATAGAAAGGCCCTAAGAAAACTGGAATGATCTATATTACAGATAGCAGTAAGATTTATCGAAAGAAAATATACACACAAATTACAGAACATTTTTAGTTAAAACGTGTCTCTGGCTACATTCACATCCGGTTTTCCATTTTTCTGTTCTGTTGTAGGAACACAAAAGAAAAAGGCATTGCCATATCTATCATATGTTTATAACAAATAGCGTTCAATGGGGCTCATTAACTATAATGGGTTTCACTGAGTTTCCATCAGCGCAGCTTTTTTTTCGACAAAATATGATATTTTGTCTGGATTTTTTTTCTACAGAATCTTCGATGGAGGTCCATAACAGAACCTCAGATGAAAATGTGAACATAAACTTGGGTAACAATAAAAAAAAAAAATAATACACTACATTTCTCATTAGTTATCAACTAAAGCTGTAAAGTAGTTGTCGACTGCATTAAAAAGATAGGGGTCGATGAACTAACAGTAGCAAGGTTGAGTCATGTAATGAAGCAAAGTAAACAGTAAAATGTAAACGGCAAAGTACAGCATGCTGCTGTGTAAATTTACTACGTAAAAGTAAAGCAATCTATTTCTGCAGCCTATTCCCTCCCTAAGAGACAACATACAGCCAATGCCAAGCACATAGCTGACAGCAAGATAAAACAAGTTTTAAATTATTTTTGCGCTTTGACAGAGTAACTTATTGCTTTTTCGGGAAAATGGTTTTCCTGCTGCAGGGCTTGTGATACAGAATACCAGCTACATCCTGGAGCCATGTACATGTGGATATATCTGTATAATATAGTGTATAACATGTCTTTTGTATCTATTGCATATGAATAGGTTATTTACTTACAAATTGTATGCACATTTAACACTGTCTTGTTTAGGGTACAGACTACGCCCAGATTTACATGCAGAATATACATTTTCAAAATCTCATGTGCACAGTATGGAAATTTTCTCCACACAGAATTTCCCGCGGTGCGGATTTTGAAATACACAGCATCTGGGGCAAATGGCATCAAAATCTACAACAAAAACTGAAAATAACACATGCGGATTCTGGTGTAGATTTGGTGCACAAACAGAGAAGCTAAGAATCCACACAAACTACACTGCCTTGTGTATATATACCCTTAAAATGACCCCCCCCGGCTCATGTCAGCTGCACTTTTGGAGAGTGTGTACAGCATACTTGGGTATTTCTGGCTATTGGCATCTTCTCTCAAGCTGGATCCACTGGGGATAAGCTCACACCGCAGGTCCGTCAGCTAAAATCTATGGTGATTCGTTTTTATTGTCGAGGGAAACCACACTTATTTTAATCTAAAAAGCTCAGAAGCATGTGACAAGCCTGCCTACTTCCTTGTCACATTGGCATTTTACTATTCTAAACCCTTCCTGTCAAGCTTACAGGACTAGAGCTAGATATAACACGTAGACATACTGGTCAGCGTACAGTATGAGCATCTGTAAACTCAATGGGAAACCCCCCCCCCCCTCCCCCCAACCAACCCCCTTTCTCTGCAATCCACAGATAATAATGCTGTGCAGAAAATATGAAAACTGTCATATTCTAAAGCTGTCATGATATGGTATTCTTTTGGTCGTAGTATTATTTGATTATCCTCTCTGAGTCATAACTCTAGTTACTACATGTTCTTCCTAGGAGTGCTGTACATTTATAAAATGCCCCACTTGTACATCTGGTGATCAGTCCGCTATGTGACTCATCCATGTCTGGAATTACTTCTGATGATATCACTGCTTCAGTAAAGTAGAGAATAAAAGGGATAAAACAAATAAGAGTTTTAGGTCATAGGAGATACTAATCTACTAAACTACTGCAACAAGCCCTCAAAATACTGTACTACTACTACTTTATTAGGAAAGAGTTCTCAACCCACCCCATCTCTGTTTTTCTGTTTTACTCTCGCTAAGTTTCCTGTATGAGGACGAAATGAAACTTAAAACACATGAAGTTTTATTTAGATCATCGATGTTTCAGGAATATATTAGAACTAGATATTTGTGTAAAGTGGACTTGTGTGTGTGTTCAGCTATGCTTAGGCAAGATTTTGAAAGAAACAGGAAACCTGTCATCAGGTTAAAGCTGCCCTAAAATGTCAATCAAGGCAAGTCAGACAGGGAGAAGATAGAGAGTGTATATATATATATATACATACACACACACACTCACTCTATCACACCTAAAAGGTTGACCACAATGGAGCTAATAACACAACCGCTTACAGTTAGACAGTGACACATATTCCTGTTTTTATTTTCTGAATGTAGATTTTTTTTTTAAAACTTTTTGTACACGACTATGGGGGCAGCCATCTTGCCTGAGCTGCTTTACAGTAGCCACGTGGACCATAAAAGCAATAGACTGACTCTTCAACTACCTTGTTGTTTGGACTGTTAACATGGCAGACTGTCTTAGTTTGTTAAGATGGAAGCCTATGCCCACTGCTGCCCTGCTTCTCCGAGGAGTCACTTACTCCTCTTTCCAGGAAGAGAAAAAATAAACAAACCAGCACCTCCATAATGTATAGATATGAGAACGCAGGTGCACGCTACCTTGGCTGAAACACAAAACAATAGAACTACAAGTAACAGCACACTGCTTATCAAATGCACAAAGATATAAGCAAACGATGAATGCAAAATAAACTGCTTGGTTGCTATACTTACTCTTTTTTGCATATTATTGATCAAAAATATGTCGGGTCCATCTACCAGGGACATGGTGGCTTCCAACAGACGGTGCGTACTCTAACACATGCCTCTCCTAGGCTAACAGCCTACAATATGGGCAAAGTAGGACCCAGCTATAAGCTATAAGTTTACACTTAGTGAGCACATCTATTTTCAGGCCACATTGTGTATAAAGCTTTATTCACACGTCCGTGTCTGTGCTCAAATCCGTGAGCAGGTGGTCAGTGATGCATGCGTGAAGCTATCCATGAAGGATCCGTGTGCCCGTTTTTTGCTGTCCATGTTGCATCTGTGTTTCACTGACCCTGAACAGCTGAAAAATAATTTTCAAAGAATCTCTTCTTAATGATCCGTGAAACACTGATGCAACACGGATGGCATCCGTGGTTTTCACAGACCCATAGACAATAATGGGCATGATGGATCCGTGAACACGGACAAAATAGAGCATGCATCTATGCTAAAAACGCGAATCCATGGACCGTGCTAAAACACTGGAGAACACGTACAGCACATGTCCGTGAAACACTGACGTGTGAATGAGGCTTAATGGAGGAACGCTTTTCTGATAAGTGATTTCTGGGACTAACAATAATTTACAATCTTATATATTATGTAGTTGATGAACATATTGCATTACATAAACATGGATAGAAACACGTACCCGTTATCTTTGTTTCTGTTCCCAGTACAGTCCTTAAACTGTGAGCAGACAGTTACATAACGCGACCATGTACTGTGTCACTTCCCTTTTCTATATAACACATGCAGTCTGACTTTTTTGGTTGGTGCACGTAACTCAAGGAGGATGTCTACAAATTTGAAGCTGAGGCTATGCAAACGTGAACTCAAGATGACAGAATTTCATAGATCAATATGCTAAAATGTTGCTCGTCTTTGGAGATCTAATAGAAGAGTATCAGAAATTAAGGAGTGTTGTAGGGTATAGTTACTAAATGAAACAGAATGTCAAATATTGATTAGATACTCATACAGAAAATAAATTCCTGCTATATATCAAGGGAGTCATGGAAAGCTAGGAATAAAACTTAACTTTTGATCACCACATTAATATTAAATCACTTCATATTCCTCTAAAATATAACAAACATTGCTCATAATGGACCAAAAACAGCAACACATACAAATATACACAGCGGGGAGGGCGGGTATAATACCTCAACCCACAGGAACACCCTGATGGTGGGTGGCCTGTGGTCCCGTGCCTGCCCTATCACCCTCTCATTGCCTTAAATACTTCCAACGCGTTTCCCCAATTATTGATTGATCAGGGGGAAAAATATAGGGCAGAAAGTAGAAAATAATAAACAACAATTGGTCCAGAAGAACTGAATACCTGAAGCATTTGTTTATCAACACTCACATCAATCGTGATCAAACCTGAATCTCGGGGAAAAAAGTGGTTGTAACAGTTCCCAGTCCGATAGACAATTATCAATATGTGTGTAATCAACCAGTGTAGGATTTAAAATGTAGATGTTAATCCATAGGCAGTTAGAGCACATACGTGAGACAGCCAGATATTGGTTTCAGACATCAATGATCAAAGCTCAACACATATAATTGATAGCTGGCCAGAACAGATAGAAAAATCATCAGGTTTATGTTTATAAAATACCAAGTAACCTGCGGTATAGTTAAAAAGCCCCTATCAATTAAGCCCTGTACATCACTAAGCTGGATACATATATTTGATTGCTAGCCCGGGACGAATAAAGTATAGAGGTATAATTAAAAAGCCCGATACATATAAAAGCTCAATACATGTATATAGATAAAGCCCAGTACATATCAAAACTCTATACATATATTCAATTGCTGGCCTTAAGCAGATAGAATCAACCTCCGGCTAATGTTTATGTATCAAAAGGTTGCCGGAGGTCTGATTAGAAGGCTGCAATGAATAAAGCACATACATGATAAGTCATGTTAAAACTACAATTAATGGTCCTAAGGACCTCTCACGTGTAGAGTTGAGCGAACACCTGGATGTTCGGGTTCGAGAAGTTCGGCCGAACTTCCCGGAAATGTTCGGGTTCGGGATCCGAACCCGATCCGAACTTCGACCCGAACCCGAACCCCATTGAAGTCAATGGGGACCCGAACTTTTGGGCACTAAAAAGGCTGTAAAACAGCCCAGGAAAGAGCTAGAGGGCTGCAAAAGGCAGCAACATGTAGGTAAATCCCCTGCAAACAAATGTGGATAGGGAAATGAATTAAAATTAAAATTAAAAAAATAAAAATGAACCAATATCAATTGGACAGAGGTCCCATAGCAGAGAATCTGGCTTCACGTCAGCAGAGAATCAGTCTCTTCATGCCATAGCAAAGAATCTGGCTTCATGTCAGCAGAGAATCAGTCTCTTAATGCCATAGCAGAGAATCTGGCTTCATGTCAGCGCAGAATCTGTCTTCATGTCATAGCAGAGAATCAGGCTTCACGTCACCCACCACTGGAACAGGCCACTGTCACACATTTAGGCCCAGGCACCCAGGCAGAGGAGAGAGGTCCCGTAACAGAGAATCTGGCCTTATGTCAGCGCAGAATCTGTCTTCATGTCATAGCAGTGAATCAGGCTTCACGTCACCCACCACTGGAACAGGCCACTGTCACACATTTAGGCCCCGGCACCCAGACAGAGGAGAGGTTCATTCAACTTTGGGTTGCCCCGCAATATAATGGTAAAATGAAATTAAAAATAGTATTGAATGAGGAAGAGCCCTGGAGTAGAATAATATATTGTTAAGGGGAGGTAGTTAATATCTAATCTGCACAAGGGATGGACAGGTCCTGTGGGATCCGTGCCTGGTTCATTTTTATGAACGTCAGCTTGTCCACATTGGCTGTAGACAGGCGGCTGCGTTTGTCTGTAATGACGCCCCCTGCCGTGCTGAATACACGTTCAGACAAAACGCTGGCCGCCGGGCAGGCCAGCACCTCCAAGGCATAAAAGGCTAGCTCTGGCCACGTGGACAATTTGGAGACCCAGAAGTTGAATGGGGCCGAACCATCAGTCAGTACGTGGAGGGGTGTGCACAGGTACTGTTCCACCATGTTAGTGAAATGTTGCCTCCTGCTAACACGTTCCGTATCAGGTGGTGGTGCACTTAGCTGTGGCGTGTTGACAAAACTTTTCCACATCTCTGCCATGCTAACCCTGCCCTCAGAGGAGCTGGGCGTGACACAGCTGCGTTGGCGACCTCTTGCTCCTCCTCTGCCTTCGCCTTGGGCTTCCACTGGTTCCCCTGTGACATTTGGGAATGCTCTCAGTAGCGCGTCTACCAACGTGCGCTTGTACTCGCGCATCTTCCTATCACGCTCCAGTGTAGGAAGTAAGGTGGGCACATTGTCTTTGTACCGGGGATCCAGCAGGGTGGCAACCCAGTTGTCCGCACACGTTAAAATGTGGGCAACTCTGCTGTCGTTGCGCAGGCACTGCAGCATGTAGTCGCTCATGTGTGCCAGGCTGCCCAGAGGTAAGGACAAGCTGTCCTCTGTGGGAGGCGTATCGTCATCGTCCTGTGTTTCCCCCCAGCCACGCACCAGTGATGGGCCCGAGCTGCTTTGGGTGCCACCCCGCTGTGAACATGCCTCATCCTCATCCTCATCCTCCTCCTCCTCCACCTCCTCCTCATCCTCGTCCTCCAGTAGTGGGCCCTGTCTGGCCACATTTGTACCTGGCCTCTGGTGTTGCAAAAAACCTCCCACTGAGTCACTTCGAAGAGACTGGCCTGAAAGTGCTAAAAATGACCCCTCTTCCTCCTGGGCCACCTCCTCTTCCATCATCGCCCTAAGTGTTTTCTCAAGGAGACATAGATGTGGTATTGTAACGCTGATAACGGCGTCATCGCCACTGGCCATGTTGGTGGAGTACTCGAAACAGGGCACACAGGTCTTGCATGGAGGCCCAGTCATTGGTGGTGAAGTGGGTCTGATCCACAGTGCGACTGACCCGTGCGTGCTGCAGCTGAAACTCCACTATGGCCTGCTGCTGCTCGCACAGTCTGTCCAGCATATGCAAGGTGGAGTTCCACCTGGTGGGCACGTCGCATATGAGGCGGTGAGCGGGAAGGCCGAAGTTACGCTGTAGCGCAGACAGGCGAGCAGCGGCAGGGTGTGAATGCCGGAAGCGCGAACAGACGGCCCGCACTTTATGCAGCAGCTCTGACATGTCGGGGTAGTTGCGAATGAACTTCTGCACCACCAAATTCAGCACATGTGCCAGGCAAGGGATGTGCGTCAAACCGGCTAGTCCCAGAGCTGCAACGAGATTTCGCCCATTATCGCACACCACCAGGCTGGGCTTGAGGCTCACCGGCAGCAACCACTCGTCGGTCTGTTGTTCTATACCCCGCCACAACTCCTGTGCGGTGTGGGGCCTGTCCCCCAAACATATGAGTTTCAGAATGGCCTGCTGACGTGTACCCCGTGCTGTGCTGAAGTTGGTGGTGAAGGTGTGTGGCTGACTGGATGAGCAGGTGGAAGAAGAGGAGGAGGAAGCTGAGTAGGAGGAGGAGGAGACAGGAGGCAAAGAATGTTGCCCTGCGATCCTTGGCGGCGGAAGGACGTGCGCCAAACAGCTCTCCGCCTGGGGCCCAGCCGCCACTACATTTACCCAGTGTGCAGTTAGGGAGATATAGCGTCCCTGGCCGTGCTTACTGGTCCACGTATCTGTGGTTAGGTGGACCTTGCCACAGATGGCGTTGCGCAGTGCACACTTGATTTTATCGGACACTTGTTTGTGCAGGGAAGGCACGGCTCTCTTGGAGAAGTAGTGGCGGCTGGGAACAACATACTGTGGGACAGCAAGTGACATGAGCTGTTTGAAGCTGTGTGTGTCCACCAGCCTAAATGACAGCATTTCATAGGCCAGTAGTTTAGAAATGCTGGCATTCAGGGTCAGGGATCGAGGGTGGCTAGGTGGGAATTTACGCTTTCTCTCAAATGTTTGTGAGATGGAGAGCTGAACGCTGCCGTGTGACATGGTTGAGATGCTTGGTGACGCAGGTGGTGGTGTTGGTGGTACATCCCATGTTTGCTGGGCGGCAGGTGCCAACGTTCCTCCAGAGGCGGAGGAAGAGGCCGAGGCGGCGGCGGCAGCAGCAGAAGAGGCCGAGGCGGCAGCAGCAGAAGAGGTAGCAGGGGGAGCCTGAGTGACTTCCTTGTTTTTAAGGTGTTTACTCCACTGCAGTTCATGCTTTGCATGCAGGTGCCTGGTCATGCAGGTTGTGCTAAGGTTCAGAACGTTAATGCCTCGCTTCAGGCTCTGATGGCACAGCGTGCAAACCACTCGGGTCTTGTCGTCAGCACATTGTTTGAAGAAGCTGCCTTTGGGGTGCTCGGTCCCAGATGGCGGCGGTCAGTAGCAGGCGGAGTCTCTTGGCGGCGGGTGTTCTGATTTTGCCCACTTCTCCCTCTTTTGCTACGCTGTTGGCTCGGTCTCACCACTGCCTCTTCCTCCGAACTGTGAAAGTCAGTGGCACGACCTTCATTCCATGTGGGGTCTAGGACCTCATCGTCCCCTGCATCGTCTTCCACCCAGTCTTGATCCCTGACCTCCTGTTCAGTCTGCACACTGCAGAAAGACACAGCAGTTGGCACCTGTGTTTCGTCATCATCAGAGACGTGCTGAGGTGGTATTCCCATGTCCTCATCATCAGGAAAAATAAGTGGTTGTGCGTTAGTGCATTCTATCTCTTCCACCCCTGGGGAAGGGCTAGGTGGATGCCCTTGGGAAACCCTGGCAGCAGAGTCTTCAAACAGCATAAGAGACTGCTGCATAACTTGAGGCTCAGACAGTTTCCCTGATATGCATGGGGGTGATGTGACAGACCGATGGGCTTGGTTTTCATGCGCCATCTGTGCGCTTTCTGCAGAAGACTGGGTGGGAGATAATGTGAACGTGCTGGATCCACTGTCGGCCACCCAATTGACTAATGCCTGTACCTGCTCAGGCCTTACCATCCTTAGAACGGCATTGGGCCCCACCAAATATCGCTGTAAATTCTGCTGGCTACTGGAACCTGAGGTAGTTGGTTCACTAGGACGTGTGGCTGTGGCAGAACGGCCACGTCCTCTCCCAGCACCAGAGGGTCCACTAACACCACCACGACCATGTCCACGTCCGCGTCCCTTATTAGATGTTTTCCTCATTGTTCCCGTTCACCACAATTTTGAGAATGGCAAATTTGGGAATGCTTTTTCAACCCAGAACAAAAAGTGTGCTTTTA
Source organism: Bufo bufo (assembly GCF_905171765.1). Classification (NCBI taxonomy): domain Eukaryota; kingdom Metazoa; phylum Chordata; class Amphibia; order Anura; family Bufonidae; genus Bufo; species Bufo bufo. Next base: position 568,479,459 of record NC_053389.1, on the reverse strand, counting down.
CGGTCACTACAAATAACTTGACCAGCTAAAACAGTGCAGATTTGGTTGAATAGAGATGTGAGACCTGTTTTTTTTTGCGCTGTGTGACAGGTATAGGTTTAATCACAGAATCACACTTCTATCAGCATGCTAGTGTGTGTCTTAGGTTTTTCTGAATGACACTATCAATACCTTCAATGTAAGATTTTCTTTTTGGGATAGATTTCAAGTAGGCCTCAAATACCAGAAACTAGTTATTTTGAAAATGGCAAATTTGGGAATGCTTTTTCAACCCAGAAAAAAAAGTGTGCTTTTACGGTCAATACAAATAACTTGACCAGCTAAAACAGTACAGATTTGGTTGAATAGAAATGTCAGGTCTATTTTTTAGGCGCTGGGTGACGGGCTCAACTTGCCCCTGATGTAATATATGGCCAAAAAATAACCACACTGTTGATGTTTAAATGCACTTGGGTGACACAGGCTCAGCCTGCACCAGATGTAGTATATGGCCAAAAAATAATCAGACTGTTGATGGTTAAATGCACTTGGGTGACACAGGCTCAGCCTGCAGCTGATGTAGGATATAGCACAAAATAACCACATTATCGATGGTTAAATACACTTGGGTGACACAGGCTCAGCCTGCAGCTGATGTAGTATATGCCCAAAAAATAACCAGAATGTTGATGGTTAAATGCACTTCGGTGACACAGGCTCAGCCTGCAGCTGATGTAGGATATAGCACAAAATAACCACACTATCGATGGTTAAATACACTTGGTGATAGCTCGTGCTGGCGCACCACAAGTCACAAAATGGCCGCCGATCACCCCAGAAAAAAAGTGATCTAAAAACGCTCTGGGCAGCCTCAAAAAAGTGAGCAAGTCAATAATAGCACTTCAATGATCCACAGCTGCAGATCGATCACAGAATGAAGTCTTTTGGAGGAGTTAATCTGCCTAATCTCGCCCTAACGTCGCAGCTGCAACCTCTCCCTATACTGATCATAGCAGAGTGACGTGCGGCGCTACGTGACTCCAGCTTAAATAGAGGCTGGGTCACATGGTGCACTGGCCAATCACAGCCATGCCAATAGTAGGCATGGCTGTGATGGCCTCTTGGGCCAAGTAGTATGACGCTTGTTGATTGGCTGCTTTGCAGCCCTTCAAAAAGCGCCAAGAAAGCGCCGAACACCGAACCCGGACTTTTACGAAAATGTTCGGGTCCGTGTCACGGACACCCCAAAATTCGGTACGAACCCGAACTATACAGTTCGGGTTCGCTCATCCCTACTCACGTGTACAGTAGATGTTAGACTGCCATGGCGATTGCGGCGTGGTCCACCTCGATATGGATGTACAACCCGTATCGGGTCGTACCTCCCCTTTATAGTGCACGGGCATGTGGAACATCCGGTGAGTGGAGCGCACGCCTGGTACACGTGGAACGGGAAGAACAGTTGCGCTCCAATAAATGGAACGCAACGTGCGTTCCACAAGCAAAAGGGTAAATCAGATAGGGCGCAAAACAAACATGAAGACGTCTCCTGAGGTACAATAATGGTGAAACGCAAATGCACCCTCGGGGTAATACACTATGTCGTAGAGGGTGACCTGTCCACATCACAGCACTGGTGATGCCTTGACAAGATAATGAAAATAACATATTGAAAAGGGAATCCTTAAACCAGAGACTCAGATAGGTCAATGATAATCATGAAAGAGTGTGTTTTATTTCAGGCTAAAACAGCCTCACAGAGTATATAACAACCAGAAGAGCAATTAACACAAATGAAGTGGCTAATGCATATATATAGATAAGGAAAACCAAATGTTGCTAAGGGTAACCAGAAATCACAATAAAAGATAATACTTCAAGACGCGTGCGCCGATATGAATGACCAGATTATGCACCCCATTCTATATAGATCTGAAGAACAATTGGCCAAAATAAGTCACTCCCATACCAGAGACACCTGGAAAATATTATCACAAAAAGCACAAAAAAGTTAGTCTTTCGTTTAAACCAAGAGGAGACTGGGATCTAAAATGGTAGATCCATTCGGACTCCTTTTGTAGAATCAGTCGATTCCAGTCACCCCTCCTCTGGGATTCCTTGACAAGTTCCAATATCCGAGAATCTAAGGACCTCAGGTTCTCCCCCCATGTACTTCTAACACATGATTAGCCACTAGTGTATAGTTTTTTTTAATGACATCATTGACGTGTTCACACACTCTTCGTCACAGTTCTCTATATGTTTTCCCTATGTAGTCCTTTGGACATGAACATTTGCACAGATATACCACTCCCTTCCTTCTACAATTAATGAAGTCCTTGATTATACATTTACATCCAGTGGTAGAGCAAGTGTTGGTTTTGGTTTTGGAAATAAAGCTACAGGCTCTACATCTGCCGCATTTAAACATTCCTAAGGGCCTGCGATCAAGCCATGTGGCCACCTGTTTATGGCTGGAATAATGACCGAGACAGTCCCGCACGCTCCGCCCTTTACGGAAAGTGATGCTCGGTCGTGGAGGGATCGCACCAATGAGATCTGGGTCCATTAGTAAAATGGGCCAGAATTCGTTTAGGATATTCCTAATCTCCTTATTTGCTGTATCAAAGGTAGAAATAATGTGAATAATGTTATCATCCTGGCCTTGCCATTGGATTTTTGGATTTAACAATTCATTTCGGTCCTGATCCCATGCATATTTTAAATGCTTCTCTGAGGACAGATGCTGGATAACCCCTATCTTTGAATCTGTCCCGAAGTTTTCTTGATTCCTGATGGAATTCTAAGCAATTTCGCAACTTCTTAAGAGCCGGGGATAGTAACTAGACCAATGTAACAGACTGTTAGGCTGACCACTATGGTTTTTAGAAAACCTACGGCTACTATCGGCTTGTTTAGTCACTTCCCCATCAAGAAAGGTGATTCTATGGTCACTATGTTCATACGTAAAGGAGAGGCCAATACTGTTAGTATTTAAGATATTCACAAATTCCTTTGGTTCATTAAGGTTCCCTTTTCATATCAGAAAAACATCATCAATATATCGAGTCCAAAACCCTATCTTCTCTGTCCACCATACTGGACTATCCGGAAAGACACAGGTGTCCTCCCACCAGCCCAGGAGGAGATTTGCATATGAGAGTGCACAAGGGCTCCCCATAGCGGTCCCCCTAAGCTGGTGGTAGAAGTGACCATCAAATAGAAAACAATTGTGTGTCAACACAAACTCCAACAAATCCACCACAAATTGATTGTGGCTATTAAATTGGACACCTCGGGTTTTAAAAAAATTGGAGGTGGCCCTCAGGCCCTCGACATGCGGGATAGAAACATATAGAGAACTGTGACGAATTGTGTGTGTATCATAAAACCTGCTGAGCTGTGTATCTAAACCTTTATGCACACGATCGTATCCATTTTGCGATCCACATTTTTTGCAGTCCCATTGAGTTCTATGGATTTGAGGTCCTTATTTTGAAGACCAGAATAGGATATGTTCTGTCTTTACTGGAACTGACATACGAATGTAAAAAACACACTGATGACGTCCATGTGCTTTACATAGTTACATAGTCAATATGGTTGAAAAAAGACATACGTCCATCAAGTTCAACCAAGGGATAGGTGGGGACGCGAATCCCAGAAGGAAGTGAGACTCAGATTTCTACACGTTTTCATAAGCATTAATGTTTTTTACTTTTAAGAATTCGTCTAAACCCTTTTTGAAACTGTCCACTGTTCCTGCTGTGACGACGTCCTGAGGAAGTCTATTCCACAGATTCACAGTTCTCACAGTAAAGCAGCTTTGACGCTTCTGGAGACTGAACTTTTTCTTCTTCTTTTGAGCACATTTTACATGGAACAGCTTTTCGCCGTATTTTTTGTATGGCCCATTTATATATTTGTATAGGTTAATCATGTCCCCCCCTTAGACGTCTCTTCTCAAGACTAAATAAATTTATTTCTTTTAATCTTTCTTCATAACGAAGACCCTCCATGCCCCTTATCATTTTAGTCGCTCTCCCCTGTACTTTTCCAGCTGCAGTGCATCCTTTCTATGGACTGGTGCTTAGGAACTGGACTGCGTATTCCAGATGAGGCCGCACCAGCGCTTTGTAAAGTGGTAGTATTACATCCCTGCCCCGCGAGTCCAATGCATGACAATATCCGGATGGCCTTAAAAGCAGCTGATTGACATTGTATGCTGTAATTTAATCTACCATCCACAAGGACATCCAAATCCTTCTCTATAAGTGACTCTCCTAGTGCTACATCACCTAGGACATATGAAGCACAGAAATTATTACTACCAAGATGCATAACTTTACATTTGTCCACATTGAACCTCATTTGCCAAGTTGATGCCCAATCACTCAGAGTGTTCAAGTCAGCTTGTAGTTTGTGGACATCTTCCATAGACTGTACAGTTCTACACAGCTTAGTGTCATCTGCAAAAATAGATATGGTGCTATTAATCCCGTCCTCAATATCATTAATAAATAGATTAAATAATAAAGGGCCCAGCACTGAACCTTGGGGTACACCACTTATAACCTGGGACCATTCTGAATAGGAATCATTGACCACAACTCTCTGGACACGGTCCTTCAGCCAGTTTTCAATCCAATTACAAACTATACTTTCCAAGCCTATAGACCAGTGATGGCAAACCTTTTAGAGACCAAGTGCCCAAACCGCAACCCCAAAACCCCCTTATTTATCGCAAAGTGCCAACGTGGCAAGTTATCCTGAATCCTACAGTCCAATATAGTATATCTTTCATGTACTTTATCAGTAGTAGCTATAATAGCCTGTCTACATTCAGTGCGCTGCCTGTGCTGTTCATGGTGCGTCCTGCGCTGATGAATGGCAGGAAAGGTCTAAGGCATATTGGTACACTCAGACTTTTTCCAGGGTGTGGGTGCCCACAGAGAGGGCTCCGAGTGCCGCCTCTGGCACCCGTGCCATAGGTTCGCCACCACTGCTATAGACCTTACTTTACTTATTAAGCATCTATGAGGGACCGTATCAAAAGCCTTTGCAAAATCCAGAAACACTACATCCACAGCCGCCCCTCTGTCCAGGCTACTACTCACCTCCTCATAAAAAAACAAATCAGGTTTGTCCTTGGTAAACCCATGCTGGTTATCACTTATAATATTATTTATAGTCGCATACTCCTGTATATAGTCCCTTAAGAGTTCTTCAAATATTTTTCCCAAAACAGAAGTTAAACTAACTGGTCTATAATTACCTGTGGAGGACCTTGATCCTTTTTTGAATATGGGCACCACGTTTGCCCTGTGCCAACCACTTGGCACTGTACCAGTCCCTAGAGAATCCTTAAAAATTATAAACAGGGGCACAGCAATGACTGAACAGAGCTCTTTAAGCACTCTTAGGTGTACTCCATCTGGACCCGGAGCTTTGTTCACATTTACCCAATTTAACTTCTCTTGGACCATATCTACAGTTAGCCAATTGAGTATATTACTGGATGTACTAACAACCCCGGCGCCACAGATATCAGCTGCTTTCTCTTTTTTTGTATATACAGTGCTAAAAAACCAATTTAGGAACTCTGCCTTTTCCTTATCTTCAGTAACTACCCCCCCCCCCTCCCCCTTTACCATTATTTAGTGACCTACCATGCTCAGACCTAGGTTTTTTAGCATTTATATATGTAAAAATAACTTTTTGGGATTTGTTTTGCTTTCTTTTGCTACCTGCTGTTCGTTTTGTATCTTTGCTAATTTTATCTCCTTTTTGCAGATTTTATTAAGCCCTTTGTAATCTTCAAATGCTACAGCTGACCCCTCAGATTTCTATTTTTTAAATGCCCTCTTTTTGTCCTATATTGCACTTTTTACAGTAGCTGTAAACCATAGGGGTTTTAATTTTAGCCGTTTATATTTGTTACCTAAAGGGATACATTTTTTAGTGCAATTACTCAATGTGGATTTGAAGCTCTCCCATTTATCCTCAGTATTCCACGGTGCCCCTATAACAGTGACATCCACGGTGCCCCTATAACAGTGACATCCACGGTGCCCCCATAACAGTAGCATCCACAATGCCCCCATAACAGTGACATCCACAGTACCCCCATTCTGCCATCCGGTGCCCCCTTGTTTGCCATCCAGTTCCCCCATTGTGCCATCTATTGCCCCCTTGTGCCACCCATTACGCTCATCGTGCCATCCAGTGCACCTTTTTGCCATCCAGTGCACCTTTTTGCCATCCATTGCCCCCATTGTGCCATCCAGTGCCCTCTGTTTGCTATCCAGTGCCCCCTTGTGCCATCCAGTGCCCCCTTGTGACATCCAGGGCCCCCATGTGACATCCAGGGCCCCCATTGTGCCATCCAGTGCCCCCTGTTTGCCATCCAGTTCCCCCCTTGTGTCATCCAGTGCCCCTGTTTGCCATCCAGTGCCCCTGTTTGCCATCCAGTGCCCCTGTTTGCCATCCAGTGCCCCTTGTGCCATCCATTACGCTCATCGTGCCATCCAGTGCCCCTGTTTGCCATCCAGTGCCCCTGTTTGCTATCCAGTGCCCCCTTGTGCCATCCAGTGCCCCCTTGTGCCATCCAGTGCCCTCATTGTGTCATCCAGTGCCCTCATTGTGTCATCCAGTGTCCCTGTTTGCCATCCAGTGCCCCTGTTTGCCATCCATTGCCCCCTTGTGACATGCACAGCATAGCAATCAGCCTCTGTGGCTGATCGCTATGCTGTCACATAGAAGCCTGTACACTGCAGAGAGCGGCCGGCAATACCACGCATTATGATTTAGCACCGTGCGCTTGCGTTGTAAGTGAAGACGGCCGGGCGAAGCTTTCTTTTGCAGGAGGCAGTGACGTCATTCATGACGATCCGTCTCCTGCACAAGAAGAGAAGAGAAGACCGGAAGAGAAGAAGACGGAGACTCACTGGAAGACAAGAAAGCCCGATAGGAGCAGTCACATGACCGGGTGGTGGATCTTGGAACCGGCTGCACTGTGGAAGGTAAGTATGTGCTCAATAATCTTTCCTCCACTTTTAATAAAAAAAAAAAAAAAAAAGGTTAAGCCCGGATAACCCCTTTAATTGATTGCGGCTTTTTGACTATACCGCAGGTTACTTGGTATTGTATAAACATAAACCTGATGATTTTTCTATCTGTTCTGGGCCAGCTGTAACGGGGCGCCGAAGGCGCACTCTGTCTCTCATCAGCCGCAGACCTGCTGCTTAGCTTCGGGAGCGAGGATCTGTGTTCGGCCTCGTTCCCAGGGTGGCTTTTGCTAGCTGGGAGGCTCCCTGCTCCTAGGTCTGCCTTGAGCGCCGAGCTGATCACTCGGTGCTCGACTTGTCTGTCTGTCAGTCATGTGACGCTGGCCACGTCACATGACCCTCACTCCCCACTATGAATACAGGCAACCTGCTGGCTACAGGTTGCCTGTAATTTTGGTCCATTTAGGCTGTGTATTATTATTGTTATTAAGCTAACCTTTGGATTTGATCCTTGATCTGCTTCCTGACACCTCTTCTGCCTGCTCCCTGAACCTTGACGCTACCTCTCGGATTTTGACCTCAGCTTGCTTTTGGATTTTGTCTTTGCCTCTTCTCTTGTACTGACGTGACCTCCCGGATTGTGACCTCGGCCCGCTCTCGGATCTGTCTCGGTCTCCTCCCTCGTACTGAGGTGACCTCCTGGACTGACCCCGGCTAGTTGGCCCGCCTCGCCCTTCTGTTTTTGGTGGTACCTTGCTTGTTCCACCTCACTGTCCGCTCGAGTGCTTCCTCTCGTTGGCTGTCCACTTCCCTGCTGTCTCTATCTCTCTGCTTGCACTTACTCAGGTCAGGGGCTGTCGCCCAGTTGCGCCCCGTCACCTAGGGCAGGTGGTACAAGTAGGCAGGGACAGGGGACCGGGTGGCAGCTCAGAGCGGAGGTGCACCCCCTATCTTTATACCCGTGACGCTACCCCGTGACAGCCAGCTATCAATTATATGTGTTGAGCTTTGATAATTGATGTCTGAAACCAATATCTGTCTGTCTCACGTATGTGCTCTAACTGCCTATGGATTAACATCTACATGATCAATCCTACACTGGTTGATTAGACATATATTGATAACTGTCTATCGGACTGGGAACTGTTACAACCACTTTTTCCCGAGATTCAGGTTTGATCGCGTGTATCGATTTGATGTGAGTGTTGATAAACAAATGCTTCAGGTATTCATATGTTAACAGAGGTATTTGTATCTTCAACTTTTTTGCGGTTCAATTACCAGTTAATAACCGTGTAGTTCTTCTGGACCAATTGTTTATTATTTTCTACTTTCTGCCCCATATTTTTTCCCCTGATGAACCAATAATTGGGGAAACACGTTGGGAGTATTTAGGGCAATGAGAGGGTGAGATAGGGCAGGCACGGGACCACAGGCCACCTACCATCAGGGTGTTCCTGTGGGTTGAGGTATTATACCCGCCCTCCCCTCTGTGTATATTTGTATGTGTTGCTGTTTTTGGTCCATTGTGAGCAATGTTTGTTATATTTTAGAGGAATATGAAGTGATTTAATATTAATGTGGTGATTAAAAGTTAAGTTTTGTTCCTAGCTTTCTTTGACTCCCCTATAGTTACTAAATGCTATGCATCAAAGAAAGAATGTGTAATTTACACCACATCTCTAAAATGTTATTAAGGCCTGAGCCTAATGCTGTTCTAAATAGTGCAATATTCTAAACCAAAATTTTAATACTACACAATTAGATTACACAAAAGAGAATCCCCCCCAATGACACTTGCAGATACAGGAACAACAGCTCCTCAATAGGAGGGTTCATATAAGAGCAGCCTGGTAGTTTAGCTTTCTGTCCACAAAGCGGTTGTCCGAGTTAAATTCTAATAGTAAAGGCAGGGAAGGTGTTAAAATAATAGAATGCTTACTCACCAGTTCAAGCTCAGGGGCACCACTCTGATACACCATGCCACTGCAGCCAGTGATTGGCTGCACTGGTCATTTGTGGTATACGGTTAAGTCAATGCTCCAGTCATGTAGACAAAGCTTAACTGGGAGGACTGGAGCAGCAGTGCTTAATTGTAGAGTATGCATACTTTTGTTATTTTAACACCTTTTCTGCCTTTCTCCATTTTTTACTTGGACAACCCCTTTAGGGCTCATGCACACAAATGTATTTTCTTTCCATGTTCATTCCGTTTCCGTATGTCCGTATTTCCGTTCCGCAAAAAAATAGAACATGTCCTATTATTGTCCGCATTATGGACAAGGATAGAACTGTTCTGTTAGGGGCCAGCTGTACACGGACGTCATCCGTATTTTTTGCGGATCCACAAAACGCATACGGTCGTGTGCATAAGCCCTTAAATGGGTTTTATGTCCAAACAGCTAAACCCCTGTCACCAAACACTTTGCTGGTCTTTATCGCTAGCTGCATTGGTGTCGTTTTGCCATCACTGATGGCTTCGCTGGTGCCAAGTAAACAAAGACCCGGTGGGAGACCAGGGAAGCGGCAATGCAGTATTATAACTCTTTTTTTGTTATTTTATAGCATTGTGAGCTGTTTAGAAGAAAATTCATGGGGCTAAAAAACTCTTAACTGCATTCATACATTTAATGTTTGCTTGGAGCCATCCTTTTAACTAGATGCAAACATTTCTTTACATGAAAACCACAAAGCATATAGACAAATAATGCTTAACTACATATATTGGGGCAAATTTACTATTTAAATTTCTGGTATACTTGCACTGCAGCTCATTTATTAATCATTTTAGATTAACAAGGGACGTGGCTTGACAAAAGGGAGCGTGGCTTAAAATGTGCCATCGAACGCTAAGAAAAGTGTCAAAAATGTGGTGCAACAAAGTTTCCTAGCATCTTTTCCTCCCTTTTTCCTCTTTTTTGATCACAGCATGCCCTGAGTATGGCATATTCCCCCATTTTTCCCATAGAATACCTTATAGGAAAGAAAAATTTGAAAAAAATGTCTGGCTAAAAAAAAAAGACATAATAATGCAAAAAACACGAGAATTTCAATTTTTACAAGCCCAAAAAAGTGCCATGTGAAAGACATACGGGGAGATTAATCAAACTGGTGTAAAGTATAACTGGTTTAGTTTCCCATAGTAACCAATCAGATTCTGCCTTAATTTTTTACTGCTCCTCTGGAAAATGAAAGGTGGAATCTGATTGGTTGCTATGGGAAACTAAGCCAGTTCTACTTTACACCAGTCTGATAAATCTGCCTCATAGTGTGGAAGCACCCGCACCCTAAAGGAAACCTACAGAGTAGTTGTGTATTAGATGACCATCATCTCAAAATGTGCTTCACATCTTCATTAATTGTTCTGTATATGATTGTTAGCTGGAATTTGTGCCATGTAAATGGTAATTAGGCCAATAACCATTTAATGTAGGCAATGCACATGCTACACGGCCTTCATGGGAAATTCATTCCAGCTGTAGCAATTCTCTAATTCTTGATTATTATCTGACCAGGCAGAAGTATTTGTTAGTTTATAGGTTTTTAAGTTTGCTATTTTAATGTTTTATTGTCCAGGATTTACCATGCTTCCAACAGAACACTACATCTAGGCTCTCATGGAAATATAAATGTCAATTTCTACATGTTGGTTTGAGTAAATTTCCCAGTGGAATTTTCTGTCACTAATAGGCTTTCATATAGATGCCAAGCCTCAGGCTTCATTTACTATTGCCTGAAGATCATGTCACATATGCTTTTTAATGGACGTCATGATAAATACCCCCATTAATATTTTTACACAGTGATTTTGCTATTTGGGGAACATGGGTTCACTGAGGAAAAATCCCTGGAATGAAGTTAATTTCTCAGACAGTGTCCACGCTTGTCCTGGCAGGCAATGTGTCACAGCTGCGCAGCATAGGAAGACTAGTCCCTCTTGTCTTTAGAGCATTTGCCAGAATAGATGACTAATTGAGACAAGACCTCGTGCAGCAGTTGTAAGACCTGGTCACAGCAAAGACATCAGCACTGGATGAATTTTACATTAGAAAATCTTGGGATATTAATAGAAAAGAACACGGGGGGCAGAGAGAGGAGGAAGAAAAGATTGCATCTTCCTGTATTCAATTAGATTAGCCCATAGGCACCATTAACAGCAATCATTTAAACCTTGGCAGTGGAGAAAGCAACACCAATATAGACAGTGTAATATTTCTCGGCTTCACACATTAGACTTCTGCAAAAAAATACAGAATTGCTGGCTCAAGGTCAAAGCTACAAAGACAATTGCCTTTGGAGCCTGTGGTGTAGTAAATGTCCCAATTAGCATATCACTTTTAATGTTCTTTCAGAATATATTGTACAATGAATTAAAGCTGTTCACATTTATGAGGAACTTTTTTGTAAAAAAAAAAAGACAGTAATACACTTTCAAAAATGCTACAAAAAAGTAACAAAACCACGGCACAAACCACACCATAAACATGTCAAGTTTTCCAGGAGTACAATACTGATAACTTTATCCTCTGGACAGGTCATCAATCAATATCTGATTGTCATGGGTTCCACTTCCAGCAACACTGCTTATAGGCTTTTTGAAGAGGCCGCAGTGCTCTGGTGAAAGCTCCCGCTTCCTCATAGTATATTGTATAGTGCTTGGCGGGTCACTTGAATGGGACTGAGTTGCACGTAGGCCATGTGACCGATCAACATAATGTCACTGGCCTAGGAAGAGGATCGTGGCCTCTTCAAACAGCTGATTATAGAATAGGTCATGAATATAGTACTCCCGGAAAACTCGTTCAAGTTTTGGTTAAGTGAAAGCTGGATGACCTAGGCACAGAGATACCCAAAATGGACCAAGCTTGTTGGGAGGAGACTAAAGTCTCAGATTTCGTCAAACATTGTCACTGCTAACTAAAAGCAAAGTAAACATGGTTTAGGTCAAATATTTGATAAATATACTTTTCTATACAGGGGTGCAGAGCTTGAAGCCACATCAAGGTCGATGCACAATGATGTAATAATATAGTAATATTAAATAATGTCATTACTGAGCAGTACATTTACTGTGATTAATTAGAATATGTCTGCATATAGGTTTGTCATGATAGTTAGACAGATACATATTGTCACGGTCTCTCCCATGACAGGGGTCAGAAGATCTAAGAGACTGGCTGCACGTGATGTGATCTGACAGCCTCTTTGGTTTCACTTGTTTCTGTGTTGTTGCTGGTTATGACCACACCTCTTGTCTCAGGTGTAGCTTAAGTGGTCATTCCTACTCCTCTATTTAGTCTGGTCTCACCCATCATGCTATGCGGTTAATAGCTCCTTTCTGGCTGTGGAAATGCTGGTGTTGGTTCTCCTCTGAGTTCCTGCTCGTCTGCGTACTTCGGAGTTAAGTGTAATTTTCCTATTTCTAGTTTGTCGTTTTCCCATAGGCCTGAGGGAGTCTCCTCCTTCAGCTGGGAAGGAACAGGTCATCTTTTGTCCAGACAGTATTTCCAGGGCCCTTTAGGGTCATATAGGGCTCTAGGTTCCTGCATATAAACTTTCCTACCATCAAGGTCTGTATATACTAATAGTAGTCAGGGCTCGGTTTGGGGATTCACTAGGTGGTGACCTTTCTCCTTTCCCTAGTTTCCAGGTGTAGTACCCTTTTTTTTTTTTTTTTTTTTTTTTTTTCTTCCTCCTGTGTTTACCACCCACACCGCGCCGGGACATTATCAACCGCCGTAAACCGTCATTTTGTTTGTGTCAGTGAGGTTATGGATCCAATGGCTGCACTGGCTATTGCACAGTCTGTCTACAGAGGTAGCTGACCTCCGCACGCAGATCCAGGGATCATAGGCTGCTGGTGCCAGTAGGAGTTACCAGGCTCGTACTGAACCTAACATTGCACTTCCGGACAGATTTTCGGGGGAAAGCGATAATTTCATTCGGTTCAGAGAGTCGTGTAAGGTTGTACTTTAAGTTACGTCCGCTCTCATCTGGGGATGAGAGTCAAAGAGTGGATATTATCATGTCATTGCTTAAAGGAGACGCTCAGTCTTGGGCTTTTTCTCTACCGACCGGATCACAGTCCCTCCGGTCGGTAGATTAATTTTTCAGAGCTCTAGGTCTTATCTACGATGACCCGGATCTGATCTCCCTGGCCAAGACCAAGTTACGTGGTTTACAGCAGGGAGAGCATTCTGCGGAGATCTATTGCTCTGAATTTAGAAGATGGGCTACGGATATGGAGTGGAATAATCCAGCTCACCGTAGCCAATTCTGTCAGGGATTATCCGAGAGGCTAAAGGACTCCTTGGCCTTTCACGAAAATCCTGAATCATTGAAAGCGGCTATGTCCTTTGCTGTACATATGGATAGAAGCCTGAGAGAGAGATCAAAGGCCCCTCACTCTCAGGACGAACTATCCTATAACGTGGCGGCTTCCTCTGACATCTTGGAGAGACTCCTGAGTTTATGCCTGGTGACGAACCTATGCAGTTAGGGGGAGCTACCCCTAGGCCTGCTTGCAAGAGTTTTAGTCCTAGAAAGGAGTGTGTTTTTTTTTTTTTTTTTTTTTTTGTGGTGAAAGGGGACATTTTGTTAATGTTTGTCCTTACGTTCAGAGTCAAGGTGAAAACAAACAACAAAAAAACATTAAATTCCCATCTTACCATTGGTGGGGTGGGTGGGGAGTCAGAGAACTTACTTTTGACATTTACTGGTAGTACTTGATTTTCTCCTGCCTGCCAAGGTGGCGCTAGAGTCCAAAACTGTGGGAATTGAGGTGTTTATTGACAGTGGGGCAGGGCTTAACCTAGTTGATGGTCAGTTTGTCCTTTTTGCAGGGGTTGACAACAAGTGCATTAGAAAAAAATATTTCGGTGTTTGCAATAGACTCCGCACCACTTACTCAGAAATGTTTGTCACAGATGGTGCAGGACATCTGTTTAAAAGATTTTCATCAGGAATCCATTTAGCGTTTTGTGCTGGAGGGTCTGCCTGCTCCGTTGGTTCTGGTTTTACCAAGGTTGAGCAAACATAATCCTACCATTGACTGGCAAGCGAGACAGATTCTCGATTTGGAGTGATTATTGCATGGACAACTCTCTTAATACATCTCTTTCTGTCTTGACCACTAAAGCTGTTCCCTCTTTCATTTCTGATTTTTCTGATGTATTTTCTGATAGTGGTTGCCAGGGTTTACCCCCACATCGGGAATATGATTGTCCTATCAATCTTATTCCCGGAGCAAAGTTGCCTAAATCTAGGTTATATAACCTTTCTGAACCCGAAAGAGCGGCCATGTGAGAGTATATTGCTGAGAGTTTGGCTAAGACATTTTAGACCTTCCAAGTCCCCAGTGGCAGAAGGGTTTTTCTTTGTAAAGAAGAAAGACAGAACTCTTAGGCCATGTCTGGACTTCCGTGAGCTCTATCGGATTACGGTCTGTGATCTGTACCCCCTTCCTTTGATTCCTTACTTGTTTAACCAGATTGTTAGTGCCAGGGTGTTCTTCAAGTTGGACCTAAGGGGAGCATATAATCTGGTCAGGATCAAGGAAGGGGATGAATGGAAGACGGCGTTTAATACCCCAGAGGGTCATTTTGAGAGTCTGGTCATGCCGCTGGATGACATACTAATTTATTCTCTAGATATGGAGACTCATCAGGATCATGTGAGACAGACAGGTGTTACAGATCCTAAGAGAGAATAAATTGTATGTTAAGATGAAGAAGTGTGTATTTGCAGTTCAGGAAGTGCAATTCCTGGGTTACCTACTCTCATCTTCTGGTTTCTTATGGATCTAGAGAAGGTCTGTGCTGTGGTGGACTGGGATCGGCCCTAAAATCTGAAAGCGCTTATGCGGTTTTTTGGGTTCACCAATTACTACTGTAAATTAATTTTGAACTTCTTGACTGTGGTTAAACCTTTAACGGACATAACTAGAAAAGGTTCAGATGTCTCATTCTGGTCTGATGCGGCATTACAAGCTTTTTCTGCAGTGAAGGAATGCTTTGCTTCTGCTCCTATACTGGTGCAACCGGATGTGTCACAGCCATTCATTGTGGAAGTTGACGCATCTGAGGTAGGGGTAGTAGCAGTCTTGTTGCAGGATCCTTCACCTAGTAAATGGCACCCATGTGCATTCTTCTCTAAGAAACTCTTGGCTGCAGAGAGGAATTATGACTTGGGTAATAGAGAGTTGCTGGCCATTAAGTTGGCTTTCGAGGAGTGGAGTCATTGGTTGGAAGGAGCAACTCATCCTATTATTGTGCTTACTGATCACAAAAATCTGGCTTACCTGGAGTCGGCTAAAGAACTGAACTGATGCTTTGTTGCGTAGCTTTCCTGGGGGGTGATTCGGAAGTACCTGGTCCGATATTGTCTGAAGGGGTAGTTATATCCACCCTATATCTTGACCTTGAGGCAGAGGTGTTGGAGGCCCAGGGAGATGCACCGGATTCTTGTCCTCCGGGGAAGTTGTTTGTTCCTTCTGAATTACATCACAAGGTGTTCGAGGAACATCACTGTACAGTTCTCACAGGACACCCTGGGAACAGATCCACTGATCTCATCTCTCGTAAATTCTGGTGGCCGGGGTTGCGTAAGTGTGTTGAGAACTATGTGTCTGCTTGCAGTATTTGTGCACGTGCTAAGGTGACACATACTCGGCCTTCCGGATCTTTACTTCCGTTGCCCATCTCGTCCCGACCTTGGACTCATTTATCCATGGATTTTATCACAGATTTACCTAATTCTTCAGCATTGCCAGGTCTACCTAATGCTAAAACTCTTGCACAAGTGTTTGTCGATAACATTGTGAAATTACATGGTATTCCTTCTGTTCTTGTTTCCAAATTTTGGAAGGCGTTCTGTAGTCGTCTGGGAGTACAATTGTCCTTCTCTTCGGCCTTTTATCCTCAGTCGAACGGACAGACTGAACGCACTAATCAGAATCTGGAGACTTATTTGAGATGTTTTGTCTCGGAGAACCAGGATGAGTGGTCTTCATTTTTGTCTTTAGCCGAGTTTGCCATAAATAACTGTAGACAGGAGACCACTGATAAGTCGCAGTTTTTTGGGGCATATGGGTTGCACCCGCAATTTGGCACATTTTCTGGTACAGAGACTTCTGGTATACCTGAAGAGGAATGATTTTCCTCTCCTTTGTCATCTATTTGGTGGAAAACTCTAAATAATCTAAAAAAAATGGACAACAAGTATAAACGTATGGCTGACAAGAGACGTATGAGTGGTCCGGACCTGAGAGTGGTTGATTCTGTGTGGCTGTCCACAAGAAACATTAAGTTGAAAGTACCTTCTTGGAAGTTGGGTCCAAGGTTTATTGGTCCATATAAGATCACTGCCATTATTAACCCGGTAGCCTTTCGTCTTGAACTTCCTCAGGCTTTGAAGATTCATATTGTGTTCCATAAGTCGATATGTCGAACCTGTTGAACCGTCCTCCTTGCCTCCCGTTCCTGTCATGGTGGACAGTAATCTGGAATTTCAGATCGCCAGGATAGTGGACTCCTGAATTCTCCGTAGATCCCTTCAGTTTCTCTTTCACTGGAAGGGTTACGAACGTCACATGGGTGAATAAAGAACTACACATTTTTCCACCATATGGAAGTGCAGCGGTCTCTTCTTTTTTTTAGATAGATAGACAGATGGATAAATTATTGGTCCCTTGCAAGGAACTCTTTCTCCTTGGTAACCCGTCCTACTTCTTGTTCCTGATTATAACGATTCCCACACAAGTCACCTATATCATGACCTTTGTGTAAATTTTACTTCTAGTAATCTGAAACTTCATAGTTCTCTAATATCAGTTCCAGGAACATTCCGCTTCTCCCTCACATGCTTAATCAGATTGAGATCTGAGGAATATGGAAGCCAAATCAACAACTTGAGCTCATGTTCATCACACTACACCTAAACAAGTTTTGCAGTGTGGCAAGAGGTATTATCCGGGTGAAAGAGGCCACTGCTGTTAAAGAATACCAGCACTTGGTCTGCAGCAATGTTTAGGAAGATGGTAAATGTCAAAGTAACATCAACATGAATTTTGTGCTGCAGTTATGCACATTGTTGCATCACAAGCCATTCCCTTTTTTCACTAAACCATGCTCGAGCAAGGCGCTAAAAGTTTGAAAAATAATAAATGTGGCACAGTTTCAGTCACAATTTCTGGCACATCACAGTTAATGTAAAACTTGGTCTAAAATGGTCAGACTAGATTTGTGCTTTAAAAAAAAAAAAAAAACTTTCTGGGAAGTTATTAAAACCTCTACAGGGATCTTCTGTTCCCCCCCCCCCCCCCCCCCTTCCTTTACGAAGGATGGCCAGCAGATTGTGACATCCTTTCTCTGCTTCCTTTGCATCCCTTTCACATGCTGCAGTTGCTGGCAGACTCAAAGTCCTCTCATAGCAACAGATGGCGAGTGTTGGCATGGGTCCCATCACTCACATCTCTGGTCTCTCAACCGTCTCTGCTGCTATGACATCACCCTGGGAAAGGATAATCTGACTGGTCTGGGCAAGAAGAGGGGTGGCAAACATGCGAGCATGACTTATTGGCTAGCACTGGCTTTGACTGTACTTAGTAACTACATAGTGTGCTCTCACTGAAGAGATGTACCTCTCATGGATTCTGGGATGAAACCCAAACTGATAAAGCCATCTACATTTCCTGAATGTTATTATTATTTGTTCTGCACATTCAGACTGCCACAGATTTTACTGGAATTATTTGCTTTTAGGCAATAACCAGCAACACACCTATTGAATATAATATCTTTGACTGACCATGTATCATTATGATCTGACTGTCCATGTCTTATAATGATGTGACTGACTATGTCCTATAAATATGTGACTGACCATATCTTATAATGATGTGACTGACCATCTCTTACAATATTGTCACCAGGGGCGGACTGACCATAGAACCTGCAGAAATTTCCCAGTCAACCGATGACCAGGCAGCTGCCCAAGTCCTCCTCACAGCTGCTGCCCAGGTATATAACGATCTGATGCTCTCAGCATTAATTAACGTAGGAGCATCAGGCATTTATGCACCTGGCCCATGGCCACATGTGTCCTCCTGAATTCAACTGCATTGCTGTCCTCAGAGCAATGTTACAGTTTCATACTGTGGCACAGGCGGCAGTATTTTGTGCTGCACTGTGTATTTGGTTCTGCTAGGGCGCTATTATTTTGTACTGCACTATGGTATTGCTGTCTCCACCTACTTCTGTTGTACCTGCCTACATGTGTTGCCCCCCCCCCCTTCCCCACAACATGAGGCCACCTTTAGGTTTTTTGCAGGGTCACTTTGTCCTCAACTGATACTGAAATTATAGCCTTCTATATAGTTCCATTAGATAGCTGGTTAATAATGTATAACCAACCTACAGAAAGTATTCTGCTCCACTGACAGCTTCAGTAGGAAGGCAGTACAATACTGGGCTCTATAAACTGCATGGGGTGGAAAGGGGCCTTTAGGCGTATAGGGTGAGTTCACACACAGCAGATTTGTTCCAAACATTTCTGCAACTGTTACATTCATCTATGTTCTTGCCTCCAAAAAAAAAAATATTTCTGTGATCACTCAATTATCTAAAAATTACGGTAACTATTTTCCTACAATACATTAAAGGATATTAACTCCTTAAGGACTTAGGACGTACCGGTACACCATGTTTGCCGAGTCCTTAAGGACTCAGGACGTACCTGTACGTCCTAAGTTTAAAAGTAGATTGCGGCGCAGCAGGGGTTAATAGGAACAGGATGCCCGCTGAAATCATTCAGCGGGCATCCTGTCACAATGCCGGGGGTATCGGCGATCGCCACAAACCGCAGGTCAATTCAGACCTGCAGTTTACGGCTTTTACCTGCGGCGGCGGCGGGCGGTGCCATCGGGTCCCCATGCGGCTGTGGGGGGGGACCCGATAGCATGGAAGGCAGCGCGATGTCTAAGGAAGGCAACCGTCACCTCATCCCGCAAAAAATGAGCCCCCTACCTGAGACAATCGCCCAAAAAAAATAAAAAATATATGGTTTTAAAAAAGCTGTTATTGTGTAAGACTTACCTAATATGTATACTTCTTTTTTTTTAATTTATGTATCGCCTCAGATGAACACAATAAAAAATAAAAACTGTGCTAAATAAACCATTATTTGTCACCTTACATCACAAAAAGTGTAATAGCAAGCGATCAAAAAGTCACACGTACCCCAAAATAGTGCCAATAAAACCGTCATCTCATCCCGCAAAAATCATACCCTACCCAAGGTAATCGCCCAAAAACTGAAAAAATTATGGCTTTCAGACTATGGAAACACTAAAACATGATTTTTATTTTTTGCTTCAAAAAAGAAATCATTGTGTAAAACTTACATAAATAAAAAAAAGTATACATATTGGGTATCGCCGCATCCGTGACAACCTGGTCTATAAAAATATCACATGATCTAACCTGTCAGATGAATGTTGTAAATAACAAAAAATAAAAACGGTGCCAAAACAGCTATTTCTTGTTATCTTGCCTCACACAAAAAGTGTAATATAGAGCAACCAAAAATCATATGTACCCTAAACTAGTACCAACAATACTGCCACCCTATCCCGTAGTTTCTAAAATGGGGCCACTTTTTTGGAGTTTCTACTTTAGGGGTGCATCGGGGGGCTTCAAATGGGACATGGTGTCAAAAAAACCAGTCCAGCAAAATCTGCCTTCCAAAAACCGTATGGCATTCCTTGCCTTCTGCGCCCTGCCGTGTGCCTGTACAGTAGTTTCCGACCACATATGGGGTGTTTCTGTAAACTACAGAATCAGGGCCATAAATATTGAGTTTGGTTTGGCTTTTAACCCTTGCTTTGTTACTGGGAAAAATGGATAAAAATGGAAAATCTGCCAAAAAAGTGTAATTTTAAAATTGTATCTCTATTTTCCATTAATTCTTGTGGAACACCTAAAGGGTTAACAAACAACGTTTGTAAAATCAGTTTTGAATACCTTGAGGGGTGTAGTTTCTTAGATGGGGTCACTTTTATGGAGTTTCTACACTAGGGGTGCATCAGGGGGGCTTCAAATGGGACATGATGACAAAAAAAACAGTCCAGCAAAATCTGCCTTCCAAAAACCGTATGGCATTCCTTTCCTTCTGCGCCCTGCCGTGTGCCTGTACAGTAGTTTCCGACCACATATGGGGTGTTTCTGTAAACTACAGAATCAGGGCCATAAATATTGAGTTTGGTTTGGCTGTTAACCCTTTGTAACTGGAAAAAAAAGTATTAAAATGGAAAATCTGCCAAAAAAGTTAAATTTTTAAATTGTATCTCTATTTTCCATTAATTCTTGTGGAACACCTAAAGGGTTAACAAAGTTTGTAAAATCAGTTTTGAATACCTTGAGGGGGGTAGTTTATAGAATGGGGTCATTTTTGGGTGGTTTCTATTATGTAAGCCTCGCAAAGTGACTTCAGACCTGAACTGGTCCCTAAAAATTGGGTTAGATTTGCTTCTAAACTTCTAAGCCTTGTAACATCCCCAAAAAATAAAATTACATTCCCCATATGTCTACTTCATGTTTGGATCATTTTGGGAATGATAAAGTAATAACAATTTTTTGAGGTATTACTATGTATTATAGAAGTAGAAAAATTTTAACTTGGAAATTTGCAATTTTTTCCAAATTTTTGGTCAATTTGGTATTTTTTATAAATAAAAATGAATTTTTTTACTTAATTTTACCAATGTCATGAAATACAATATGTGACGAAAAAACAATCTCAGAATGGCCTGGATAAGTCAAAGCGTTTTAAAGTTATCAGCACTTAAAGTGACACTGGTCAGATTTGCAAAACATGGCCAAGTCCGTAAAGTGAAATAGGGCCGAGTCCTTAAAGGGTTTCTGTCACCCCACTAAAGTGTTTTTTTTTTTTTTGGGCTAGTTAAATTAGTTATATAGCGATATCTGAAAATATAATAGTGTTCCTTACTTTGATCCAGCAGTTTAGTCAAAAAACGAACTTTTATAATATGCAAATTCAGTCTCTACCAGCAAGTAGGGCGTCTACTTGCTGGTAGCTGCTGCAGAAATCCGCCCCCTCCTCTTGTTGATTGACAGGGCCAGCCGGGATCTCCTCCTCCGGCTGGCCCTGTCGGCATTTCAAAAATCGCGCGCCCGTGTTGAATCTGCGCAGGCGCTCTGAGATGAGGAGGCTCGTCTCCTCAGAGCTCCCTCAGTGCGCCTGCGCCGATGACATCATCGAAATAGAAGACGTCATCGGCGCAGGCGCACTGAGGGAGTTCTGAGGAGACGAGCCTCCTCATCTCAGAGCGCCTGCGCAGATTCAACACGGGCGCGCGATTTTTGAAATGCCGACAGGGCTGGCCGGAGGAGGAGATCCTGGCTGGCCCTGTCAATCAACAAGAGGAGGGGGCGGATTTCTGCAGAAGCTACCAGCAAGTAGACGCCCTACTTGCTGGTAGAGACCGAATTTGCATATGATAAAACTTCGTTTTTTGACTAAACTGCTGGATCAAAGTAAGGAACACTATTATATTTTCAGATATCGCTATATAACTAATTTAACTAGCCCAAAAAAAAATAATCACTTTAGTGGGGTGACAGAAACCCTTTATGGGGTTAATAGTGGGGGAAAAAAGTTACAGTTAAACTGTAAAACAAATAAGGTTATGGTCAGGTGGCATGAAATGTATCAATAAGCTCCGAAATGAAAGACTCTAGAATTTGGTTGGCCTAGACTGTGATCTTGGCTGTGATACCTGCTCCATGACCAAAAATCACTGTGTTGCAGTGCAGCCATAAAACTCAATGAGGTTGCAGCATGACTTGCAATTTGCCAAGACTGGGACACCAGAATCACAAAAATTCCAGCAGTATTGGATTTTTCATGATTCTGTTGCCATAGCAACTTGCAAGTCACACTGTGACCCCATTCACTTCAATGAAGCTTCGCTCTGCCTAGGATGTGACTGATGAACGTGACATCACATGGCCTAGGGAAAGCTGCAAAAAAGGCCACGGTACTACTGCGAGCACCGCTGCCTTCTCAAAAAGTTGATCAGTGGGCTTCCCAGATGTTGGACCCACACCGATCAGATACTGATGACCTATCCAGAGGATAGGTCATCAGTATAACAGTCTTGGAAAACCCCTTTAATATATGCTAAAGAATAATAAATATCACGGAAATACTTGTAAGCCATGAAAAACACTAGTTCTCTTCAGTGTTTACCTGCACGCCGTTGACATTGCAATGTAAGTACAGCTGCTCCGTCCAGTTCAAGTGATCTCACATTGATAACCTATCATGAGGATAGGTCATCAATATGGTAAACCGGACAACCCCTTTAAAACACTAAAAAAATAGTGTGTATGAAGGAGGCCTTAGATTCACTCACTTCTGTTCCAATTTAAATAGATTTTAAAAGCATAACTTAGGTACAACCATAAACTGCGAAAATACAATCATACATAGATACCCTCTCAGAGATACACATTTTTTTGTAAACCTATTACAAATGCTTGTTGTAGCACAATGGGGGACATTTATTAAAGCCAGTGTTTTATAGGCTGACCTTAAAGGGCATCTGTCAGTAGATTTGTACCTACAGAACAGACTGACCTGTTGA
This sequence comes from Bufo bufo, assembly GCF_905171765.1. NCBI lineage: Eukaryota > Metazoa > Chordata > Amphibia > Anura > Bufonidae > Bufo > Bufo bufo. The sequence goes on along the minus strand of NC_053389.1, from coordinate 568,456,809 downwards.
ATGTGCGCTTGGCAGCTGAAGGCATCTGTGTTGGTCTCATGTTCATATGTGCCCGCATTGCTCCTATAGGAGCAACGGGGGCGTTCTCTTCTGTACTGTGAGCCTCTTCCCTATACTGTACCTGCAGTAGATACTGAAGCATATGGCGCAGAGCAAGACTGGATGCAGAAGTCATGGCCAGTCGTGTTCATGTTTACACTGCCTGGCCCTGTCAATCCAAGTGCAGAGGGCGAGGCATTTGCAGAGAGAGCAGAACCTCTCGGTATACCAGATATGCCCCCTGTCGCCACAATTTTTTTCTATCTGGGGTAATGCAAACCATTGTTTTAGCTATATCAATGAAAAAAGACTGCTCTTCAGGGTAACTTTTACAATTTTTAGCCTTTTCGAATTACTTTTTGGCAGCTCTAGTATCTCCGCTTGGGTGGGCAGCAGCTTGGGACATATGACAGTCAAGCACCTGCATCTTCCAGGAGTCCATTGCAAGCTCTTGTTAATCCATTCCCCTCTTGCCTAGAAAATAGTCCCTCACACATAGACCCTGCAATTCCAGTTATTAACCACCTCCCGTCCGCCCATAGGATATAAACGTCCGGGAGGTGGTTCTCTATTTCTGAATGGACGTTCCAGAACGTCCGTTCAGAAATTGCAGCTGCACGCTAATCGTGCAGCTGCTGATTGGGTTGCCCGCTGTCAGTGACAGCAGGGCAACCTAGAGAGAAGGCAGGGACAGTTCCCAGGTGTCCCTGCCTTCTGGATCGCTGCATACACAGCGCTCACCGAGCGCTGTGTATGCAGAGCAGGAAGCGCTGTGCGCTTCCTGTTCCGGCCCGGCGGTCATGTGACCGCCGTGACCGGAGTGTGCAGGAGCTGTGTGAGGTCTCTCAGAGACCTCGATCAGCCCTGCTCTGAGGCTGTACAGCGCTGGATTGCTGCTGTACAGCCTCTCTGGGGGGTGTATTTCTCCTGTAACTGGGGCTACTATGTCAGCCCCAGTTACAGGAGAAATCAACAGTGAAAAAAAAAGTGAAGTAAATGTCCCCCAGACGTCTTGTATGACCTTATGGGGACGAAAAGTGTAAAATCAAAAATAAAAAAAATAAAAAAGGTTTCACATGTAAAAAATAAAAAATTCCCCAAGTAAGGAATAAAAAAAAAAGAGTTAAAAATAGAAAAAATAAAATAAACATATTTGGTATGGCCGCGTCCGTAAAAACCAGCTCTATAAAAATATCACATGACCTAACCCCTCGGGTGAACACCGTAAAAAAAAAAAACTGTGTCAAAACAAGCAATTTTTGTCACCTTACATCACATAAGGTGCAACACCAAGTGATCAAAAACGCGTATGTCCCACAAAATGGTACCAATAAAACAGTCACCTCATCTCGCAAAAAATGAGCCCCTACATAAGAAAATCTCTCAAAAAATAAAAAAAACTATAGCTCTCAGAACATGGACACATTAAAACATAATTTTTTTTGGTTCAAAAATGCTATTATTGTGTAAAACTTTAATAAATAAGAAAAAGTATACATATTAGGTATCGCCACGTCCGTAACAATCTGCTCTATAATAATGTCACTTGACTGAACCCCTCAGGTGAAGGCTGTAAAAATAAATAAATAGAAACTGTGCTAAAACAACCAATTTTTTGGTCACCTTGCCCCATAAAGTGTTATAATGAATGATCAAAAAATCATATGTACCCAAAAATAGTAGCAATTAAACTGGCACCTTATCCCCTAGTTTCCAAAATGGGATCACTTCTTGGGAGTTTCTACTGTAAGGGTGCATCAGGGGGCTTCAAATGGGACATGGCATCTAAAAACCATGTGGAGTTCCTTTTCTTCTGTGCCCTGCCATGTGCCCATACAGCAGTTTATGACCACATGTGGGGTGTTTCTGTAAACCGCAGAATCGGGGTAATAAATATTGAGTTTTGTTTGGCTGTTAACCATCGATGTGTTAAAGAAAAAAATTGATTAAAATGGAAAATCTGCCAAAAAAGTGAAATTAAAAAATTTGATCTCCATTTTCCTTTAATTCTTGTGGAACGCCTAAAGGGTTAACAAAGTTTGTAAAATCAGTTTTGAATACCTTGAGGGGTGTAGTTCTATAATAGGGTCATTTATGGGGGTATCCACTATGTAGGCCCCACAAAGTGACTTCAGACCTGAACTGGTCCTTAAAAAGTGGGTTTTGGCAATTTTCTTAAAAATTTGAAGAATTACTTCTAAGCCTTCTAACGTCCTAAAAAAATTAAATGACATTTCCAAAATGATACCAACATAAAGTAGACATATGGGGAATGTTAAGTAATAAATATTTTATGAGGTATCACTTTCTGTTTTAAAAGCAGAGAAATTGAAATTTCGAAAATTGCACATTTTTCAAAATTTTTGGTAAATTTGGGATTTTTTCAGAAATAAAGGTGAAATATTTTGACTCAAATTTATGACTGTCATGAAGTACAATGTGTCACGAGAAAACAATCTCTGAATGACTTGGATAAGTAAAGGCATTCCAAAGTTATTACCACATAAAGTGAGATATGTCAGTTTTGCAAAATTAGGCCTGGTCAGGAAGGGGGCAAATGGCCCAGATGGCAAGTGGTTACAACTATAGTATGCAATCCTCCCCCTACCCCAAAATTTCAGTCTCCCTGTCACAAACTTACCCGCCTGGGCTCCAGCGATGCACTCTGGGGCTGGGGTGTGGCTGCGAAAGGTGAGACGCACTGCTGGGCTGTGCCCCCATGCCGCTTGGGTTAGCTACACCCCCTGGTGACACGAGTGCGTCCATAGTAACAGAGTGCTCGCTCTGTTCCTCCCTGCAGTGGAAGCACGCTGGGAGAGATTAGTTGTGATTTTGTTTAGGTGCGTCTGGATATAATGCAGGCTGAGTGGCAGTGGTAGTTTGTTCTGTGAGTCCCTGGACCTATTAGGTTCTGATCCAGGGACTCAGCTCTCTATTTAAATCCCCTTCTGACAATACACCCTGGTTTTTACTCCCTAGCTGGGCTCCCGGTTCCATTCTGTTCGTGTTTTGATTGCCTGTTATATTGACCTCGGTTTGCCTTTGAACGCTCATTGTCTCTTGATTTGGTACTGTGATTCCTGTCTTGTTCTGACTTCGGCTTGACTACCCCTATGTTTCTGTGTTGCTTCATCTGTGTCTGTATCAGTCTCGCACTTAGTAGAGTAGGGAACATTATTCAGTTGCAGACTTGCCGCCTAGGGCTTGCATTGCAAGTAGGCAGGGAAAGCAGGCTGGGTTCCAGTTAGGGCTCACTGTCTGCGTGTTCCTGCCTATGGTGCTGACGCTCCCCTGTCTAGAGAGACATATCTATATATATATATATTTCTATGAATTTTGAAGTAGGGATGAATGAAAGGTGTCTAGGCCACTTAATTATGAGACCACGATATTGGCTTTCATACCGGTCTCTTTTTTTTTGTTCTGACTTATCTTCCTTTTTCTGACCCGGTCTAGTATTGTATCAGTTTTGTCTCACTCGATTGGTATTGTGGCTTCATCTTTTCTCTGTGATTTTGTTGTCTGACGTGATCTTCTGTGTGTGGATTCAGTTTGTCTGACTTGAGTTTTGTGTTTACTTTCTTGGCAGTTTGCTAGTATCTTCTGGTTCAGCCCCAAGACTTAGTTAAGTCAGGGAACTCTGCTAAGCTGTGGGCTGCTGTTTGGGGCAGATCGTGCAAGTAGGTAGGGACAGTGATGTGGGTGGAGTAAAGGGCTGCACTGTTCCCTACCCTATGTGACAGACAAGGAGTTAACAGGGAAGCTACTGAGTATGTCTGGTCCACCAATGAATGCAGGAGAAGGTGGACCAGAGTTTCAGACACATGAGAAACAGCAGGGGGTGCTACCTGAGAGGGAAATGTAATGTCATAAAAATCCTAACAATCTTTATATTGCAATAATACTCCATTTGAAATACTCTATTCATTGCATAGTAATAACTTGACCCATTTTCTTTGTCCTGTTATCGCCCCATATCACTTATTCCATATGCCTCAAAGCTACTGGAGCAACATGTCCATTCTGAACTGTCCTCTCAACTCTCTTCCTGCTCCCTCTTTGAACGGCTACAATCTGGCTTCCGACCCCACAACTCGACTGAGACCGCCCTCACCAAAGTCACCAATGACCTACTAACAGCCAAAACCAAAAAACATTACTCTGTCCGCCTTCTCCTTGACCTGTCCTCTGCCTTTGACACTGTCGACCACTCCTTTCTGTTACAAACTCTGTCATCTTTTGGCATCACTGACCTGGCCCTCTCCTAGATCACATCATACCTCACAGGGCGGACGTTTAGCGTCTCCCACTCTCACGCCACCTCCTAGTCTCATTCCCTCTCTGTTTGTGTCCCACAAGGCTCTGTCCTAGGACCACTACTCTTCTCGATCTACACTTTCGGCCTGGGACAGCTCAGAGTCCCATGGCTTTTAGTATCACTTTTATGCTGACGACACACAAATCTACCTCTCTGGTCCAGACATCACCACCTTACTATCCAGAATACCACAATGCCTATCTTCTATATCCTCCTTCTCCTCTTGCTTTCTAAAACTTAACATAGATAAAACAGAATTCATCATGTTTCCCCATCTTGCTCAACTCCCCCAACAGACCTATCTATCACGATCAATGGCTACACACTATCCCCGGTCAACCAAGTCCGCTGCCTTGGAGTGACCTTGGATTCTGCCCTCTCCTTCCGACCGCACATCCAAGCCCTTTACACCACCTGTCACCTGCAACTCAAAAACATCTCCCGCATCCGCGCTTTCCTCAACTTTGAGTCTGCAAAAATGCTTGTACATGCCCTCATCATCTTCCGCCTACACTACTGCAACATCCTTCTCTCTGGCCTTCCATCTAGCACTCTCGCACCCCCCCCCCCAATCTATCCTTAACTCTGCTGCCTGACTAATCCACCTCTCACCCTGTTACTCCTCTGCCTCTCCCCTCTGCCAATCCCTTCACTATTGCCCAGCGAATTCAGTTCAAAATACAGTCCTGATCAAAAGTTTAAGACCACTTGAAAAATGGCAAAAAATGATATTTTACATTGTTGGATCTTAACAAGGTTCCAAGTAGAGCTTCAACATGCAACAAGAAGAAATGAGAGTGAGACAAAACATTTTTTGAGCATTCAATTAATTGAAAATAACGATTAAACTGAAACAGGCTGTTTTTCAGCTGATCCAAATTTTAGGACCACATGCCTTTTTTTAAAAGCCAAATCTGTGCAAAGATGTGGATTCATTGATGGCAAAGGCAAAAAAACTCTCCCTTTTTGAACGTGGTCGGGTTGTTGAACTGCATAAGCAGGGTCTCTCACAGCGTGCCATCGCTGCTGAGGTGGGACGCAGTAAGACAGTCATTTGGAATTTCTTAAATGATCCTGAGGGTTATGGAACAAAAAAGTCAAGTGGAAGACCCAAAAAAAATTCATCAGCACTGAGACGGAGGATCCAATTGGCTGTCCGTCAAGACACTGGACGATCCTCAACCCAAATTAAGGCCCTTACTGGTGCTGACTGCAGCCCCATAACCATCAGACGGCATCTGAGACTGAAGGGCTTAAAAAACTAAAAACTTCTTCAAAGACCTCGTCTCCTTGAACGCCACAGAACTGCTCGTTTGGACTTTGCAAGAGAGCACCAAACATGGGACATTCAAAGGTGGAAGAAAGTTTTATTCTCTGATGAGAAAAAATGTAACCTTGATGGTCCTGATGGTTTCCAACGTTACTGGCATAACAAGCAGATCCCAACTGAGATGTTTTCTACGCGCCACAGTGGAGGGGGTGCCATAATGGTCTGGGGTGCTTTTTCCTTCAGTGGAACAATGGAGCTTCAGGAAGTTCAGGGGCGTCAAACGGCCGCTGGCTATGTCCAGATGTTGCAGAGAGCATTCCTCGTGACTGAGGGCCCTCGTCTGTGTGGTAACGACTGGGTTTTTCAACAGGACAACGCTATAGTACACAATGCCCGCAGGACAAGGGACTTCTTCCAGGATAATAACATCACTCTTTTGGCCCATCCTGCGTGTTCCCCTGATCTAAATCCAATTAAGAACCTTTGGGGATGGATGGCAAGGGAAGTTTACAAAAATGGACAACAGTTCCAGACAGTAGATGGCCTTCATGCAGCCGTCTTCACCACTTGGAGAAATGTTCTCACTCACCTCATGGAAACGCTTGCATCAAGCATGCTGAAGTGATAAACAATAACGGCGGAGCTACTCATTACTGAGTTCATGTTTGGAAGTTGGATTTCTTATTTGGGGGGGTTTAGTTTTTTTTTAGAGGTGTGGTCCTAAACTTTTGATCAGCTGAAAAACAGCCTGTTTCAGTTTATTCGTTGTTTTCATTAAATTAAATGCTCAAAAAATGTTTTCTCACTCCCATTTCTTCTTGTTGCATGTTGAAGCTCTACTTGGAACCTTGTTAAGATCCAGCCATGCTAAATATGATTTTTTGCCATTTTTCAAGTGGTCTTAAACTTTTTATCAGGACTGTACTAATAAATACATACAAGGCCGTCCACAATTTGTCCCCTCCCTACATCTCTGAGCTACTTTCCCAATACATCCCCACACGCAATCTCCGATTCTCACAAGACCTCCTGCTCTCCTCTCCTCTTATTACCTCTTCCCACAATCGCCTCCAAGATTTCTCCCGTGCATCCCCCACAGTCTGGAACGCGCTATCCCAACATATCAGACTCTCACCTACAGTGGAATCCTTCAAAAGTAACCTAAAACCCCACCTCTTCAGACAAGCCTACAACTACCCTGCTGTCTCTATACCACCATGACCAACTTTACCCTCTCCTACTGTGTCCTTCTCCCATACCATATAGATTGTAAGCCCACACGGGCAGGGCCCTCTCTCCTTCTGTACCAGTTTGTAACTCGTCTTGTTCATGCTTAGTGTAATTGTCTGAAGAAAAAATTGGTTTTGTCCAGCTTGTACTTGTGGCAATCCAAAGGCTTTTATTCAATAATCAGTAAAATCCAGGTACAAGAATGCAGGTCTACATGTTTCGGGCACAATGCAATTTTAGCCCTTACTCATGCAATACAGTGCAGTTGTCTGTATTATGTATGTGCACCCCTTTTCATATGTACAGCGCTATGAAATGAATTGCGCTTTAATAATAAATAATAATAACTGCAATAAAAAAATAAAGCAAAGTTACCTTACTCTGTCTCAGTAAGGGAATGGAAACTAAGTACTAGAACCAGAGGGTCTATTTTCTGATCCACTATGAATATACATGCATACAGTATGCATTTCAGGCATACTGTGAATAGATAAAGACCGAAAAGAAAATCACTTACTGCTCACCTTCGACAAATACTCTACTAAACATACCTTGCAAAGCCACCAGTAATGCTATCATCTTAGAGAGGAGATATCGATGCAGGCAGTGTCAGTGACATCACTTTCCATAGATTTATAACGGTGTTCCTCGCAGTCTAGCTGCTTCATATTACATATTATTTCTCTCAAATATAATAGACGGTAAATCACTGCGGTTACAGCTGTTATTAACATAATTATAAATACAAATGTTCTGTACATTTTAATTGGGTACATTTAATATTAGGGCAGTGAGTTGCTGTATGACTAATGCTTTATAGCATATTGATTTGGGTTTCTAATGTGTACAAAAGCCTAATATAAAAGGAAGTGTGTAAGTAGTTCCGGAAATTAGGCTTGGAACATGGTTTTAGAGCTGAGCGGAGCTTTGGGCAGCAGTAGACCTAGGGTGACCTTTCTTCCTGATGTAGCCCGGAGCTTTTATTTGCATGTTCACAGCTGTGGCAGATTATCCAGCATCCTCCAGGCTGCACATGAACATTTCCACAAGACTCTTTCCCACAGACCTACAGCTTAATTCACCAAGAGCATTTTCCGTCATTGTATATACAGTAAGATCCTTTCTTTCATCCTGGCTGAATTATTACACTGGGATCAGTTAATTAAAAGCAATAATACATTTATCCTGTAGTGTAATGTACCATTTCGCATAAATACATGGGGAAATATTGTAGTTATTATGCAGATATTTGCACGTTAGCTGAAATGAATCCAATGCCCAACAGTGACTATCTAAAAATTAAAAGGGCATTCAAGTTTTTTCAAGTTATAGCAGGGACATACAACAAACTAGTTGGAGTATGGCATAAGCTCTGATGCACGAATTTTGTTCCAGTAGCATTATAGATCCAAACAGAAAAAAAGAATCCAGCTCCAGGGGCTATTAAAAAGGTTCCTTCATATTATTCTAAATATATTTTAAAACGATCATGGTAACACCATTAGGGTGCATTCACACGACCATAGTGTTTTTCAGTCCGCAAATTGCAGATCTGCAAAACACAGATACTGGCCCATGTGTGTTCTGCAGTTTGCTGACCGCACAGGGCAGGCACTATAATAGAAAATGCCTATTCTTGTCTGCAATTGCGGACAAGAATAGGACATTCACTATCTTTTTTGGGGGCCGCGGAACGGAATTACGGATGCAGATAGCACACTGTGTGCTGTCCTCATCTTTTTACGGTCCCCTTGAAATGAATGGGTCCGCACACGTTCCGCAAAATTGCGGAACGGATGCGGACTCATTTATGCAGTCGTGTGAATGAGCCCTTACACTTACGTGTTTTGCTCGCATCCTGATTTTAGTCATAGCATAAGTACAACTAGCACATAGCATAATCTTTATAGCAAAAGGCAACCAGTCCGATCCAGATTTCAATCAATGATCTACACATGTGAAGCAATATGATTTAACCATTAATGTGCTTGATAAAATAAAACCATCATAATGGACTTGTGGTAAATTAATCTTGCTGTAAGTATTATCAATATAAATTCATGGTATACATATATATTTTTTAAATACGTTTAACTCAAATTGAGAGGAGCTATAAATGCAATACGCAGCACACACTGTGACTGCACCAAATAAACAGGCATAAGGCAACAAAGTTCAATAATAAGTGATTCCACATTTTAGGTTCAAGCCCCCTGGAATCCAAGAGTCTCAATGAAATACCAGAATGCCTCTCTGGCCATCAGGACTGTTTGTGATCATCGCCCCGAAGAGGTCACTTAACCTCCTCTATGCCTTACAGTCATAGTTGACTTACAGTGAGCCCAATAAAATGACCACATCCCTAGTTTTTTGATACTTTATCACCTTTCTCCTTCTACATCTATCCCCTATCCTGTGTTGTCACTGTGGGGGTCTGGGTCTAGCTAATTGGATTCATGACTTTCTTTTACTCCTGTGTGGCCAGAAGGCAACTTCAAAGCCCCTAGTTGACAAGACACAGTTGTGCACACACAAACATATATACAGGAATCATCACTGGGAATCTGGACCCAAATTGATATCAATATTTGAAACCGCATCCTTATCAGCAAATACCCATCACCACTCTTTCCTTGCTAATGCGATCACCATGTGGCTCCATATTCCATACATAAGAAAAATGAGGACTGTAGGCAGACGATTGTCAGTAAGGACGTGTTCCTTCCAGACAATCGCCTGCTCGTCAGCAGAGGAGACCGCTGACAGAGATCTCCTTCACTGTATGGGGAGGAGCAATCACTAATGCCATCACTCGTCCCCATGCTAAATCACTGTTTGCCAGCAGCACAATCTGTCGCCAGCAAGCAATGATTTTTAAACCTGCTGAAAGATTGCGATTGCCCAATGAACAACTTACGGTGTCCGTAGTATGAAATGCAATTATCGCTGGATGAATACCTCCAACGCGCATGGCCAGAAAATGAAACAAGCGTATAGCAGGGAAACACAACCAGCTAGTTGTAGTATGGAGTAAACCCAGGTAGGAGGACGGCTCCAGTACCATGATAGATCCAAACCGAAAAAAGAAGTAACACCATTACACTAGCGCTTACATGTTTCGATCATGTCCGTGATCTTAAACACAACATAACTGCAACTAACACATCACAGAATCTTTATAACAAGCAACCAATCTGGTTCAGATTTCTACCATGACTTACACATGTGAAGCAATGTGAATAAACCATTGATGTGTCTGATAATATAATTATACATAATGATTGTATAAATGTGGTACACTCCGATGTAAGACATGTAATTATGTTAAAACTGGCGACAGTTTTAGTATTAACCAAAATACTTAGAGATTTCCAATCAAGAGTTATATGTACTGCAATACCAAATTTGTAGTTTATATGATCTTATGTGTCAAGTGTCGGCAGATCTATATAGGAAGCATAATTAGATATCACTAAGATATGCCATCAATATCTGATAGGCGTGGGTCCTACCTCTGGGACCCACTCTTATCTCCAGAATGGGCCCCTTAAAATGAAAGAGAGTGCAATGCGCATGTTCAGTCACCCTGTATTCACGCCTAGGGCGTGCTATGGGCAATCAGATGGTCCAAGGAATGTCAATTGTCAAAAACGTTCGCAACACCTCTTGTCTGATTCGCCACTATGAGTTTTTTTTCAATACAAAAGCCTAAAGAAGTCCGGGTTGAGAATCTACAAACCGGCATCTCCCACCTGATAGGAGTGCTGTGATTTTTCTCTACTGTGGCAGTGCCCATACATACTAAATGGAATTTGGCAACACATTGTGATGTGTATCAGTGTCTTGCCGTAAAAATGATACATCTTTGCAAGCTTTCCATCTTCTTATAAAAATACAAAAAGACAAAAGACATATATTATCCCCTGCATGCCAGAAAACTGGTATCAAAAAGTAGTAAAGTTTGGCACAGGTTAAGGAAACTGACCGGCCGGAAGCGACTAGCTCCCTTGCTGATACAGATTTCCGTCCTAGCACAGACCCCCAGAGAAGCAGCACAATTATTAAGAGGCATACACCTCTGATAATTGTGGTGCAACTGATGTCAGCAGCATATTGCACTCTGGTCTTAATAAAAGTCCCTCATAATGAACAAAATTAGCTACAAAGTTACCAATTTCCTCCAGAGATCTCAGCAGATTTATTACACCTCTTACCTGAACGTTGTAAATTCTCTTCATATTACATGAACAATGTAATATTTGTTATATAAGTAGGGTTCATCAAATTTAGAACAGAAAAAATGTTATATTGCTCTAGTTGCACTGATACAATATCCTAGACAAATGCAACTGATCTAACCACTTCCCTTGTGAACCATAAGAGACAGATACTGTAGATATATGGAAAACCTCTGATAAGACACTGAGGTCACAGCGCCTAAATGTCATGCTTCTGTTTCCTAGAAACAATTGCAATTAGTTTAAAACATATGGTCACACTCTCCTGGTAAATAACTAAAGTATATTAACCATTTTATGACTGGGCCATTCACCCCAGGAGAGTGATGTCTTACGCTCGCTCCTGCCCTGCGCTCGCTCCTTTCCGCTAATAGCCTGTACCAATGTGCAGGGCAGGAGCTCACATAAGACATCGCTCTTCTGCTTGTGCCCACTCTGCTAAAGCCTGACATAGAACATCTATGCCAGGCTTTAGTGGGGGAGCACTGGTACAGGCAGGAGGGTGATGTGCTATGGAGCTCCGGCTTGTACATCGCTCAGTGCAGCCGAAGGGGAATCAATACCTCCATACACAGCAGTGTACAGGAGTATGGAATCTAAATGGCTATAGGCATCTGAACTTCAGGTACCTCTTTCGCTGGAAAAAAAAAATTAAAGCATATTAGAAAACGTATTTTTAGCACATTTAGAACAGGTTTAAATAAAGTTATCATGAACGTTTAAGGTACACTTTATGGTGGCTAAGACGAAGACACCACAGCACACTTGTATGTATGATGCAATTAAAGGCCCAATTTTATTACCCAAAAAATCTAAATCAAATCCATGTAATCAGGAATTTCAATGGTTATGTGTAGATGAGTGACTTTAGTCTGACATTTTGGTCCTAGATCTGCCTTCGGTCACAGAGTCACCAGCAAGGGGAAGGATGGAATGGAGCAATGTAGGGGCCTTGAAGAACAGTATGACAGCACTGCAGGGATAAAGGGTCATATAGCGCTGAAGCATTGATGCTATATGCATCTTTAGCCCTTCGGCACTGCCACGCTGTTTCTTCAGGGTCCCTACATTGCACCATTCCTTCCTTCTCCTTGCCAGTGATTCTGTTGGATGTAATCCGGTCTAGGACCGAATCATTAGACTTAAGTCACTCATTACATGGATTTAATTTTGATGCTTTGAATGTGTAATAAAATTGGACCTTTATTGCATCATACAAATGAGTCTTCATCTATGTACTTTGAACAGAATCCTCTCCATGTAGCACCTCATCTACAACACGACAGGGTGAAGCCCTAGAGTCTGTCACAAGGCAGGTTGGTCTTGGCTGCTAGGGATGCATATTACATCTGCAGAGTAAGATGACAGAATAGGTGTTCACAGGAGCAGACTAAAGGTCCCTTTACACTGGACAATATTACAGCAATCTGATAATCGCTGGTGTAGGAGACCACTGCATTTACATGCTTCGATCTGCTCCAGAGTATGGGAACGAGTGATCACTAATGCTATTGCTCTTCCTCATACTGACTTGTCGTTTGCTGGCAGGAGATCATGTTTACATGGCATGAGCTGCTGCCAGCAAATTATCATTTTTGAGTGCGCACAAACGATCGGATTACCCGATGGACTAGCATTTCACTCGTTTATTGGGTAATCGGTGGCACACTTACACTGCCCGATCATCACTAACGAGCGTTACTACGAATGCTCATTAGTGATAATCTGTCTGATTCTCGGCCCGTGTAAAGGGCCCTTAAGAGGACCAAAGGAAAGTAGGTAGTATACTTAAACTAGATGGAGTCATAATCAGGATGGTACAGATATAGCCAAATCAGCAGACAAGAAGTTGATCAGTAGAGCAAGCCAAGGACCAAACCAGGAGAGTACAGATGTAGCCAAAACAGTAGACGACAGGTTAATGGAACTAACCAAGGTCATTACACAGAGGGTTAATGAGCAGCTTTTGACTTCAGACACAAAGCACAGAAGCACAAACAAGAGCCAGGACACTATACACAATCACAGACACTGGGCAGCGTCAGTGCTTAGTGTTAATCCCCAGTCTACACCTCTGATTGGGCACCAATCCAAAGCCCTGAATGGGTCTGTGTCCTATGTCTCCGATTTGCCAACCAGCTAAAGCTTGGCTGGTGAGCATAGCAACCAAGGGAAGAAAGAAATAGGGGTTGTCTTAGACTCTAATAACCAGTGCAATGTATGATGAGAAGTAGCTGTTTCTGAGTTTGTTGGCTGTGGTTATCAGTAGTTTTCATTACATCACTATTTGTAAGACAAAGCCTGGAGTGTGTCTAAAACATGGAAGAGGCACAAATATTTCCATTAGTTTTTTTCTCTGTAGTTTTCCCTCCTGGTTTTTCCTTACAAATACTGATGCAAACTATTGATAACAATAGGCGAGTGTGAAAGTGGCCATATTTTTCCCTTTGCATAACAGTTCAGGCTACTTTCACACTAGCGTTTTTTGCGGATCCGTCATGAATCTGCAAAAACGCTTTCGTTACAATAATACAACCGCATGCATCCGTCATGAACTGATCCGGTTGTATTATGTTTTCTATAGCCACGACAGATCTGTCTTGAACACCATTGGAAGTCAATGGGGGACGGATCAGTTTTCTATTGTGCCAGATTGTGTCAGAAGAAACGGATCCATCCCCATTAACTTATGCCTCATTCACACGTCAGTGTTTTGGTCAGTGATTTCCATCAGTGATTGTGAGGCAAAACCAGGTGCAGCTCTAAACACAGAGCAGGTGCAGATCTTTCCCTTATACAGTGATACCTCGGTTCACGAACGCTTCTGTTCACGAACAACTCGGTTCACGAACAGGAGCCGCGGCCATTTTAATGCTATTTCCAGGCTGTCACATGGTCGTGACTTCCTGTAGGAAGACCGTGGAGAGAAGAAGAGACACAGAAAGAAGTACTGTGAGTACTCTGCAAACATTTTAAGTGATTTTTTGATTTTTGGTGTGCTTTTTAGCACATACAGTACTGTACAGTTCACTGGACACCCAATATGGCTCTCAAGAAGCATAGTGGAAAGAAGAAAGTGCGGAGCAGCAATGAAGGTGACAAGAACAGCAATGCAGGTGACAATGTGCAAAGTGGAAATGCAAGTGACAATGTGCAAAGTGGAAATGCAAGTGACAATGTGCAAAGTGGAAATGCAGGTGACAAGAATGTGCAGCGCAAGCATGGTGGCAAAAAGAAAGTGCAGAGCAGTAGTAAAGGTGACAGCAAGGTTGTGAAGAAAATAACCATTGAGCTATACTATACTGTACTAATGTGTATTGTAATTTGTTTCATATTTTTGTGCTTCAAAAACCCACTAAAAAAAGGTCAGCACGGATTAACCGGATTTACATTGAACCCTATGGGAAAATGTGCCTCGGTTTGCGACCAATTCGGTTCGCGACCAGAGTCAGTTCACGAATTAAGTTCGTGAACCGAGGTATCACTGTACCTTATGTCTGTGGAGGCTCCAATCCAGGTTTTGGCTCCCAATCACTGATGGAAATCGCCAACCAAAACACTAACGTGTGAATGAGGCTTTACATTGTGTGCCAGGACGGATCCGTCTGGTTCCTCTTTGTTAGGCCTCATGCACACGACCGCTTTTTTTTTACGGTCCGCAAAAACGGGGTCCGTAGGTCCGTGATCCGTGACCGTTTTTTCGTCTGTGGGTCTTCCTTGATTTTTGGAGGATCCACGGACATGAAAAAAAAGTCGTTTTGGTGTCCGCCTGGCAGTGCGGAGCCAAACGGATCCGTCCTGAATTACAATGCAAGTCAATGGGGACGGATCCGTTTGACGTTGACACAATATGGTGCAATTGCAAACGGATCCGTCCCCCATTGACTTTCAATGTAAAGTCAGGAGTCCCTTTTATACCATCGGATCAGAGTTTTCTCCAATCCGATGGTATATTTTAACTTGAAGCGTCCTCATCACCATGGGAACGCCTCTATGTTAGAATATACTGTCGGATATGAGTTAGATCGTGAAACTCAAATCCGACAGTATATTCTAACACAGAGGCGTTCCCATAGTGATGCGGACGCTTCAGGTTAGAATATACTAAAAGAACTGTGTACATGACTGCCCCCTGCTGCCTGGCAGGTGCTGCCAGGCAGCAGGGGGCAGACCCCCCACCCTGTTTTTAACTCATTGGTGACCAGTGCGGCCCCCCCCTCTGTAGTTAACTCTTTGTTGTCCAGTGCGGCCACCCCCCCCCCTCCCTCCCCTGTAGTTAACTCGTTGGTGGCCAGTGGGCCCCCCTCCCTCCCCTGTAGTTAACTCTTTGTTGTCCAGTGCGGCCGGCCCCCCTCCCTCCCCTGTAGTTAACTCGTTGGTGGCCAGTGAGCTCTCCCCCCTCCCTCCCCCTCCTAATTAAAATCTCCCCCCCCCTATCATTGGTGGCAGCAGAGAGTACCGATCGGAGTCCCAGTTTAATCACTGGGGCTCCGACCGGTAACCATGGCAACCAGGGCGCTACTGCAGTCCCGGTTGCCATGGTTACTTAGCAATTTGTAGAAGCATTATACTTACCTGCGAGCTGCGATGTCTGTGACCGGCCGGGAGCTCCTCCTACTGGTAAGTGACAGGTCTGTGCGGCGCATTGCTTAATGATCTGTCACTTACCAGTAGGAGGAGCTCCCGGCCGGACACAGACATCGCAGCTCGCAAGTAAGTATAATGCTTCTACAAATTGCTAAGTAACCATGGCAACTGGGACTGCAGTAGCGTCCTGGTTGCCATGGTTACTGATTGGAGCCCCAGCGATTAAACTGGGACTCCGATCGGTACTCTCCGCTGCCACCAATGATAGGGGGGGAGATTTTAATTAGGAGGGGGAGGGAGGGGGGAGGGCCCACTGGCCACCAACGAGTTAACTACAGGGGAGGGAGGGGGGCCCACTGGCCATCAACGAGTTAACTACAGGGGAGGGAGGGGGGGCCGGCCGCACTGGACAACAACGAGTTAACTACAGGGGAGGGAGGGGGGCCGGCCGCACTGGACAACAAATTGTTAACTACAGGGGAGGGAGGGGGGCCCACTGGCCACCAATGTGTTAACTACAGGGGGGGGGGCTGCCCCCTGCTGCCTGGCAGCACCTGCCAGGCAGCAGGGGGCAGTCATGTACACAGTTCTTTTAGTATATTCTAACCTGAAGCGTCCCCATCACCATGGGAATGCCTCTGTGTTAGAATATACAGTCGGATCTGAGTTTTCACGAAGTGAAAACTCAGCTCTGAAAAAGCTTTTATGCAGACGGATCCGTCTGTATGAAAGTAACCTACGGCCACGGATCACGGACACGGATGCCAATCTTGTGTGCATCCGTGTTCTTTCACGGACCTATTGACTTGAATGGGTCCGTGAACCGTTGTCCGTCAAAAAAATAGGACAGGTCATATTTTTTTGACGGACCGGATACACGGATCACGGTCTCGGCTGCAAAACGGTGCATTTTCCGATTTTTCCACGGACCCATTGAAAGTCAATGGGTCCGCGAAAAAAAATGGAAAACGGCACAACGGTTGTGTGCATGAGGCCTTAGACGGACAGCAAAACTCTGCAGGCAGCATTTTAGTGTCTCCAGAGTGGAATGGTGACTAAACGGAGGCAAACTGATGCATTCTGAGCGGATCCTTTTCCATTCAGAATGCATTAGGGCAAAACAGATCCGTTTTGGGACCACTTCGGAGAGGCCTGAACGGATCTCACAAATGGAAAGCCAAAGCACTAGTGTGAAAGTAGCCTTACTTGTTTAAAGGCCCCTTCATATAGGTCCACACAGCAGGCAATTTTTGGGAACAGACCATTCATTTTTGATAATTGCCTGCTTAACAGAGGAGGTGAGAGCTGCATTTACATGCAGCTTTCATGTCTGCTGTATGGCAGCAAGCGATTGATACGAACAATGATTTTGGTATCCACATCATCATGCTTATGAATATGTTGCTTGTTCATTGGCACCTCACAAATACTGATGTGTATAATAGAAGGTTCATCATTTTCTTATCTGTTTTCTTTCTTG
This sequence comes from Bufo bufo, assembly GCF_905171765.1. Lineage (NCBI taxonomy): Eukaryota > Metazoa > Chordata > Amphibia > Anura > Bufonidae > Bufo > Bufo bufo. The sequence continues at coordinate 568,439,647 of NC_053389.1, read as the reverse complement.
TAAGTTGACCAACTATCTCTGCTACTGGTTAGATCAGGTGTCTCTGAAACATGTGCAACTGTCCACTTATAAATATTATAATCATCCTAGAACAATGGAGGTTGCTTGTTCACATCACCACTGTAATAAACAAGGATTGTTCTTCAGTTCTGTGCCAACCTCAAGGTTCACATGTCCAGCAGCAAAATAAACACAAGAAAGTGCAGAGCGTTATCAGTTTCCGTTACTGTGTGTACACAACCTTCCTGTTTCTCATCTTGGGAAATGTCATTCTTTTCCCGGTAAGACATCATAAATAAAACGTTTTTTACTTTTTTTTTTCCAGGAAATAGATGTTTATTCTCCTGTTTATAGTCTGGAATTAAGTCTGATTATTAAGTTCTAACTCAACATAAAATGTTCCAACTTGTGTATTATTTTTCACAGAAAAAACATAAAGGACCACCAATTGAAATAATAAAATAAAAAAATATGGGCCAATAATATTTGTGCACACAACAATGTATTCCTGTTTGGCCAATCACCCAAGCAGGTTTGTTTTTCTTATAGCATCTTCTATATACAAGGAGATTTACAGGAAAGAGACCCCAAATATTCTGTAATAACTCTTACTAGGAAGAAGCAATCTGAACGAAACAACGTACAATGTTCTCCTCGGTATATAGAATTTTGAACAAGCCAGGATACCACCTCGTTGGAAAGATGAGGTAGGCGATGGACAGCCGTTTCGACATTAAACCTCCGTTTCAGACCTTTGGGTGCATACCCCGGTACCTCTTAACTCTTCACCCTCTTCACTTGACTTGTAATCTGGATGGTGGTGTACAGTATTGAACAGCGCGTCTTCATGGTGCTATGTGTACCTGAACATTTTCAGGATGTGAATTAACTAAATGATCGTCAGTTAAAGGGGTTGTCTCACTTTAGTAAGTTGCATTTATTATGTAGAGGAAGTTAATACAGGGAGTGCAGAATTATTAGGCAAATGAGTATTTTGACCACATCATCCTCTTTATGCATGTTGTCTTACTCCAAGCTGTATAGGCTCGAAAGCCTACTACCAATTAAGCATATTAGGTGATGTGCATCTCTGTAATGAGAAGGGGTGTGGTCTAATGACCAACACCCTATATTAGGTGTGCATAATTATTAGGCAACTTCCTTTTCTTTGGCAAAATGGGTCAAAAGAAGGACTTGACAGGCTCAGAAAAGTCAAAAATAGTGAGATATCTTGCAGAGGGATGCAGCACTCTTAAAATTGCAAAGCTTCTGAAGCGTGATCATCGAACAATCAAGCGTTTCATTCAAAATAGTCAACAGGGTCGCACGAAGCATGTGGAAAAACCAAGGCGCAAAATAACTGCCCATGAACTGAGAAAAGTCAAGCGTGCAGCTGCCAAGATGCCACTTGCCACCAGTTTGGCCATATTTCAGAGCTGCAACATCACTGGAGTGCCCGCTGCAAAATCTTTTGAGTTGACTCAAGTAAGTGGTGCTGTCCTACCACCTATTTTTTTTGTATTAACTTTATCTACATGATAAATTCCACTTACTGAAGTGACACAACCCCTTTAACGGAAAGTTACTTACAGCAAGATGGAGCAACGTGTCACACTTTGGTGACAGATGACTTCTGTTTACTACTAATTATTATCCATCACTATCATGTGTGTGTGTGTGTGTGTGTATATATATATATATATATATATATATATATTTGTGGATTCCTGTGGACACTTTATGAACATATTGCGCTCCCAGTGAATACACCTACAACATTTTCAGTGACATTCAGTTTCCCAAATTGGGATAGAGCGCTAAAAGATAGCGCCCCCTCTTTCCCAAATAACAGCATATACTTGAAGTTTTTTGGTGTGATATATATTATTGAATTTATCGACACTATTGAGTCATATGAATATAGTGTTGATTATATCTACCACAATATATGTGACTGTAATGTTGTATATTATTGCTACATTGTTCTTATAAATTTTATTACTTGTATTTTATGGGGATTTAATAAATATTTTCTGCATATGTCAATCTGGTTGCCAAGTGTATGAGTGCTCGCTCATTTTCCTATTACTACATTTGCCTTTAAGAGAGGGTGGGGTGATTCCCTCTATATGAGCTTGCAGCACCATACCTTAACTACTTGCTAGTGAGCCACCACAACCTACCACTATTTTTTGTACGCACTATTCACCCCTGTGTGTGAGCTCCTTTACAGTAGATTATGGACATTTTGCACCACATTGAAAGTAAAAAAGCGAAAGCAGAAAATTTCAAATTTGATGATATGCAGGATGATGTTTTTAGTAGCGATAAAGCTATGGCAGATGTCTTTAGAGAATTAGAGGGACTACTACAGAAACAACTCAGACAGTATTGGGAGATAAGGTCCCTACAGCAGTATATAGAGCATGGTAAAATTCCTAAGGGGTTAATCTTGAACAAAACCCCAGCACAAGATCTCCTGGATGAGGAGTTTGAGGTGGAATGGAATAGATTACTATTCTCCTGTTCCATTTCACTCATGCAACTCATAATAAAAAGGAGAACAGCACTATTGGAAGTGCTGAATCAAAAAATTGGAAAATTAAAAGACCACCTTGAAAAATTCTCTAGAAATAGTGAATTTGAAATGTGGCAACAAAGACTCTGTAGTGGATTAGATAAAATTGAGAGTGAGATCATTAATAAAAAAACTAAAAAACACCAGAATACACAGAGAAATCACCAGGGTGAAAGATTTGGGGAACAAATTCCCTTATCACAGAATGAGATCCCAAAAGGGAAGAAAAGGGAAGGGGATAGGGATCGACAGGGCTTATCAGATAGCTACTCAATCTCTGTGACAAACAGATATGAGGAGCTGTCTGATCGGCATTTTTTAGATTATACCCCAGCACATCACAGAGCACGATTACGGCACAGAGAAAGGACACCTCCCAATCACAGTTTAGAATCACCGACACATCACTAAAATTTAAGACCCAAAAGCACTTATCAATACCAGAACACAGGGAAGGGACAACATCACATATCACAGAGACAGGATCACCATGCACCCCAAAAGATGAATCACACAGAACAAGTAAGATACCAACACTCAAGACACAGAGGAGGGTCAGAAAGACAAGACGAAGTAAGAGGAAGAGACACATATCACAAAAGACATCACTAGCAACGGATCTCAGCGCAATAATCAATTTAAGTTCAACCACCCTGACTAAAACCCCAAATAATCTGTTAGAGAAAGGTCTTAAGTTTGCCCCCACCAATAAGATGGATAAATTCTCTACATATATAGGAGTACAAAAACTAATAAGGAATATCTGCCTCAAAAAATATTTTATCAAAAATCCAATTGTGAGGAATGAGAAAGTGATAGTTGAAAAAACCGTAAAAAAGACAAAAAACCCTAACAAAAACCTCCTAAAAAATAAATCAAATATGTTTCCAATGAGTGAAATCAGTAAAGAAATAGGAGCCTTTCAGAAGTGTGTAGAGGAAGATATCTGTAAACTAAAGGCTAGACCAAGAGCCACAAACAATCTTACCAGAGGAGAGTTTGAGGCATTGAAACAACTACAAAAAAACACTCCATCACTATACGCCCCGTGGACAAGGGAGGTGCGGTAGTGGTGATGGACACAATTAATTATAATAGGGAATGTCTCCGACAACTCTCAGATGGGGAGACCTATCAAAAATTGGGGGGAGACCCCCTTGAGAGATTTGAGTTGGAGCTCAGGAGATACAGTATGGACGGATTGGATAGTGGTACAATATCACAGCAGGAACTGGATTTCATTTTGGGCACACAGAGGAGGCTACCATGCTTCTACTGCCTGCCCAAGGTGCATAAAAATCCGAATGATCCCCCAGGACGCCCTATCGTCTCAGGGATTGGATCTATCACATCCAACCTGTCCAAATATATAGACGTACAGTTACAGCCAATAGTCAAGAAAACCAATTCCTATATTAAAGACACTACCCAAATCATACAGATTCTGGAAAACCTAGATGTCCAGTCTGGATGGATTATGGGTACACTTGATGTTCAGTCACTTTATACTGTGATTGAACATCAGCAAGGAATTGATGCTGTAAAAATACAATTAATAAGAGATGGCTCGTATGGAGCAATAAAAAAAGAATTTATAACAAAAGGAATAGAGTATATCCTGAGCCACAACTACTTCTTTTTTGAGGGGGAATTCTTCCTGCAGAAGCGGGGTACCGCCATGGGGACCAGATTCGCCCCCAGCTATGCTAATTTGTTCTTGGCTGAGTGGGAGTACAACCTCATTAAGCCAAGGCTGGGGACGGATCTGGCCCTGTGGCGCCGTTATATAGATGATGTGATCTTCATCTGGAAAAAGAGTAAAGAAGAATTGGAAAAATTCCTAGAAACAATTAATATTAATAATTTAAATCTGGTCTTTACCTCAAACATACAGGAGAGCACCGAATTCTTGGATTTATTAATCACAATCTGGTAATAAATATATATATGTGAGACATTTCGTAAACCCACAGCTAGAAATAGTTATATTGATTTTTCTAGCTGTCACCTGCCAAAATGGCTGACAAATGTTCCCTCTGGTCAGTTCCGTAGGATTAAGCGGAACTGCACAGAGGGACATACTTTTGAGATGGAAGCCATTGAGATGAAAAGACAATTTATTGAGAAGGAATATCCTGAAAACTTAGTGGAGGAGTCACTCAACCAAATTAGGAAATTAGATAGATAGAGAGTTCTTTAATAAGGAGGACAATAAAGATAAAAATGAGATGGATAATGAGGAAGATAAAACACAAAATAAAGAAGCCATGAGAGTTGTTCTTCCATTTAATGAGAATTATAGGAAGATTCAGAAAATTATTAAAACCCATTGGCACCATGTGTTGAATGACAAAATTGTGGGACACTTACTCCCGACTGTTCCGACGATTACCTTCACTAGGGCACCCAATCTAGGTATTAAGGTGGCCCCTACCGTAAAACCATGGAAACAGAACAAGTTGAGTTTTTCAGGAACTTGGCTGAGTTTGAAAGGTTTTTATAAATGTGGAAGGTGTATGGGTTGTAGAATGAATAAAAAACCCTGCCTGACGACTAATGTCCCCTCGACTCAGAACAATTTTAATTGGGAGATAGAATATGGTTTTACATGTGACTCCAGTGGAGTTATCTACCTTCTCCAGTGCCCCTGTAACAGACAATATATAGGACGTACCAAGAGGCCATTCAAAAAAAGAGTGGCCGAACATATTGCCAACATCAGGAAGGGGTACGATAAACATTCCCTATCTAAACATTATAAAGAGATGCATAATCAGGATCCATCGAGCCTGATGTTTACGGCACTGGAGAAGGTGGAGAAACACTGGAGAGGCGGTGATTTTATCAGACAAATGTCTAGGATAGAATCCAGACGCATTTATGAATTTGGATCTCTACAACCGAAAGGCCTTAATTCGGAGTTGGAAATTTTTGGATTTATGTAGGTTGGGTGTCTCGTGGCCGACGACACGTCGCATGCTAGGCTGTTTATCGGCGCTGCGACGTGTCCTTGGCTCCGAGATACCCACCCTTCTTTCTCTATCAAATCCGAATAATTGTATCAAACTCTAGGATTCCTATGAAACTTTCAAGATTCCTCACATCTATTATTTATTGTTTTATATTCTTATATTGATATTTTAATCTTGAAAATTTGTTTAATAATATTTTATTATAAAAAGTCATTTTATAAGTGTTAGCAATCAGATATCAAGTTTATATTTCACACAATGATATATCGCACCAATTGGGACATCTGGGCCAAAAAACGCACGTGTCCCCAAAAAAAAACGCATAAAAAACGCATGGAAACTGCAAGAGGAGAAAAGAAAAAAAAAAATTGGAAAAAATCAAGGCTGCATAGAATTATCCCCTGATTATGTGGGAGGATTCCCTGGCAAACTGGGAGTAGCATGAACAACAGGTGTCCAAGATTTGGGAAGCAATTAAAGGAATGGATAAAAATGGAGGCAGAGCAGGCAGACACTCGACCACTGAGGAAGGGAGAGTGAATCTACCCGTAACGCGTATGGTGAAACAAGTGATGTACCTGCATTGAAAAGCCTCCGATAACACTGGCCATACAGAAGAAAATCTCTACAGTAAAGGATTAACTATTCTTATCGTCGAAAGCTGCACCAAAGGAAATTGCGGAACAGAGTGGTAACTCCTGCGATCTTTGGAACTCCCGCGAAATTCAAACCAGCTTGCTGTATGGAGCGACTGAATAAGCCGGCAAATATTTAAAGCTCCATTGAAGCAATAGAGAGACAGCAGACGCTAGACGGTAAGCCAAACATCGATTTAAAGTTTTCTTCAATCCAAAGCTCATATCAAGCTTAAAAGGATATGCTATAAGAGACTTTTCATATTATCAGGATTCCTGTGGACACTTTATGAACATATTGCGCTCCCAGTGAATACACCTACAACATTTTCAGTGACATTCAGTTTCCCAAATTGGGATAGAGCGCTAAAAGATAGCGCCCCCTCTTTCCCAAATAACAGCATATACTTGAAGTTTTTTGGTGTGATATATATTATTGAATTTATCGACACTATTGAGTCATATGAATATAGTGTTGATCATATCTACCACAATATATGTGACTGTAATGTTGTATATTATTGCTACATTGTTCTTATAAATTTTATTACTTGTATTTTATGGGGATTTAATAAATATTTTCTGCATATGTCAATCTGGTTGCCAAGTGTATAAGTACTCGCTCATTTTCCTATTACTACATTTGCCTTTAAGAGAGGGTGGGGCGATTCCCTCTATATGAGCTTGCAGCACCATACCTTAACTACTTGCTAGTGAGCCACCACAACCTACCACTATATTTGTGGATTTGTTAGCACATGTTTGTTGCATATGATCCTATGGTGCCATTCAGGACTACATACATTTTGCCCAAATTTGTGGTTTTTGGTGGGAGCTGGGTAGGTGCCTGGTCTCATTCTGTACCAGCACTTGTTATCTTGTATACAATTTTTAATCATGTTTGTGTGTCTTTTGTAGCCTAATAAAATACTTTCATTGCTTTTATACAGTGAATTAGAGATGTCCCGAACTATTCGCTGGCGAACAGTTCCCGGCGAACATAGCTTGTTCGCCGCGGCGGGCGAACATATGCGATGTTCGGTCCGCCCCCCTATTCGTCATCATTGAGTAAACTTTGACCCTGTACCTCACAGTCAGCAGACACATTCCAGCCAATCAGCATCATACCCTCCCTCCCAGACCCTCCCACCTCCTGGACAGCATCCATTTTAGATTCATTCGGAAGCTGCAGTCTTAGTGAGAGGAGGGACAGTGTAGCTGCTGCTGATTTAATAGGGAAATCGATAGCTAGGCTAGTGTATTCAGTGTCCACTACAGTCCTGAAAGACTTATCTGATCTCTGCTGTAGGGACAGCACCCCAAAAAGCCATTTTTAGGGCTAGAACATCAGTCTGCTTTTTTCTTTTTTTCCCCCTGTGTAATCTAATTGCAGTTTCCTGCCAGCGTGTGTGTCAGGCTCACAGCGTATACTGTGCCCACTTGCCCAGTGCCACCACTCATATCTGGTGTCACAGTAGCTTGCATTTAAAAAAATATATATATTTTTGACTGTAAATAAATAGCAGTCAGTTGCCTGCACGCGCGTGTGTGTTTCGTGCCCTGCAAGTGCATAGTGTCACCAGCGCAACTCATATCTGGTGTCACAGTAGATTACATTTAAAGGGTTTCTATCACTTCGTATGACATAATTAGCTCTCAGACACTAGCGATCCGCTAGTGTCTGCTCTGGCCAACCATCCTAATATAACAGCTTTTGGGGCAGCCGTTTTGCTAAAAAAAATAACATTTATAAATATGCTAATGAGCCTCTAGGTGCTATGTGGGCGTCATTAGCACCTAGAGGCTCCGTCTACCTTCATACACTGCCACCGCCCAGCGCGTCCCTCCAGCCCGCCCATCTCCTGCTGAATGCGATCCTCCGTGTGACGCAACGGACGAATTCTCGCGCATGCGCCGTGCGCGGCTGTATTCGGCGCATGCGCAGTGAATGTCTGACCGCTTCCCTGCTCAGACATCTCCACTGCGCCTGTTCCTTAGAGTACTATGACGTCATCGGCGCAGGCGCAGTGGAGATGTCTGAGCATGGAAGCGGTCAGACATTCACTGCGCATGCGCCGAATACAGCCGCGCACGGCGCATGCGCGAGAATTCGTCCGTTGCGTCACACGGAGGATCGCATTCAGCAGGAGATGGGCAGGCTGGAGGGACGCGCTGGGCGGTGGCAGTGTATGAAGGTAGACGGAGCCTCTAGGTGCTAATGACGCCCACATAGCACCTAGAGGCTCATTAGCATATTTATAAATGTTATTTTTTTAGCAAAACGGCTGCCCCAAAAGCTGTTATATTAGGATGGTTGGCCAGAGCAGACACTAGCGGATCGCTAGTGTCTGAGAGCTAATTATGTCATACGAAGTGATAGAAACCCTTTAAAGAAAAACAACAATTTTGACTGTAAATAAATAGCAGTCAGTTGCCTGCACGCGCGTGTGTGTTTCGTGCCCTGCAAGTGCATAGTGTCACCAGCGCAACTCATATCTGGTGTCACAGTAAATTACATTTAAAAAATAAAAATAAAAATTTTGACTGTGAATAATAAATAGCAGTCAGTTGCCTGCACGTGTTTGTGTGTTTAAGGCCCTGCTCCAAGTGCATAGTGTCACCAGCGCAACTCATATCTGGTGTCACAGTAGATTACATTTAAAGAAAAACAACAATTTTGACTGTGAATAAATAGCAGTTAGTTGCCTGCACGTGTTTGTGTGTTTCGTTGCCTGCAAGTGCATAGTGTCACCAGCGCAACTCATATCAGGTGTCACAGTAGCTTGCACGCATAGTACAACTAAACTAATCTATAAAAAATGACAGGCAGAGGCAGGCCACCCCGCAGGGGCCGTCATGGTCGTGGTGCTGTGATTCCCTTTGGCCCTAGAATAATGCCCAGTGTTCAGAGGCCACGTACCCTGAACTCGAAAAGTTCTGAGGACATAGTTGACTGGCTAACACAGGACACCCAATCTTCTACAGCTTCCGCTCGGAACCTTGACGCACCATCCTCCTCCAGCTCAGCTTCGGGCACCTCAAGTTACCACTCGCCCGCCTGCCGCCACCACCAACACTAGCACCACAGCTGCTTTACTTGATCTGTCAGAGGAGTTATTTACACATCAGTTGGAAGAAATGAGTGATGCGCAACCATTATTGCCAGAGGATGTAGATAACAGGGATATGTCTCATTCAGGCAGCATTACACACATGGACGTACGGTGTGATGATGATGATGTTGTACCCGCTGCTGCTTCCTTTGCTTAGTTGTCAGATACAAGTGAAGCAGTTGATGATGACGATGTGTCCGTGGATGTCACGTGGGTGCCCGCTCAAAGAGAAAAAGAACAGGGGGAAAGTTCAGATGGGGAGACAGAGAGGAGGAGGAGACGAGTTGGAAGCAGGGGGAGGTCGTCGCAAGGAGCTAGTGGCACAGTCAGACAGCAAGCATCGGCACCCGGGGTCAGCCAGACAGCACGCCAATCGACGCATGCTGTTGCCACCACCAGAATGATGTCATTGCAGAGATCAGCAGTGTGGCTTTTTTTTGTGTGTCTGCCTCTGACACCAGCAATGCCATTTGCAAACTGTACAAAAGAAACTGAGTCATCGGAAGTCCAACACCCACCTAGGTACAACTGCTTTGCGAAGGCACATGATCTCAAATCACAAACGCCTATGGGATCAACACATGAGTACAAGCAGCACACAAACTCAAAGCCGCCATCCTCCTCCTGGTCCAGCATCTTCAGCCACGTCAACCACTGCTGTCCTCCTTGCCCCCTCTCAACCATCCGCCACTCCGTCTCTCGCCATGAGCAGTTCCTGCTCATCTGCCCACAGTCAGGTGTCTGTCAAGGACATGTTTGAGCGTAAGAAGCCAATGTCACAAAGTCAGCCCCTTGCCCGGCGTCTGACAGCTGGCTTGTCGGAACTCTTAGCCCGCCAGCTTTTACAATACAAGCTGGTGGAGTCTGAGGCCTTCCAAAAATTTTTAGCTATTGGGACACCGCAGTGGAAGGTACCCGGCAAAAGGAAGTCATGGCATGTCTGGCACACAGTGTTGGGGCAAGGGTCCATCTGACCACTGATACCTGGTCTGCAAAGCACGGTCAGGGCAGGTATATCACCTACACTGCGCATTTGGGTAAACCTGCTGACGGCTGCCAAGCATGTAATGCGTGGCTCTGCAGAGGAGTTGGTGACACCGCCACGACTTGCAGGCAGGCCTGCTGCCACCTCCTCTACTCCTCGTACTCCATCCTCTTCCATAACCTCCTCGGCTGAGTCCTCTTCTGCTGCTGCATCTTGCTCCACATCAACGGCACCCCCCCAGCTCCCCAGGGGCTATTCCACATCCCGGATACGACAGTGTCACGCCGTCTTGGGGTTGACTTGCCTGAAAGCAGAGAGTCACACCGGACCAGCACTTCTGTCCGCCCTGAACGCACAGGTGGATCAGTGGCTGACTCCACACCAACTGGAGATCGGCAAAGTGGTGTGTGACAACGGAAGCAATTTGTTGGCGGCATTGAATTTGGGCAAGTTGACACATGTGCCGTGCATGGCACATGTGTTGAATCTGATTGTACAACGCTTTGTGCATAAGTACCCAGGCTTACAGGACGTCCTCAAGCAGGCCAGGAAGGTGTGTGGCCATTTCAGGCGTTCCTACACGGCCATGGCGCACTTTTCAGATATCCAGCGGCGAAACAACATGCCAGTGAGGCGCTTGATTTGCGACAGCCCGACACGTTGGAATTCAACACTCCTAATGTTTGACCGCCTGCTCCAACAAGAAAAAGCCGTCAACGAGTATTTGTATGACGAGGGTGCTAGGACAACCTCTGCGGAGCTGGGAATTTTTTTTGTCACGTTACTGGACGCTCATGCGCAATGCCTGTAGGCTCATGCGTCCTTTTGAGGAGGTGACAAACCTAGTCAGTCGCACCGAAGACACCATCAGCGACATCATCCCATTTGTTTTCTTCCTGGAGCGTGCCCTGCGAAGAGTGCTGGATCAAGCCGTAGATGAGCGTGAAGAGGAAGAGTTGTGGTCACCATCACGACCAGAAACAGCCTTATCAGCATTGCTTGCTGGACCTG